>NC_091983.1:202518749-202818749 GCF_044704955.1 Pristiophorus japonicus | reverse complement strand
AGTTACGACAGAGGGCCTTGTGATGCTCAGTGGAGTGACAGGAATCGGCATTCGTATCAGCACTTCCAATCACAGCAAACGACTGATACCTCTGTGGGAGGGAGGGGGACCGAGTGGAGGGCAGATAACTCTGTCCCCTCACTGGGATGCAGGGAACATTGGATAGAAAGTGGCTCCGGACTGCACACCCTGGGGGCTGCTCAAGCAGCAGTATTCAACTAGTATAAGATTGCCAGAGGTGTCAACATAGGGGAAGCGTTGGTCCTGAGCTCTCTGATCAAGAATCGTGAGACTGATAACAAACTGAGTTAAGTATATGGAGTGGGGTTTACCTTTCAGACTGAGAAAGACATGACATTTTTAAACCAAGAAGAATGATATATAAATATATATGCATATATGTGTGTGTGTGTGTGTGTAACAACTTGCATTTATATAGTGCCTTTAAAGTAGTAAAATATCGCAAGGTGCTTCACAGGAGTGTAATCAAACAAAATTTGACACCGAGCCAAAGAAGGAGAGAGGTGACCAAAAGCTTGCTCAATAGGGTTGGTTTTAAGGAGGAACTTAGAGAGTTGGAGATGTGTATATTGCAAAACAAATGTGAAAATTACCAAAGGAGGAGGAGGTTTATTAAGCCTGTTGCCTTTTCATTTTCATTTCCAGATTCATTTTCCAACCCTTTTGATCCAGTCTCACTTTTTTCGATATAAAATTAATTGATCCTCTTGTGACATGTACCAAACGATTTTTCATGTAAACAGAGTCACCCCCTGCGGCAGACAGCTGCTCCTACAGTGAGTACCAGGCTTGTCCAGGAGCCCATCTTTAACTTCATCTTCACTTTAGTTAGAACTTGAATTTCTCAATGCTACAAGTTACATGAACTAACACAGAGGAATGGTTCCGTTTCCAACCTTTAAGTGGCTCCGGTTTTTCCAACGCGTTGACATAAATCTTCAGTTTTTGACATGGCATTGTATCCCAAAATGTCATTTTCTGCTAGCATCCTCGCAATCAATCTCATTTACAGTCAGCGGGTAAGTATTGGAGGGACCAACTTGAGGGAAAGGTTCTCTCTCTATAAGGCAGCTTCAAACCAGTGCTTCGCAGGGCCTTCCGCTACCTATCTAAGGGGGGCTGGGGGGAGGGGAGCAAGAGAAGGGTACAGCTCCAGCAACACTCAAGAAGCTCTACACCATCCAGGACAAAGCAGCCCACTTGATTGACATCCAATCCATCACCTTAAATATTCACTCCTTCACCAACCTGTGGAGCAACAATGTGGTCGGACGGATTGCAGGGTCCCCACTTCCGGTTCTGGTTCTGGTTTCGGGTGGGAGTCATTGGGAGCGGAGTCTCGAGAGGATGCAGGCACAGAAGGACAGAAAATGTGCAGTATAAATAGTCGGTCCCCCTTTTTATATCTCTTAAAGTCCATTGTCTCTCAACATAAGTTGGTTAAGCCCCAGGATTGGGTCTTAGTTTCAGGGCAGTTTTTTATTGGCTTTCCTCACACATGTGACTGTTCCTTGATTAGGTTAATCGTTTTCCTATTAACACCTTTTAATGGTTCTGCTAGTTTGCTGAGTTTCGATGGGTTTGCTTACCCTGAAAGTCATGTTCCCTTTGTTCCTTAAGCTCCGCCCAGAAGAGAAGACTTGAACTTGGATGTATCCATTTTGTGCTCTTGAGTTCAAACCGCAGCCTATCTGTGTAATCAGCACTGTCGACATTTATACATACACATTACATTCACCTTTATTACATACATCACATATCAATTTTATCATTAATATACACTTTTATTCTTACAGATTCCATGCCATGAGGGGGAAATATCCTTATTGACCCCTCATTTGTTTTTTTTTACTCTGTGCTCGCATAAGGACATAACATTATAAGAAATAGGAGCAGGAGTAGGCCATTTGACCCCTCGAGCATACTCTGCCATTCAATAAGATCATGGCTAATCTGATCCTGGCCTCAACTCCACGTCCCCGTCCACTCCCCATAACCTCTGACTCCCTTATCATTCAAAATTCTGTCTATCTTCACCTTAAATATATTCAATGACCCAGCCTCCACAGCTCTCTGGGGTAGAGAACTCCAAAGATTCATGACCCTCTGAGAGAAGAAATTCCTCCTCATTTCTGTTTTGAATGGGCGACCCCTTATTCTGAATCTATGCCCTCTAGTTCTAGATTCCCCCATGAGGGGAAACATCCTCTCTGCATCTACCCTGTCAAGTCCCTTCAGATAAGATCACCTCTCATTCTTCTAAACTCCATTGAGTATGGGCAAAACCTGTTCAACCTTTCTTCATATGACAACCCCTTCATCTCAGAAATCACCCTCGTGAACATTCTTTGAACTGCCTCCAATGCAAGTATATCCTTCCTTAAATAAGGAGACCAAAACTGTACGCAGTGCTCCAGGTGTGGTCTTAGCAATGCCCTGTACAGTTGGAGCAGGATTTCCCTACTTTTCTACTCTATCCGCCTTGCAATAAAGACCAATATTCCATTTGCCTGCCTGATTATTTGCTGTACCTGCATGCTAACTTTTTGTGTTTCATGTTCAAGGTCCCCCAGATCCCTCTGTACTATAGCATTTTGTAATTGCCCCCCATTTAAATAACAATTTGTTTTTTTATTTTTCCTACCAAAGTGGATAACTTCACATTTTCCCACATTATCGTCCATCTGCCAAATTTTTGCCCACTCACTGAGCCTATCTATATCCCTTTGTAGATTCTTTGCATCCTCCTCACAATTTGCTTTTCCACCTATCTTTGTATTATCAACAAATTTGGCTACGTTACACTCGGTCCCTTCATCCATACCATTAATTCCCAGGTCCCAGTGGGGATGTTGCACTTCATCAAGGAGGCTTTGAGGGTGTCCTTGAAATGTTTCCTCTGCCCACCTGGGGCTCGCTTGCCATGTAGGAGTTCCGAGTAGAGCGCTTGCTTTGGGAATTTTGTGTTGGGCATGTGAACGATGTGGCCTACCCAACGGAGCTGGTCAAGTGTGGTCAGTTCTTCGATGCTGGGATGTTGGCCTGTTCTAGAAACATAGAAACATAGAAACATAGAACACTGTTATTGGTGCATCTACCCTACCAGTGGATTTTCAGGATCTAAGCACAGACAGCAGAAGGAGCGTGCAGCAAACCAGATTCCACACCCACCCTTTCCTTCAACCACTGTCTGTCCCACCTGTGACAGAGATTGTAATTCCTGTATTGGACTGTAACTGACCTGAGAACTCACTTTTAGAGTGGAAGCAAGTCTTCCTCGATTTCGAGTCACTGCCTATGATGATGATGATAAATTGTAAATAGTTGAGACCCCAGCACTGATCCCTGTGACACCCCACCAGTTACAGTTTGCCAACCTGAAAATTACCCATTTATCCCGACTCTCTGTTTTCTGTTAGTTAGCCAATCATCTAACCACGCTAATATATTACCCCCAACCCTGTGAACTCTTATCTTGCGCAATAACCTTATGTGTGGCACCTTATCGAATGCTTTTTGGAAATCCAAGTCCATGACATCAACTGGTTCCTTCTTAGCCACCCTACTCGTTACATCCTCAAAGAACTCCAGCAAATTTGTCAAACATGATTTTGCTTTCATAAAACCATGCTGGCTCTGCTTGATTGTATTATAATATTCTAAATGTTTTGCTGATACTTCTTTAATGATGGACTTCAACATTTGCCCAACAACAGATATTAGGTTAACTGATCTATAGTTTCCTGCTTTCTGTCTCCCTCCTTTCTTAAATAGAGGTGTTACATTTGCGGCGTTCCAGTCCGCTGGGACCTCTCCAGAGCCACGGAATGTTGATAGATTACAACCAATACATCCACTATCTATGCAGTCACTTCTTTTAGGACCCTAGGATGGAGGCCATCAGGTCCAGGGGACTTATCCACCTTTAGTCCCATTAGTTTGCCTAGTACTTTATCTCCAGTGATAATGTTTTTATTAGGTCCCCCCACTCCAATAGCTCCTCGATTATCAATTATTGGGAATTTTTAGTGTCCTCTACCGTGAAGATCGATACAAAATATTTGTTCAAACTCTCTGCCATTTCCCTGTTTCCCATCATTAATTCCCCAGTCTCATCCTCCAGGAGACCAGTGTTTACTTTAGCTACTCGCTTCCTTTTTATATACCTGTTGATGCTCTTACTATCTGTTTTTATATTTCTTGTTAGTTTACTGTCATATGTGAAAGGTTGCAAAATTCACAAGAACCCCCCAGTGTTTGGGCTCATTCGAAAGGAAATTTAATTTGGGATTATCTACCAGAAAATTTAAATCCTAAAGTGCTTATGGAAGAAACTACGAATTGAATCAAATTTTGGACTTTTACAAGACAAATTAAAGCCTGTGGGCGGGCCTAGGGAACAAAAGAAGCCCACTTGATTATTAGAACTGTCTCGGTGTTGGGACTAAGTTAAATTGTCTGGAGGAATGGACATTCGAAAACCCTCTACAAGAGACATTAACATGGCAACAATAACTCAGAGATGGCCAGCCATCAAACCAAACTAAGAAAAGCCACCTTCAACATGAATAAGAACAAAGGGCCCACGACAGCCTGATGCAAAAAACTAAGCACAAAAGGACATTGCAATTACCAAGCTAATATTTCCATCAGGAAATAGATTTAGAAATGCATATTAACTTTTAGCTCGCCAAAATATTACAAAGAAAAGTCAAGCCCGCCAAATTTAAACAAAGAATTCTGAACTGATTTGGCACGAAGATTAGAACAGCTCAAACCATATAACTGGCCCCCTGTTTTAACAGAGGTTAGGTTGCTAGGTAGATACAAGGTTGCTACTACCTCAGGAGACACTGGATGCCATACTACGCCAAGTACCATACTACGCTTATGTCATCAAGAAGGGAGAGAAACCAATGCGACAGTTGTAAACTAACGTCTCCAGCCTCGAAGTCCTGAAGTCCTGAAGGAAGGAAGAACATCACCATCGTGGCAGCAACTAACCAAAGCCAACGTGGTACTAACCAAAAACCACCGCGATTGACCAAACTAGAAACAAAACTCCCAACAGGAAAAAACCGAAGAATCGAAAGTTTCCACTCTACAATCTAAGGCCTGACTACCAACAGGTGAAAACATTACCTAAAGAGACTTTGAACCTATTTCTAACGAATAAAACCGGGTACTTACTCCATAGATCCAAAACGCACCTTACCGCATCAGCGGACTCAACCCAACTGAAGATTGCGCAGTGAGAAGTCTTCTCCGATGTTCGGGCTACAGCAAGCAGAACCTACAGAATTCATCGAACCCCAAAATCGCGAACTACCGCTAACTGACCAGAAAGGATTGGTAAGCATAGTCCCTGCCTGCCCTGGAGTCTAACCTAGCTAGAATTAGGTATTGGGAGGTGGGAGGTGTAATTTTTACTGTAAATCCCTTTGAATGTGTAATGTATTGTTCTTTATTAGAGTGATTATAAGTTTGACATTGTATTTTCTTGTCTGTAATAAAATCAAAGTTTTTTTGCATCAAACCAGTGTCCTTTGCACTTTATCACATCCCCCAAATAAATCCAGAGTCTAGAACCCAAGGGAGTGGGAGTGATTCGAACCGCTCAAGTTGATCAGAGGTGAACCTGACCCCCGGGACCACCCCCTTTACAAAATGGCGACCGCGGCAGGACTCTGGTATAAGGGGTGTGATGTGGAGAGTGCTGGTTTGGGGCAAGGAACCTAGATGGAAGAGAGGATTTCCTCCTATGTGTATAAGAAAGTGAATGTTACTAAAGAGTGGGTACTTGGTCTATTGCGCACTGAGCATCCAGCTGACGCTGCAGCCCAGCGGACAGCAAGCAAGGATCACAAAGAAGCAGTAGAGAAGGCAATTTGGTTGGTCTGTCTACAGCGACATGTCCAACTCCTAGATAAAACCAATGAGACACTACAGGCAGAGTTATGGGAATGCGCAGGGAACTATCAGGAAAGGGTTATTTCAGAAGAAAGGTATGAGGAGAACTCCGTAAGCTAAAACAGGAAAGGACCCAAACAATGGAAAGGTTTAAAAACAGTCAGGACTATTTTCAATGTCAGGTTACCGAGGCCAAAAGTAATGAAAAGTCACTGAGGGAGGAAAGCACTCGCCTCACCCTACAAGTAAAAGAGCTCCAGGAAAAATAAAAAATGTGCAGGCAGCGTATAAAGTAGCTAGTACTAATGGGTTTGAATCGGGAGATCACGGTCCCTGCCAGCAACAAATTAAAAGTCTAAACTTTGCTCTGTCCAAGGCAAAAGGCATGGTATGCCTAATAAGCCCGGGTACACCCCAGGTAAGCCTGGAAGAGAAGGAAGAAATTGTTCTGCCAACACCTGTGGCACCAGTGACTACACTGGTGCAGCAGCAGGAGAGGCGAATGAGCTGTGAGGCAGACAGGGACAGTGAACCACCACCACCTGTGGCGCTGAGTTTCAGCTCGGTCTGGCAGCAGGGAGGAGAGGGAGGCGAGCTAGAATAGGGAGAGCCAGAACCAGGGCCAATGTACCCAGTCTGGCAACAGAAGTTTGGCCCGCCCACCAGTGCTGGGGGTCCAGGGCCCCTGGAAAGTCAGTTTTGGTCCCCCACGCCGCCCAACAGCTTAGGGCTATGATGAGCCACCTGGCAAAGCTAACTCCAAAGGGAGACCCCTCGGTTCACTTTATGGAGGTGGAACAGGCAGGGGATATTAATGGGTGCGATGATGTAGAAATGGCAAAGATGCTCCTCCTATCCCTGGACAGCAAGCTGTATCAGTCCCTCTTGAATGAAAGCAAAAGGGGACGGAGAACACGTGCTACCATCCAGAAAGACATTTTAGAAACTATGGGCTGCAATGATGGAAGTCATCACCAGTCTCCAGAATAGAGAAAACGGTGCAGCTCGCAGGGGAAACCCCACATGTGTTTGCAGACCGACTGTGGCCTATGTACCAGAGCGCCTATAGTGGGGACATAGATAGAGATCATTTAAGCCCGGATGAGTAAGCACACTGGCTCCGAAGCCTAGTAGCTAACAGTTTACCCCGAATAAGAACCAAGGCTGAGGCCTGGTTCGACCCAAGAGATCCCCAAGCCACTGAACAGGGAGTGCTTAGGCAACTGACCCTAGCTTACAGGAATGGCAGAGGGACGGAAGAGTTCTCACAAAAGGGAAGGTTCCACGAAATCCGACCTAGCCAAGATAAGAGGGAATGGCGCCACGAGGGGGGCAACCCCTCCGATACAAAACGTACCTGCTTCGTGTAGTGTCCCTGCACCTTACTAAAACTCACACGAGGCATAAATATATCAGACACGGTCACTCTGTGACCTTCACCCTTATTGCCAGGACCAAGGAGTGTTGACCATGGGTGGGACCTCCCCTTTTATACTTGGAAACCCAGGTGAGGAGTGTCGCCCACAAGTTCACCCCCTGTGGTCAGAGTGTGCATTTCTAGGGTACAGGTATAAGTGTACATGAGTTACGTTACATGACTTTCATTGCAAGATGGTTAAATACATGACATCACCTCCCCCCTTAAGTCTTTTTGTTTCAAAGATTAAGTCAGGTGGTCGACGCTCTCTCGTGGAGCGCCGCAGTTGTGGCTCTGGTGGCTGAGCCTCGGCACGCGTCTCTGTCACTTGAGGTGATTCCGGCCTGTCCTGGCTGGCCGCAGGGACTGTGCATGCTGAGGGCTGTCTTTGTTGCTTGTCCGCTGGCAGTGGTGTGAGTGCCATCTCATGCTCTTCTTCAGGTTCCTCCATGTCTATGCTGAACCTTTTCTTTACTTGGTCCAAGTGTTTGCGGCACATCTGCCCATTATTTAGTCAGACCACCATGACTCTATTTCCTTTTTTGCCAATTACGGTGCCCTCAAGCCACTTGGGTCCCAAAGCATGGTTAAGAACAAATACCGCGTCATCTATTTCTATACACCTCCCCCTGGAGCTCGGTTTGGGACTGGCGCTTGCCCTCAACAATGTCTGCCAGGGCTGGGTGAATGAGGGACAGCCGCGTCTTGAGCGTGCATTTCATGAGGAGTTCCGCTGGCGGGACTCCCGTGAGCGAGTGTGGGCGGGACCTGTAGGCCAGCAGGAAGTGCGATAGGCGGTACTGAAGGGAGGGTCCTTGGATGCATAGCATGCCCTGTTTTATGACTTGGACCACCCGTTCCGCCTGGCCATTGGAAGCTGGCTTGAACGGCGCTGTCCAGACGTGCTTGATACCATTGCCCGACATAAACTCCTGGAATTCATGGCTGGTGACCAGGATGTCCGGCAAGCCATGGGTCGTGAAAACTGTATGCAGACTCTCCACGGTGATGGATGTCGTGCACGAGTTCAATATGATGCACTCGATCCACTTCGAGTATGCATCGACAACGATCAGGAACATTTTCCCCATGAATGGGCCAGCATAGTCTACGTGAATACGTGACCATGGTCTGGTGGGCCAGGGCCACGGGCTAAGTGGGTCCTCCCTGGGGACATTGCCCAGCTGGACACACGTCGTGCACCTGCGAACCCACCATACAATGGCCTTCATTAACACGATGCCAGGGTGCTCGCTGTGGAGTTCCCTGATGAACGCTTCCCTTCCTTTCTGGGGCATGACTACCTGGCTGCCCCATAGCAGGCAGTCGGCTTGGATGGAGAGCTCATCCATCCGTCTCTGAAACGGTCTGACTTCCTCGGGGCATGCTCCGTGTGCGGGCGCCCAATCCACAGTCAGGCCACATTTCTTTATCATGGATAGGCGGGGATCCCTGTTGGTCCAGAGTTTGATCTGGTGGGCTGTGATGGGGGAGCCCGCAGTGTCAAAAGCCTCAACGGCCATGACCATCTCGGTGCTCGGCTCTGACGCCCTCTCGGTGGTGGCCAGTGTGGTAAAAAGGTCCTCCACTCTCGGAAGCGGGTATTGGTCTTGCAGCGATACTCTGTTGATGGTGGCTTTGTAGTCGCCACAAATCCTAACCGAGCCATCTGCTTTGAGGACGGGAACGATGGGACTTGCCCAGTCGCTGAATTCAACGGCCAAAATTATGCTCTCTCTGAGCAGCCTGCCCAATTCACATTCAGTTTTTTCACAGATCACATGCGGCACCGCTCTGGCTTTGTGGTGCACTGGTCTGGCGTCCGGAATGATGCGTATCACTACTTTAGTGCCCTTGAACGTTCCGACACTAGGTTGAAACAGTGACCTGAATTTTTGCAGGACCTGTGATCATGAACTTTGCTCCACAGATGAAATAGCGTGCACATACCCCCATTTCCAATTCATCTCAGCTAGCCAACTCCTCCCCAAAAGCGCGGGGCCATTTCCCGGGACGATCCAGAGTGGCAGCCGGTTCTGTAATCCATTATGTGTTACCACCAAATTTGCACTGCCCAGCACTGGGATGATCTCTTTGGTGTACGTCCGTAGCTGCATCTCAATGTGTTCCAGTTTGGGCCTGCTAGCTCTGTGTGGCCATAGTCTCTCAAATTGTTGGATACTCATGAGTGACTGGCTAGCTCCCGTATCCAGCTCCATGCGCACTGGGATGCCATTCAATAAAACTTTCATCATCATGGGTGGTGTTTTAGTGTATCAGCTGTGGATGTCAGCCACATGAACCCGCTGAACTTCAGCATCTATGACTTTACCCTAGGCCTCATTCTTCATTGCAGACCTCTCGTCTGGTTCCTCTGTCTCACAGATTAGCCTCGCTACTGCCTTTTTGCACATCCTGGTCAAGTGTCCACTGACATTACAAATCCTACAGGTATATTGCTGGAACCTGCAGCTTTTCGCAGTTTGTCTACCCCCGCACCTCCAGCATGAGTTGAGATTGAGATTGCTGTTAACAAAAGGACTATTACCAGTCATTCCTCTCTGATTGCCCATTTGACTGTTTCTAAGCACTCTGATGGTGGGTGTTAATGGTCCCATTGCGGGACGCATTGTTCCTCGAGATGGCGTGAATTGCCGATCCACTTTCCATTGTCCTTGTTGCAGGCCTAAGCTAGAGCCTGTTGCTGACTGGGCAGTTTCAAAATGCCCTTGCCTGCCTGTGGGGTCCCGAGCCACGTTCACTATGTTAACTCCCTGGTCCATTGCCACATTTGGACGAGGGCTGCACGCGTAAATTAGCTTGGTCTCCTCTACCCTGCCATAAAGGTCTGAGCTATCAATGCCGCCCCTTCTAAAGTCAAGTCCTTAGTCTTTATGAGCTTCCTGAAAATGCCGGCATGATTAATGCCCTCGATGAAAAAGTCCCTTAACATCTCCCCCCTGCAGGCATCGTAGAACTTACAGAGACTGGCCAAGCGACGCAGTCCCACTACGAAGTCCGAGACGTTTTGTCCCTCCCGACGCCGGTGAGAGCAGAACCGGTGCCGGGCCATGTGTATGCTACTCGCTGGTTTGAGACGCTCACTAATCAGCTGGCTGAGCTCTTCAAAGGACTTGTCCGCCAGCTTTTGGGATGCGAGCAGGTCTTTCATCAGTGCATACGTCTGTGGTCCGCAGCTGGTCAGTAGATGCGCCCTCCGCTTGTCAGCTGCTGTCTCTTCCAGCCATTCCTTTGTGACAAAGCTCTGCTGGAGTCTTTCCACGAAGTCGTCCCAGTCCTCACCCACACAGTAATGTTCCTCTGTGCCACCGGTGGCCATCCTCGTGGTTCGGTGATTCCCGTTTCTCGTCGCCAAATGTAGTCTCCCTGCATCTTACTACAAACTCACATGAGGCATAGATATATCAGACACGGTCACTCTGTGACCTTCACCTTTATTGCCAGGACCAAGGAGTGTGGACCCTGGATGGGACCTCCCCTTTTATACCTGGAAACCCAGGTGAGGAGTGTCTCCCGCAAATTCATCCCCTGTGGTCAGGGTGTGCATTTCTAGGGTACAGGTACAGTGTGCATGAGTTACAGTTACATGACTATGTCATTGCAAGATGGTTAAATACATGACAATTCGGGTGCAGAAAAAGTGGGCACTGAAGAAAGGATTGTAGAACTCCTTGGAAGAGTAGCACAGGAAAGAGTTCTCCAGCCCCGGCCAAAAGGGCTGAGAGAGATAAGCCAGTCCCTTCCCACTCATTCGATACTTTTCTTACTGCACTCCGAACCATGTTAGATGGCCCTGGGAAGGTAGCCACTGCTACCGGTATCGAGATCCCATCTGCCCCCTCCCAACCAAAACCGTGACTAGTACAGGCGCAGCCTGTCCACCTGTGTTCCCTCGAGATTGATGTGTGGGGGAGACCGACCGTTCAGATGGAAGTGGAAAAGGTGAAAGGGACTTATGTAAGGGGTGGTTGTCAGGGGGTCAGCTTTCCCTTCTGACCTTATATGAGCGGTTCCGAATCGCTCCCACACCCTTGGTTCTAGACACTGGAATTATGAAGGGACTGTGACAGACTTGGACAGACAATCGGTTTCAAAGTAGGAAGCAGGTACGGCTTTATTGTGTTTAAAAAGAAGTAAAAGGCACACCTTTAATAACACACACAGACCTATACACAATGAAGGGTACGACACATTGAATAAAATGTCAAATTACAGCCTGTGGGGAAAAGAATACAGCTTAAACTCTAAACTCTAGAGGAGAATGCAGATACATTTACACAAGTTGTCCCAGCCTCCCTCCCCCAATTCCCCTAACTAACTAAGTTATCGCTCTAGGGGTTCAGGGGCTATGCTCACCAATCCCTTTAGACAGTTGCCGGTGAATCACGGTTTCGGGGTTCGCTGCACTTGGCCTTCTCGGCGAGCCGCACCCCAGACGGAGGAGAGGACTTCAGACTGCGTAGTCTTCGGTTGGGGTGCGTCCGTTGATGTGCTAAGTTGCGTTTTGGATGTATAGGGTAAGTACCCACTTCCTTTGGTTAGGAATAGTTTTAGTTAGTCCCTTTTGGTAATTTCTCCCCCGTTGGGTCGTTCAGAAGTAGATTGTAGAATGGTTGTCAATTTTGTTGCTGACAACCTTCCGTTTCGTGGTCCTCGTGCTCGCTCAGTTCTTGATGAGTTCTGGTAGTTTCCTTCACTATTCCATTTCTTCACTGTAGAGGAAGCAGGCTGCTTGTGTCTGTGTCTGTGTTCCAGTCTGTGTCCTTGTTCAAGTCTGTGTTCTGCTAGTCTTTCCTTGTAAAACTAGGGGATAGATATATCCCCAAAAAAAGGCTCCGTTATCTCCCATCAAATCTCTTGTGCTCTGTTTAAACTGTTCTGTTCATTGATTTTCAAATATCTCCTTTGTCAGCAGTAACTCGATTTGGGTGTGAGAATGTGCTATCACTGGTTTTGCATTGTTTGAGGATTGTCCAGTTTCCTGATCTTGATTTCCATTGTGCTTGATTGGGTAATTCGATTATCTCTTAGGGGGTAAATAGCCTGGGATCCTTAATACACGAATTTGCTTCAGAGGTTGGCCCCACCTCCTGTATTTGGTAACTCTTTTTCGTAGCCAAAATGTTGTAGAATCTTAAAATTGATATGCTCCTTCCCATAGATGTTTAGGGGATCTCAAGCTTCTGTAATTTAGGTCCATTTTGAATTATCTTTCCTATGAGTCCAAACACTGGGGGGCGGGGGGGGGAGGGCGGAGTCTCCATGAATGCATCCCCTTTTATCCCCCGCAGGCTTCGTCTGCCCCTTTAAACTCATTTTAAAAGCCCAGAAAGGGGTTCTTCTCCTCTGCAGGGAAAGGTACCTGGAATCTTTGCGAGATATTGGTAAATTCTACATTCCCCGCTGTGATACCATATCACTTATGGTATCATCTTCGAGGTGAGCAAAGTTCCTGACTCCCAAGAGATAACCTTCCCCGTAAATTAGCTAAACTAATACCCAAAATGCATTACACTTATGCAACATCACCATAGATGCACACTTTTCCCTTTACAGGTACAAACTTTTTACATTTACACCCTCCCAGCTTGGAGGGGGTTCAATCACTACAATTGCATTTCAGCACAGTTACATTTCATTTCAGTTACATTATATTCACAGGCATATAGGCAACGTACAACCACATTGGTCTCCATCACCCGGTAATGTCTGGATCCTGCCCTTGAGAACTGCTCTCAGGCTGGCTGACACACAAGACAAACTCAAAATAATCACCTAAACATTACTGCAACATTACCCTCAATTCTAAACTAAACCTTAAAATATAAAATGGTGCAGTCAGCTGCCTTAAACTAAAATTAGAGCTACGTACAACCGCCACCCATCTCCGGGTGGCCTGGTTCATCCCTGTCAGGCCCATGCCTTGTGCGGCCTGATAGCCACCTGGATGCTCGGGTTTCCCCGCAGCCGGTGAGCTGGAGACCCTTGTCTCTGGGACAGCTTGTTGCTCCTGCTCCTGTGAGACCTTCACCGCTGGAGGCGGCTGGCTGGTGGTCCCTACTCTGAGCGGCCTCTATACTTCTGACCTTCGGCCTTTCCTGTCGGGCTGCCCTTCTCCTAGGGTAGAATCGCTGAGGCTCAGATGCCGGTGACCACGGTATCTTTGGCTGTGGTGTACGGAGGGTCCTTCTCAGGGCTTGGGTTACTGGGGGTGCGTCCGAATCCCAAACGATGGGTGAGATAGCCCCTCCAGTAGTGCAATTCACCGCCCCTATAGGCACGGTTTCTGAGCCTGCCACATTCCCTGTGGGCCCTGCACCATCGCGGGCGGCCAACAGAGGGTCCCTGTCCTGAGGACGGTTCACACCTCCCGGCTGCCCTCTGTGCTTGGCTGACCCTGGGTTGTACAGCTTGCACTGGTTGATGTGGAACCACTTAGTACGGCAGGGCAGCTTTATGGCATAGACCATCGGGCTTGCCTTGTCGACAATGCTGTATGGCCCCATATATAATGCTTCAAAAACCCTGACCCGAGCATAGTTCCTCACCATGACCTGGTCCCCTATCTCCCATTCGTGGTGTTTGCTGGGTTCTAGCAGCAATCGGTTCCCCTGATGCTGTCTGCCCATGTTACTAGCAGCCTGCCAGTGAATCTGTTTGAGGTGTTCAAACAGGTTCCTGACAAACCGGTCCCGGTTCACCTCTCTGAGCTGACCTTCTGTGAGCACCGGGGCTAGGACATGGATGGGGGTCCACATGATCGGCCAGTTATGAGCTCGTATGGGGAATACCCCGTGCTCTTTGACTGGCTGGCTCGGATCCCCATTAGGACCAACGGTAAGACCTCCACCCACTTTTGGGGTGAGGCTCCCGTTTCCTTCCGCAGCCTTTCTTTAATGGTGCAGTTTAAACGCTCCACAATACCAGATGACTGTGGATTGTGGGCAACGTGCCAGTTCCCTTCAATGCCGAGCACCTTAAGGGTTGCCTGCATTACCTGCCCGGTGAAATGGCTCCCATGATCCGACTCCACATACTGTGGGAGTCCCCACCGGGAGAACACTTCCCTCACTACAATCTTAGCTGTCCCTAGTGCATTGGCTGTTCGGCAGGGGAAGGCTTCAACCCATTTTGAGAACACGCCCACCAGGACTAGGCAGTATTTGTAGCCCCCCTGGGCAGTGGGTAGGGGCCCGATGTTGTCAATTTGGATTGACTGCCATGGTCCCTCTACCCTCCTGACGTGTCCTAGGGACACCTTCCTTTTCTGGGGGGTCAGGGTTGTTCGCAGCACACACCAGGCATTTCGCACAGAACTCGCGGATGTCCTCCCTGAGTCCCGGCCACCATCCTGCCTGTTCCACCCTTTGCCAGGTGGTCTCAGGCTCGGGGTGTCCTGCTTAGGTATTCCCTCTGGTGCTGCTGCAGCATGACCCATTGTCCCTCTTTAAACAGCATGCCTTCCTTAATGGTAATGGCTGCTGTGCCGTACGGACCTTCTACTCTCTCTCCTCTAGCTAGCGCGTTCAGGACAGCTTTCAGGACTGGGTCCTGTAGCTGAACTGTTTTTAAGTCTGGGGCCAAAGCTATCCCTGTACTCTCTGCTGCCCTGTTCTTATTCTTGACCGCTGCTATGCGGCCGATGTCATAGAGATCTCAGAACGTTCCCGTGCGGGCACCTTCTTTGGCCAGTTTGTCAGCCTGTTGGTTTCCTTCTGCACGGGGTTCGGTTTTTGAATGGGCCTTCACCTTATGTATGTAGACCTTTCCTTCTTCCCCCACCGCTGTCATGATTTTCTCCAGCAGGGGCTTGATTGCCTGGGGTCTCCCGTCAGTGGACGTGTATCCGCGACGGCACCAAATAGCCAGGTACTCCGTACATGAATTGCAGGTGAACATACTGTCCGAGCAAATCGTGTACGGGGTAGGGAATTCCTCGGGGTGGGTTACCACTTACATTACGGTGGACAGTTCAGCATGCTGGGCGCTCATGGTGCTGGAGAGCTTGATTGCCAGGGCAATACCTGCTCTTGGGTCATAGACTCCGCACCCAGTGAGTCGTTCGCCAGCAGATACCGTGCTGGACCCATCCATGTAGATGTCCCGGCCTGTAGGGTGTAACCCCGCCGGAAGGCCAATGTTTACCTCCCATACCCCTTCTATGGAGCACCTGTGGGTTTTCCCTGGGTAGATTAGGTTGGCTGCAAGCCTTGGCTCGCGGGGGCCTTCTACTCTGAGGTCCATCTGGGAGAGGAGCAGGGTCCAGCGAGCAATGCGGGCACTGCTCACCGTCCCATCCTTAATCCTCCCATCTAGGAGCATCTGAGTGTGTGGTGGGTTAGGAGTGTTAGAGGAGACCCTCCCATGAAGATCAAGGATCTATCACTGCCCAATGTGTGACTAGAAGGTGTCTCTCACAGTTGGCGTACCCCTTCTCCACATCTGTGAAGAACCTGGAGGAGTAAACCACCGGCCTCAGCTGGCCGTGCTGCTCTTGAAGCAGCACTGAGCTCAAACTGTCCCCGCTGGCTGCCACCTCCAGGAAATCTCCTTTCCTACATCTATCGCTCCCAAGGCTGCAAGTCCTTCTTGAGCTGATTAAATGCTGCCTCGCAACCCTCATCCCAGTCCCACTCTACATTCTTGTGTCGGAGCCTGAGCAGAGGGGCTGCAGTGGCTGCATAATCCTCAATTAAGTCTCTGCAGTACCCGGTGAGCCCTAGAAAGGATCTTACCCCTGTCACTGTGTTGGGGGCTGGTAGCTCCTGTACTGCCTCCCTTCTAGCCTTGTCTATGGCCCTTTCCCCAGCGCGCACAGTCAGCCCCAGGAATTTTACTTCCTTCTGGCCGATCTGTGCCTTCTTTGGGTTTACTTTTAACCCTTCTTCTTTTAGCAGCTCCAGCAGCTCAGCCAGCAGTGGGCCATGCTCCTCCCCCTGATCGGTGAATAGAAGCAGGTCATCCACATACTGCACCAAATGCTGGGGTCTGCTAAAGCCCTTTAAACAGTTCGCCATGCATTGGTGAAAAATGCTGGGACTATTGTGGAAGCCTTGGGGAAGACAGTTCCACGTGTATTGTTGGCCCTTAAAGATAAAGGCGAACTTGTACTGGTCCTCCCGTTTTAAAGGAATGGACCAGAACCCATTTGGGAAATGTCCAGCACCGTGAAAGTGGTCGCGGATGCTGGAATACTTCCTATGAGATCCGCTACGGCTGCTACAGTGGGTGCACAGGCAGGGATATTCTTATTTAGTACTCGATAGTCCACGGTGGCCCTCCATGAGTTGTCCGGATTCTTAACCGGCCACAGTGGAGAGTTCACATGGGTTGCTATCGGTCTTAACACCCCTTGCTCTACCAGTGATCCCAGCGCCGTTGTTAGGTCTGCCTCTGCCTCCCTGGGGAAGTTATATTGCTTTTGTGGTCTGGTCATGGGGTCCCCTACTATACTAACTTCCAGCCCCGTTACCCTACCACAGTCATGTTTGTGGGTGGCAAATGCTGCAAGGTGTGCCTGTACATATACCTGGTACTCCACTGGGGTGTTACTGACCAGTAATTCCAAGTCATAACCCTCCTTTGGCTTCACGGTACACAATGTTCCCTTGGCCCCTTTTTCTGGGATCACCGCCACCTCACCTTCCCTGTCAGTCCCTATGGCTCCCCATAGACAGTGGTTCCTGAGATCCACTAGGATCTGGTAGCTAATGATAAAATCAGCCCCCAGGATTCCTTTTCCCTTCTGCTCCCATTTCATCAGGACACACTTCCATTTGGTTTTGAGTGTCCCTAACTGAATGGTGAGCGGGATGAAAAACGAACCAGTTTGCTCATTGCCTGTGAACCCCACTAGACTGTACGGGACCCCGTTCGATAGTGGTGAGGTAGCTGGGTTATCTGCATATACAAGGGTGCTGGAAGCACCAGTATCTAGCAGGTAGGTCCCTTTCACTTTCTCCGCCTCCATTGTTATGCACGGTCTCTTCCAGGCATCGTACTCGAGGGAACACAGGTACACAGGCTGCGCTGGCTCTAGTCATGCATCTGGGTGGGTTGGAGCAGAGGGTTTTACCGTACCAGCTACTGTACCAGTTGCGATAGCTACTGCTCCCTGTCCGTTTATGAGTGTCTGTAGGGCGGCTACGAGTGTCTCATGAGTCAGGTGTTCCTGCCCCGGCCTTACGGGCTGGGGCTGAAGTGGCCTTTCCCTTAGTCTCTTTCCATGGGTTCCGACAGTCCTTCCTCCAGTGCCCACTTTTCCCACACCCAAAACACTCGCCCCCTTTGTGGGCAGGGTTCCCACCTTCTTGATGCCACTCTCTCTAGCCTTGGCTGGGTTTAATCTCATGGACCCCCTCTGTCCCTCTACTGTTCCGGTAAGCCAGTGTCAACTGTCTGACCACTGTCTCCTCGGTGGTTCTGGGATCTCTTCGATCGAACCAGACCTCGGCTTTTGCCTTTACTCCAGGTGAGCTGTTTGCCACCAGGCTGCGGAGCCAGTGAGCCAGCTCGTTAGGGTTCAGGTGGGCCCGGTCAAGAACCCCACTACAGGCCCTTTCGTAGACCGGCCACAACCTGTCGGCGAAAGCCTGTGGAGTCTCCCCATAGAGCTGCACTGTTTTCTCCACTCGGGAGAAAGGACTCCCGTCGTTCATAACCATGGCCTCTAGAACCTCCTCCTTAACCGTAGTGTATGTGTTTCGCCCCTTTCTGCTGTCTGAGAGAGGGAATGGCACAGCTTGGTGTCTAGCGAGAAGAGCAACAGCTTAGCCTGCTCTGAATCATCGCACCCATTAATATCCCCTGTGTTTTCCACTTCCAGGAAGTGTACTGAGCGATCCCACTGTTGGGTGAGCTGACTTAGGTGGCCTATCATAGTCCTCAGTTTTTTGGTGTCGCGGGGAACTACGAAGTTGCTTTCTAGGGATCCTGCTGCCCCATTGGCATCAGGCGGGCTAAACTTCTGCTGCTGGACCGGGTGTATTGGCCCTGGTTCCAGCACTTCTTGTATTGGCTTGCCCTCTTCCCCCTGCTGCCAAGCCAAGTTAAAACACGGGGCTGCCGGTGTTGGTAGTTCGCAATCCTTGCCTGCCCCGCACTCTGGCTGACACCCCTGCTGCCCCGGGCCGTTCCTGGGAGCTGCAGGCGGTGACTGAGGCGTTTCTCCTTGCTCTTCCAGGTGTTCCTGGGCTAAACCCGGGTTTATCAGGCACACCATGCCTTTAGCCCGGGATAGAGCAAGGTTCAAGCTTTGGATCTGCTGCTGGCAGGGGCCGTGGTCTCCTGCCTCAAATTCCCTGGTACTGGCTACCTTATAGGCTATCTGAATGTCTCTCACCCTCTCCCCGTACTCTTTAACTTGCTTGGCGAGGCAGGAATTCTCTTCCCGCAATGCCAGTTCGCTATTCTTGGCTTCAATAATCTGACACTGTAAAAGGTCCAGTTGGGTTTTGTGCCTTTCTTTAGTGAGCTCTCTACTTTCCTTTAACTGTCCCACCTCTGTCCACAGCCTTTCCCCGACTGTGGCCCT
Organism: Pristiophorus japonicus; assembly: GCF_044704955.1. Lineage (NCBI taxonomy): Eukaryota > Metazoa > Chordata > Chondrichthyes > Pristiophoridae > Pristiophorus > Pristiophorus japonicus. The sequence goes on along the minus strand of NC_091983.1, from coordinate 202,799,847 downwards.
TGCGCTGGACCTCTCTTCTGCCTGTCTCAATACTCCCTTTAATTTCTCATTCTCCTCATCTCGAAGCCGGATCTGTTGCTGAAGGCAAATTAGCTAAATGGCCTTCTCTATCGACTTTTTATGGTCCTTGCTCTCGGTCCATTGAGCTGCAGCATCTTCTGGACGCTCAGCTACAATAGATCGAGTACCCACTCCTTAGCCACATTTACCCTCTTAAACACATACGAAGAAATCCCCTCTTCCATTTTGCTTCGTTTCCTGAAACCAGTCTCTCTCTTATCACGTCTCTTGTACCAGTGTTCCACCTGGGTCGCCATGTGCAAAGGGTGGTTTGCAGGGGGTCAGCTTTCCCTTCTGACCTTATATGAGCGGCTCCGAATCGCTCCCATACCCTTGGTTCTAGACACTGGAATTATGAAGGGACTGTGACAGACTTGGACAGACAATCGGTTTCAAGGTAGGAAGCAGGTATGGCTTTATTGTGTTTAAAAAGAAGTAAAAGGCACACCTTTAATAACACACACAGACCAATACACACTGAAGGGTACAACACATTGAATAAAATGTGAAAATACAGCCTGTGGGGAAAAGAATACAGCTTAAACTCTAAATGGGGTAAAGAGGAGAATGCAGATACATTTACACACGTTATCCCAGCCTCCCCCCTCCCAATTCCCCTTAGGAACTAAATTATAGCTCTGAGGGTTCAGGGGCGATGCTCACCAATCCCTTTAGACAGTTGCCGGTGAATCGCGGTTTTGGGGTTTGCTGCACTTGGCCTTCTAGGCGAGCCGCACCCCGGATGGAGGAGAGGACTTCGGACTGCGTAGTCTTCGGTTGGGGTCCGTCCGTTGATGCGCTAAGTTGCGTTTTGGATGTATGGGGTAAGTACCCACTTTCTTTGGTTGGGAATAGTTTTAGTTAGTCCCTTTTGGTAATTTCTCCCCCGTTGGGCCGTTCAGAAGTAGATTGTAGAGTGGTTGTCAATTTTGTTGCTGACAACCTTCCATTTCATGGGCCTTGTGCTTGGCCAGTTCTTGATGAGTTCTAGTCGTTTCCTTCACTACTCCATTTCTTCACTGTAGAGGAAGCAGGCTGCTTGTGTCTGTGTCTGTGTTCCCGTCTGTGTCCTTGTTCGAGTCTGTGTTTTGCTAGTCTTTCCTTGTAAAACTGGGGGATAGATGTATCCCAAAAAAAAGGCTCTGTTATCTCCCATCAAATCTCTTGGGCTCTGTTTAAACTGTTCTGTCCATTGATTTTCAAATGTCTCCTTTGTCAGCAGTAACTCGATTAAGGTGTGAGAATGTGCTATCACTGGTTTTGCATTGTTTTAGGATTGTCCAGTTTTTCTGACCATGATTTCCATTGTGCTTGATTGGGTAATTCAATTATCTCTTCGGGGGTGAATAGCCTGGGATCCTTCATACATGAATTTGCTTCAGAGGTTGGCCCCACCTCCTGTATTTGGTAACTCTTTTTCGCAGCCAAAATGTTGTAGAATCTTAAAATTGATATGCTCCTTCCCATAGATGTTTAGGGGATCTCAAGCTTCTGTAATTTAGGTCCATTTTGAATTCCCTTTCCTATGAGTCCAAACACTGGGGGGCGGGGGGGGGAGGTCTCCATGAATGCATCCCCTTTTATCCCCCGCAGGCTTCGTCTGCCCCTTTAAACTCATTTTAAAAGCCCAGAAAGGGATTCTTCTCCTCTGCAGGGGAAAGGTACCTGGAATCTTTGCGAGATATTGGTAAATTCTACACTTACCTGCTGGACACCGGTGCCTCAAGCACCCTTGTCTATGCAGCTAAACCCGCTGCCTCACCTCTATCTAACGGGGTCCCCTACAGCTTGTTGGGTTTCACAGGCACTGAACAGACTGGCTCATTCTCTGTTCTGCTCTCCATTCATTTAGGTACTGTCCACAGTAAGTGGACTTGTGTCCTGATGAAGTGGGAGCAGGAAGGGATAGAGATCCTGGGGGCTGACTTCATTCTGGACCACGGGATTCTAGTGGATTTAAAAAACCAGGAAAACAGGGCAAAGGGACGGTGTGCACCATGAAGCCAAGGAAGGGTTACGACCTTGAATCACTGGTCAGTAACACTCCGACAGAATATCAAGAATATGAGGAAAAATCTTGCAGCTTTTGCCACTCACAAACACGACTGTGGGAGAATAAATGGGGTCGAGTTAGCATAGATGAGGACCCCATGACCCGACAACAGTACAACTTCCCCAGGGAGGCGAAGGCAGACATGGAAACAGCCTTGGGTTCTTTAGTTAAACAGCGGGTACTGAGACCAATAGCTACCCATGTGAGCTCTCCATTGTGGCCGGTTAAGAAACCGGACAACTCCTGGAGAGCCACAGTGGACTATCGAGTACTCAACCGTAACATGCCCGCCTGTGCACCCACCGTTGCTGCTGTCGCCGACCTCATTGGAAGTATCCCAGCCTCCGCGACCACCTTCATGGTGCTGGATATTTCCAACGGATTCTGGTCCATACCTTTATGAAAGGAAGATCAGTACAAGTTTGCTTTTACCTTTAAAGGACAACAATATACTTGGAACTGTCTCCCTCAGGGCTTCCACAACAGTCCCAGTATTTTCCATCAGTGTATGGCCAACTGTTTAAAGAGTTTCAGCAGACCCCAGCAATTAGTACAATGTGTGGATAACCTGCTCCTGTTCACCGATGAGGAGGAGGAGCATGGCCCACTGCTGGCTGAGCTGCTGGAACTTCTGAAAGAAGAGAGATTTAAAGTAAACCCCAAGAAGGCACAGATCGGCCTGAAGAAAGTAAAATTCCTGGGACTGGCTGTGTGCGCTGGGGAAAGAGCCATTGACAAAGCTCGAAGGGAAGCAGTGCAGAAGGTACCCGCCCCTAACACAGTGACAGGAGTAAGATCTTTTCTAGGGCTAACCTGGGATTTCATTGAGGATTATGCAGCCACCGCAGCCCCTCTGCTCCGACTCCTACACAAGGGAGTGGAGTGGGAATGGGACAAAGGTTGCGAGGCAGCATTTATCCAACTCAAGAAAGACCTGTAGACCGCGCCAGCTCTCGAGGCCATCGATGGGGGTAAAGAGTTTTTCCTGGAGGTAGCAGCCAGTGGGGACAGCCTGAGTGCAGTACAGTTCCAAGAGTGGCACGGCCGGCTGAGACCAGTGGTCTACTCCTCCGGGATACTCACGGATGTGGAGAAGGGATACTCCAACTGTGAGCAGCACCTCCTAGCCACTCACTGGGCTGTGAAAAGATTACTGATCTTCACAGGGGGGTCCCCTATCACACTCCTTACCCACCATACGCCCACCCAAATGCTCCTGGACGGGAGGATCACGGATGGGACAGTGAGCAGTGCCCGCATTGCTCGCTGGACCTTACTCCTCTCCCAAATGGACCTAAGGGTAAAGGGTCTCTGCGAGCCAAGACTCGCAGCCAACATGATTTATCCAGGGACAGCCCACCGGTGTTCCGTAGAAGGGGTATGGGAAATTAACATAGGCTTTCGGGCTGGGTTACACCCCACAGGCCGAGAGATCTATGTGGACGGTTCAAGCATAGTATCTGTGGGTGAACGACTCACAGGCTGCGGAGTTTATGACCCCGAGGCAGGCATTGCCCTGGCGGTTAAACTCCCCAGTACTTTGAGCACCCAGCACGCTGAACTGTCTGCGGTGGTGTCCGTAGTCACACACCCCGAAGAATTCCCTACCCCATACACGATTTGCTCGGACAGTATGTTCACATGCAATTTGTGTAAGGAGTACCTGGCTATCTGGTCCCGCCGTGGATACACATCCGCAGATGGGAGACCCCTGGCAATTAAGTCCCGACTGCAAAAGATCATGAAAGCTGTAGGGGAGGAAGGGAATATCTATATACATAAGGTGAAGGCACATTTCACCACTGAACCCCGTAGCAAGGGAAACCAGCAGGCTGACATGTTGGCCAAGCAGGGGGCCCCCACGGGCAAGCTCTGGAGTCCGTACAACCCAGGACCCATTGCAGCAGTCAGGGGCAGGGTGGGGACAGCAGGGAACGCAGGGATAGCTTTGCCTCCGGACCTCAAAATGGTTCAGACCCAAGACCCCGTCCTCAAAACTGTCCTGAACATGCTAGCTAAAGGGGAAAAGGTAGACGGCCTGTATGGCACTGCAGCAATTGCCATTAAAGAAGGCATGCTGTTCAAGGGGGAGCAATGGGTAGTACCGCAACAACACCGGAGAGAATTCCTCCAGCTGGCCCACGAGGGTCCAGGAGCAGGACATCCCAGACCTGAGACCACTTGACAATGAGTGGAACAGGCAGAGTGGTGGCCAGGACTCAGGGAAGATGTTCGCGAGTTCTGTGCTAGCTGTCTGGTGTGCGCGGCCAACAAACCCGACCCCCAGAAAAGAAAGGTGTCTATGGGACATAGGAGGGTAGAGGGACCCTGGCAGTCGATCCAAATCGATTACATCGGGCCCCTACCCACTGCCCAGGGAGGCTACAAGTACTGCCAAGTATTGGTGGATGTACTCATCAAATGGCTGGAAACCTTCCCATGACGAACAGCCACGGCCCTGGGAACAGCCAGGATCCTGGTCAGAGAAGTGTTCTCGCGATGTTGACTACCACAATATATGGAGTCCGACCAGGTGAATCAGTTCACTGGGCAGGTGATGCAGGAGACCGTTCAGGTACTCGGCATCAAAGGGAACTGGCATGTCGCCCACAATATGCAGTCATTAGGGCCTGTGGAGCACTTAAACTGCACCATCAAAGAAAGGCTGCACAAAGAGACAGGGGACACAGCTAAAGTGTGGGTAGAGGTCCTGCCACTGGTCCTCATGGGGATCCGGGCCAGCCGGTCAAAGAGCACGGGGTACTCCCCATACGAGTTCATGACCGGCAGAGCCATGCGAACCCCCACTCATGTGTTAGCCCTGGTACTCACAGAAGGTCAGCTTCAGGAAGCGAACTGGGACAGCTTTGTACACCTTAAACAGATTCACTGGCAGGCTGCTAACAACATGGGAAAACAGCATCGAAGCAACCGACTGCTGCTAGAACCCCGCAAGCATCACGAATGGGAGATAGAGGGCCAGATTATGGTGAGGAACTACGCTCGAGTAGACGTCTTTGAGGCACTGTACATGGGACCGTACCACATTGTTGACAAGGCAAGCCCCATGGTCTATGCCATAAAATTGCCCCACCGAACATAGTGGTTCCACATAAACCAGTGCAAACTTTTCAACCTAGGGGCAGCAGCTAAACGTAAGGGACAGCCAAAAACTGTAAAACGCACTAAAGACAGGAACCCCCAGCCAACGACCCCCGACTGTGGAAATCCCACAGGGGACATGGCAGACCCACAGACTGCACCTAGAGGGGCGGTGGACTGTGTCACTGGAGGAGCTGTCCCCCCAGTCATTTGGGACTCGGACGTACCCCCAGTAGCCAGAGCCTTAAGAAGGACTCCCCACACACCACAGCCAAAGACACCGTGGTCACTAGTGCTCCAATTTGAAAGGTTCAGCCCCGGGAAAGGGACCAGCCGCAAAAGGGCACCTAAGGTCAGAGACCAGCCCGCGAGCAGGGATACCCAGCCAGTAGCCTCGGGCAACGAGGGACCCCCAGAAGAGATAGCAGTGGACCAGCCACCAAGTGATAGTCCCCAGCCCATAGCCCTCAGCCAGGCAGAACCCCCAGGGGAAGAAACGAATCAGGTAGCCACCCCCAAAGGAGCGGTGTGCTGTAGCACCAGAGGGGACGTTCCCCCGATAGTGTGGGACTCGAACCCACCTCCGGTCAGGACACTCTAGGTCCAGCGGTGCAAGCCGACTTACTACCGGCCCCGCTGGACACCCGGGGGCAAAAGAAGAAAAAAAGAAAGAAGGCAGGAATTAACCTGGCCACCGGAGATGGGTGGCAGATGTACATATATAGTACGATAAGAATATAAGAATGTTTAGTGAGTAATTGAGAGTAGTGCAAAATTATGTGTAATGATAAATATGTATGTATTAGTTACTGGGGTAAGAAAAGGGTTAGGGTTAGGGTTACCTGTGCAGCTATTAAAAGAGGCACAGACCGGGTAACACCCGGGAGTAAGAAGAATCTATCGGTATAACTATTAAGGGAAGCACCGGTGAGATAACAAGCAAAACGGCTATGAGATAAAAGTTAGAAGCAGACATCAGTCCATAAGGAACTGAATAAGACAACGAGTCGATTAAAGACTATACCATGTCTGAAAGGAAGAGAGCCGAATTGGAACTCGGTCATCTTTGTCAAGCCAGAGAGCTTTCTCAGGGCGAGACAATCTGTTTTATGTGCCCCTACAGGAAAGAGGACAACATGAGAACGATCCTGTTCCTGCTCGCCCTGATAGGGATGAGCAGCGGCGACCCAGGAGACATGGAAGAATCCCTAATTTACAGGTGTTCAGGAGAAAGAGCACCGATCGTAACCGTCGGGGATGGTCCTCGAGACGTGGAAGAACTCGCCATTTATGCCCACGAGGGAAGATGGCCAGGGTGGCTGGGATCTAATTCTATCTGCTACTCCAGCCAGGAAGGTTTTACCTACGGGGAGGTCTCACTTCCATGTCCCCGGATACGGATCATCGCTGCCCGAGTCAGTGTTACAGAAGGAAAACGTGTATGTTTGACTTGCAAAGGAAACATTCCCCTGAGAAAATAGTGGTGGCTCAGAAAACTCAGCAAGGATGCATGGAACCAGGAATCGGACTGGGAAAGACTCGGTAATGATACGTACTGCACCATCACGGGGACATGGGGAGGAGTAAAAGTGTGTTGGGACAAATGGTGGGAATCCGAACAAGGAATTTACGTTTGCATGTGGGGATCAGAGGATATTTGTCCCACAGGCATATCAATCGCCTTCGCCAGGCAATGGCAAGATGAAGGGGAAGGGATGGGGTGGGATTCTAGCCTACACGGTGTGCGGTCCCACACTCCCCACTCCCAATTAACGCCACCGAACTAAGAGCACACATTAAGAAACCCCTGCCCACAACCCCGCCAATAAGCACAGTAATAGAAAGGTGTCCTACCACCACCAAGGGACCTGGGAACGGATTAGTATTGGTACCGACCGAAAAGGTATAATACCAGGGGCTACATTATGCAGTAGCTTCAGTAATTTTAAACCTTACCGAGGTACACCTACCTGCATGGTGCCCAAAGGAAACAGAGCTGCTAGACCAGGCCCTACTTAGAGACATGTTCAAGAAATTTTATGAGTTAGACTTTGGAAATGTAGACAAAGCAGACCTATACACCCTAAATGGGCTTGGGGAGACCTAGAAGGGGAAAACATAAACAACGTTTTTACTGCCTACAATACAGCATCCTCTGTAATAAATAGCCTAGATGACATTGCACTACAAACACAGATAAACGGTTTAAAGAACCAATTGAGGAAAATCCTGAAACAAGAGAACACAGTAGTAAGTTCAGAACTACACAAGGTCCAGGCTATGACTGTCCATTTAAAAGAAATAGTGGCTGAGCTGGAAAAACATGCACAGACAGTGAATGCACTCATACAGGAGGATAGGAATGCTTCGGACCAGGCTGCACAGAACGAGGTGTGCGTATTGTATGGGGCATAGTTGTTGGGCGAGGGCCGCAACAACCTGGAGGATTTAAAACAAGGTGTAGTCCCCTCTTGGATCAGGAACAAGCACCTCGCAGCCCTCCACCCATACAGCAATTCACTAAGCCCATGTCAGCTCCGCCTATCCTCTGAAGCTTACCCTGTCCCAGTAGACTATGGGAATCTAATCACACCATTATGGGAATCGTATTAAGGATGCCGGTCATGGGCGGGACAGCCCGACCCGCACCGGTATACCGGGTGGAGAACATTGGACTTATTCAGGGAGGTGCACACATTCGTTTCACAGCGGTCCCACCCTATGTCATAAAGTGGGAGCACACTATAACGGGTACTGACCTCTCCGGGTGCTGGAGCCTGGGTGCACACGTAATTCTGTGTCCCCAGTACTTGAGTGCCCATTCACAGTCACAGTGTGGGTTTAAAGCTGCTGGAGCACAGCCTATTAACTGCACCATGGAGGTAATGACACAAGACCATGTCCCTCCACAGGTAGCACACATCGGGGGTGGGACATATTGTGACACCACCAGTGCGCCCCACTACCAACATGGACACTTCTGGTGTACGGTGAGTGACAGCAGTTTTTGCTTCAAACCTGAGGCATCAGTTCAAGTGGCCCAGGAACGGATTGTCCCCATTCCTGAACCTTCCACTGTCCACCTCACTGTGAAGGAAAACATTACAAACCTGCAGGATTATGTTGTACATTTCGGCTATGCAATTCCCCCTCTACCCGAACATCTTACTGCTCTGCTAAAAGCTATAATTATCTCACAAAAACACTTCTACACTCTAAAACAGAAAACAATTGAGATAGGGAAAAAGATTCTCGAGATCACCATTCCGCCTTAATGGGACCTTTTCAGAAATAAAGAAGTCCCAGTTTGGATCCGAATCGCTTCCCACACTTTAGTTATCTGTCAACTCGCGATTATTCTTTACTTATGGTGTCTCACTTGCCGAGTGAAACGCAGAGGCACCAAAATGTGCTGTACGCTCCTTGGCCGAACTTGGGAATGGCGTAAGGAGGGGTGACACCAAACTACCATGTTTAATTTGTGTTTGATTTTACCTGCTAGAAACCGCAAAATCTCGGGTGTTGTAAGAGTGTTACTTAAAAGGTGTTTGACTATGTACCTTAATGGGGCACTCCTGACTCCCATGCCTCATCGCCTTGGCATTGGTGGTCACGCAATGTGCCCTGTGACTCATATACACATACTGGGCCTGATTCGGTCTCCACCTCGTAAGGTGTATGCCACACATAGGGGATTCACTATAGTACAATAACACCTCCAATGGAGACCACCCTTCCTGTATTTCCAGTGCACCATCGCTACTCCAAGCACATCCATGGCATTCGTGAGTCATGCTGTAGCTCCCGCTTCTCTTGGCTTCAGTCGTGGCCAGTATTGTCCTGACAATCATAAGGATCCATAACATGGTTCTGTGGGAAACAAGATCAGTGCAGTGTTTACTCTTTGGCAGTTTTTAATTGATTAATGTGATACAATTTCTTGTACTTAACAGCCTTTTTCCCCGGTAACTGAATGAAATAAACCGCGGGGGTCAATCGGTCTATAATTGTATGCGGTCCCCACCACCTGGGCTCAAAGGCATGCTTCTTTTTCCCATCATTTGGAATCATTACAGAGTCCTCCACCTGATATTCAAAGGGGCGTACTTTCTTGTCAAAGTACCTTTTACTTTGTCTTTTTAACTTCCCCAATTTCGTGGCCACAAATCGATTCATCTAATCGGTGTGATCTATCACTTGTTCCAGCCACTTGGAACTACATGAGTTCATTGTCAGAGGACTCATCCCTGTTAGTGTTAGCTGGCCTGGTGTTCTCATGAGCCTCCCCGTGATATGAGGAGACCCCTGTTGTTCTATGAGGTGTGGACCTCATTGCCATTAAGCACATTGGCAGCATGTTAGCCCATTGAGTGGGGTGGTCCGCACACAATTTTTTAAACATTAACTTGAGGGTCCTGTTCCCCCTTTCGACCCCTCCGGATGACTGGGGGTGGTGAGCAATATGTAATTTGTGTTTTATCCACAACATTTCCTGCAGGTGGGTAAAAATTTTACCAGTAATGTTCGAGCCTTGATCACTGTTCACTTGTACCGGTATTTCCGACCGACAAAACATATGATTTCATGCGGTGTTGGGGTGGCAGGGGATTGCTTCGATCCATTTAGTGAATTGATCCACCACCACTGGGGCATGCTGCAAATTGCCTTGCGCCTGTGGAAGTGGCCCAATGAAGTTTCTCTGGAGGTGAGTCCATGGCCCTTGAGGTGGGGGTGTGCTTTGAAGCAAGGCTCGGTTAGTGATGCAGGAGGATTGTGTTGCAGGCACGGTAGGCATCGTGCCACATGTTGGTTGATTGTTTCGCTCATGGAAGGCCCCCAAGCTGTGGATGCTACCTTATAGAAGGTTCCTAGGGCCGAATAGTGCCCTGCTGTGGGGTGGGAGTGAAAGAGCGCGAGCAGTTCCTGACCCACCTCTGGTGGAACACACACCGTCGGGCATCTTTTGAACATCAGCATCTGCTCCGCTGAGTCAGAGGCAGTGGCTAGTATGGTATTGGGAGCCCAGGCTGTCAGTTGACGAAGGTGTCTACCTTCCTCATGCCGGCGCTTACAACAGCATATGGCCAGTATTGCTGCTGCAGGGATTTTAAATCTAGGTGATCTGTTGGGGAGCCCTTGCTAACAGCATTGCAGGGCTCAGCAACTATATCCTCTATCTCCCCATCAATCGCAGCATCCTTGGCTATTCTGTCTGCTCTGGAATTTCCCTCACTATGTGGACCCCCTTTTCTATGGGCTGATACCTTTCCTATGAAGCTGGGCTGGGATTGCTGTTTAAGGTATGTTTAAGAGCAGGCGTAACCAGGGCCCATGGACCAGGGCCTTACCGTCTATCGTACAATAGTCTTTTTGTGGTATAGGGGCAGGGAGAGCATGGTGTTTATAGCATAGGCACTATCGGACCAAATATTCACGGGTCTATCTGAGGTTTCCTTTACAGCAGTTGGAAGTGCGGCGATTTCTGCATATTGTGAGCACTGTCGGTTGCATCATCACCAAATGGTTCTTTCTGACAATACCACAGCATACCAGGTGTGGGAGGATCCCTTGATGTGATATGATGACCCATTGATGTAGACATCTGGTGCTCCCTGTATGGCCTCTTTCTGCACAGGATGGGTCTCAAAGGTAATCAAGGGTAACGGACAGTCATGTGGGTCCCTCTCATAGATCAGAAATTGTGGTAGCAATGTGGTGGGTTGGAAATTGTATCAATGGCTCTTTCCATAAATTCCAATGTCCATTTGCTGAGGCGCTGCGAGGAAACTAGCGAATCTCCAGGTTTCATCAGTAGTTTCAGAGGTGTCTGAGCGCTGTGCAGGATGTAGTCCAGCCTGTAGTCCAGTAATAAAGGTAAAGTGATGTACCACCCAGAAGATGGCCAGTAGGTGGCGCTCGCATGCGGTATACGTCTTTTCTGCCTCCTGCAGGATTCGAGATACATATGCAATGGGCTGCAGTCAATCAGTTCGCGTTTGGCACAGAACTGCAGTGAGGCTTTGTTCTGCGGCCTCAACCTCCAAATGGAAGGGCTGTGTGGGATCTGGAGGGATCAGACATGCGGCCTGTATCACTGCAGTTTTTAATTTAGCCACGGACTGGGTGTGAGCATCAGGCCATGCCAGGCGTATGTCATCACCCTGCAGTTTTATCAAATCATACAGGGGCTTTGCGCACTCTGCAAAGCCTGGGATAAAGTTCCTTTGGTACCCCACCAAACCCAAGAATAATCGTAGGGTTGTTTTGGAAGTGGGTAATGGCAGTCGCTGTATTATCTCCACCTTGTGAGAGTTTGGGGATGATCCTCTGGAGAAATGGACACTCCTGGAAAAGTGACCATTCTTTTACTAATTGAGCCTTATGGGGTTCACCTTAAGTTCCGCCTGAGCCAACAACGTCAACAGTTTGTGCTCCTCCATGCTGTCAGTTGCCAGTAGCAGGTCATCTATGTACTGCAGCAAGCAGGTAGGGCGGGAAAAGTCTTTTAAAACTGCATTTTTTTGTAGAAGATCGTTGGGGCATTGTGGAACCCCAGAGGCAAGCATGTCCAGGTGTAGCTCTGGTCCTCAAATGTGAATGCAAATTTGTACTAGACTTCTGTTTTAACAGGGATACTCCAGAATCCATTGGCGATGTTGAGGGTCGATGAGTACTTGAATCCAGCAGGAATTTGAGAAACATAAGAACACAAGAAATAAGAGCAGGAGTAGGCCATTTGAACCTCAAACATGCTCCGCCATTTAATAAGATCATGGCTGATCTGATCATAGATTCAGTTTCACTTCCCGGCCCACTCCCCATAACTCTTTATTCAACACTTATCGCTCAAAAATCTGTCTCTCCCCGCCTTAAATATATTCAAAGACCCAGCCTCCACAGCTCTCTGGGGCAGTGAATTCCACAGATTTACAACCCTCTGAATGAAAGAAATTCCTCCTCATCTCAGATTTAAATGGGAGGCCCCTTATTCTGAGACTATGCCCCCTAGTTTTAGTTTCCCCTATGAGGGGAAATATATTCTCTGCATCCATCTTTTAGAGCCCCCTCATTATCTTATATGTTTCGATAAGATCACCTCTCATTTGTCTGAACTTCAATGAGTATAGACCCAGCCTACTCAATCTATCATCTCCGGAATCAACCTAGTGAACCTTCTCTGAATAGTCTCCAATGCAAGTATATCCTTTCTTAATTACAGAGAACAAAACTGTATGCAGTACTCCAGGTGTGGCCTCGCCAATACCCTGTACAGTTGTAGCAGGACTTCTCTGCTTTTATACTCTATCCCCCTTGCAATAAAGGCCAACTTTCCATTTGCCTTCCTGATTACTTGCTGTACCTGCATAATAACCTTTTGTGTTTCATGCACAAGGACCCCCAGGTCCCTCTGTACTGAAGCACTTTGCAATTTGTCTCCATTTAAATTATAATCTGCTTTTCTATTTTTTCTGCCAAAGTGGATAACCTCACATTTTCCTACATTATACTCCATCTGCCAAATTTTTGCCCACTCACTTAGCCTGTCTATATCCCTTTGCAGATTTTTTGTGTCCTCCTCACAAGTTGTTTTCCCACCCATCTTTGTGTCATCAGCAAACTTGGTTACATTGCACTCGGTCCCTTCATTCAAGCCATTAATATAGATTGCAAATAGTTGAGGCCCCAGTACTAATCCCTGCAGCACCCTACTAGTTATTGTTTGCCAACCGGAAAATGACCCGTTTATCCCGACTCTCTGTTTTCTGTTAGTTAGCCAATCCTCAATCCATGCTAATATATTACCCCCAACCCCGTGAAATTTTATCTTGTAAGAACATAAGAACTTAAGAAATAGGAACAGGAGTAGGCCATACGGCCCCTCGAGCCTGCACTACCATTCAATAAGATCATGGCTGATCTGATCATGGACTCAGCTCCACTTCCCTGCCCGCTCCCCATAATCCCTTATCCCCTTATCGTTTTACTGTCTTATTTCTGTCTTAAATTTATTCAATGTCCCAGCTTCCATAGCTCTCTGAGGCAGCGAATTCCACAGATTTACAACCCTCTGAGAGAAGAAATTTCTCCTCATCTCAGTTTTAAATGGGCGGCCCCTTATTCTAAGATCATGCCCTCTAGTTCTAGTCTCCCCCATCAGTGGAAACATCCTCTCTGCATCCACCTTGTCAAGCCCCCTCATAGTCTTATACGTTTCGATAAGATCACTTCTCATTCTTCTGAATTCCAATGAGTATAGGCCCAACGTATTCAACCTTTCCTCATAAGTCAACCCCCTCATCTCCGGAATCATCTTAGTGAACCTGCTCTGAACTGCCTCCAAAGCAAGTATATCCTTTCGTAAATAAGGAAACCAAACTGCACGCAGTAATCCAGGTGTGGCCTCACCAATACCCTGTATAACTGTAGCAAGACTTCCCTGCTTTTATATTCCATCCCCTTTGAAAAAAAGGCCAAGATTCCATTGGCCTTCCTGATCACTTGCTGTACCTGCAAACTAACTGTTTGTGTTTCATGCACAATTACCCCCAGGTTCTGCTGTACTGCAGCACTTTGCAATTTTTCTCCATTTAAATAATAACTTGCTCTTTGATTTTTTTCTGCCAAATGCATGACCTCCCACTTTCCAACATTATATTCCATCTACCAAATATTTGCCCATTCACTTAGCCTGTCTATGACCTTTTGCAGATTTTTTGTGTCCTCCTCACACATTGTTTTTCCTCCCATGTTTGTATCATCAGCAAACTTGGATATATTACACTCGATCCTTTCTTCCAAGTTGTTAATATAGATTGTAAGTAGTTGGGGTCCCAGCACTGATCCCTGCTGCACCCAACTATTTACTGATTGCCTCCCTTTGTGGCCTCTTAATTGCTTCCCTTAATGCCCCCTTACATCTTCTACCTCCTGCCAGAGCTCCAAGTTTTCCAATTTATATGTTTTGAACTCTAATCTGTTTTAATTTGCTTCAATGACAGCTGCTGCATCATTTCAATTTGAGAAACTTTGTTGCTGTAGCAACGAAGCTGCCTACTCGGCCCCCCTTTCTAGTTGCCTGGTACTGTTGTGTAATCAATCTCAAATGCTGGATTTCACCCTCCTTTAACTGCCTAACAAGTTGGATGCCTTCTTTCTGTTCTTTTATACTTTGAATCTCTTTTTCTTTTAGTTAAATCTCTTTTACTTCTAATTGTTTTAAATCTTGTCTCTCTTCCCTTAAATTTTGAATCTCTTTTACATCCTGACTCATTTGTTCTTCATCTCTCTGAGCACAGTAATTTGCACCAAATGCCAAAAGACAGTTTGCCCATTTGGGCCTTAGTTTTCCCTCATCTACTCTCTCCTGAATAAATGTCACGATCTCCCCAAAAGATGCATGTTGGTCCTTACAAATGCATTGTGCTCGTAACTCTAGTAAGTCCCTCATGGACACCTTTTCATGTATTTTCTCATGGTAGGCTACAGCTACATCTTTCGCTGTCTTTTTGTACTTCACCAATCCCTTCATTCTGTGTCTTTTGAATTTAACTACTGGTGGTCCCCCTTAAACAGTTCCAACTACCGAGACAACTACCTCTAAAATGCTACTCTCCCGATCCGTTTAATAGTTTATACTTTTAGACTTCGCAACACCGGTTAAATTGCAACTCCTAGATTTCCAATTGTTTAACAGAATGATCTAAAGCCGTCTCGCCAGATCCAGGATGAGCCCCCAATTTTGGAAGATTTCTAAATCTCTGGCATTAAATTGATAGCAAGACCAGTTCGTTAAAACAATTTGGACGAAGTTTATTAAACACACACACATGCACATAGCCTATCGGACAAAAAACAGCAGTCTATTAGTATCCTATAGACTCTGCTTAATTACAACAGGTAAGGTAATGAGTTACAGATTTAAACAGACATATACTTCCCTCTGAGTCAAGCAAATCTCATGGTCTTCTTCCTTGCTTCTGGTTCTGTAGAGGGAGGCTCCCTGCTTCACCATGTCATCATCAAAACGAAAGAGAACAGGCTTTGGGGTTCCCTTTATATATCTCTTAAGGTCCATTGGACCCAAACTTGGTGGGAGCTAAGGCCAGCCCATTTCGCGGCGGTCCCCAGATGGAACTTCAGGTTTTGCCGCGCGCTGCTGCTGGGGCCAGTCGGATGGGAGTTTCGCCGTGGTTCTGTCGGTGGCAGTGGTAGGCAGCAGGAGCCGACAGGCGGGAGTGGGCGGGAGTGGGTGTGAGTGGGCGGCGGCAGCAGTGGGTGGTAAGTGCAGGCCTCTCGACTCGGCAAACATCGGAGGCCGTGCACTGTGCATGTGCGAGATTTGCGATTTTTTTTTGTCGTTTTTTGTGGGCGATGACGTCACTTTTCCAGCGATTGGGGCTGATGGCACAGCTGTGCATGCTCATAAAAGCTGTGCACTCACTTGCACCTGCCAGTTGCAGAGAGGTCATGTTTGGCGAGAGAGAGAGAGCAATAAACTCATCATCAGCCATCCACCTAGGGAAGTTATAATGTGCAAAAAAAGCTTCCAAGAAGTCTGATGGAGGGAAGCCTAGAGCTCCCTGGGAGGAGCTGGAGGAACCAGTATCTGAGGTGGAGTGCCGTTATAAAGACCTCACCCGGGATGGCGTGGCAAGCCTCCACCCATTTAAGGTCAATCTGTGAACTCATTCTGAGCCTCTGATAATGGTGCAGCATATGGACGTTACTCGGGCTGTGCAGTACTGCAGCACTCTGCGCGATTCTCCCTGCCGCCCGATTCACAGACCACCTTTTTGCCAGCGGCCATTCTGGTGGGCGGGAGCAAAATCTTAGAGGATCATGCACAAGAAAAATCCCATTTTTGGAGCCTCCAGAAGTTGCGCCGAGGAGGAAACTCTTGTCGGGCGGGAGATGGGCGGTACGTGAGGAATATTTCAGAAAACATTTTTTGGGGGCGGTACCTCAGCGGCTGCAGGGGATACTCTGACCAAGTACGGGCCCCCACTGTCTCTCAACATATGTTGGTAAAGCCCCAGGATTGGGTCTTCATTTCAGGGCAGTTCTTTATTGGCTTTCCTCACAGATGTAACTGTTTCTTGAAAATCATTTTCCTATTAACACCTTTTAATGGTCTGCTAGTTTAGTGAGTTTCGATGGGTTTGCTTATCTTGAAAGTCATGTTCCTTTTGTTCCTTAAGCTCTGCCCAGAAGAAAAGACTTGAATTCGGATGTATCCGTTTTGTGCTCTTGAGTCCAAACCGCAGTCTGTTTGTGTAATCAGCACTGTCGATATTTATCCATACACATTCAATTCATCTTTATTACATATATCCCATAGCAATTCTATCGTTAATATATACTTTTATTCTTACACTGTGCAAAAATTAGCTGCCTTGTTATTTACATTACAACAGTGTCTACACTTCAAAAGTACTTCATTGTCTGTAAAGCGCTTTGGGATGCCTTGAGGCCGCAAATAACGTTATAAAAATGCAAATTTTTTTGTGCATGTTAGCTTGATATTTTGGTTTCTGAGTCAGAAAGTTGTGAGCTCAGGTCTTTGCGGTTTTAGTTACAGTGTAGCGATGAGGCAAATTCAGTTTTTTTTTGAGGATTGGATATTAAAGCAAGGCCTGTCTGGTGGCCCGAGGCATTGTTTGAAGAAGAGTCTGGGCTAACCTATCTCGCTCAACTAATACCTTATAAGAAAGTACACATGGACTGATTATTCATTCTCACTGCCGCTTGTGGGCTCCTGCGGGCAAACTGGCTGCCACATTTGCCTATATAACAGCTGCCATTGGCTGTCCAAATAATTCATTGTATCTGAAACATAGACATGCTTTTCTTTTTGCCATTGACTAGTTATGCAGCTGCCTGCGGAAATCTTTTAATTGTACTTGCAACCTCAATTATAAAATTTGCTCACTGCATGGTGCTTTAAAAAACACATCAAAGGGCTGAGAAATCACAACAGTCACAAAGATCACTTGTGTTTTGTAATATCTTCAGAGAGCACACAACACACAACATGTAAGATGGCTGCAGGTTCCGGAATCTTCTGACTTGCTTGTCAGGTGACCTGCTCTTTATTAAACAGCACGAGCTGCAGTAACGCAGGCGTCCACAGTGTGGAGCTACAGACATTACACTTCTCTCTCCTTTAATGAAGAAGTTACTATAACAAACAGTCATCATGCATAACTTGCATGGTTATACATAACAAAGGATATGGACTTATTTTGCCATATTTACAAATCAAGCTAAACCACTTGTTTTCTGTTTCGAAGAGGATACCTTCGCTCTCGAACAGAACCTTCCAAACAGGGTGTCGAATTTAAACTCATTTGAGGTGATCCCGAGGGAATTTTTCTTCCAAGGGATGGCCTTGATTTCCATTTGAACTCTCTCTAACTTCAGACTGTTTGTTTTCCTGACTCGGACTCAGACTTAAATTCTGACTTTCGCTTGGATTTGTTTGCAGTACATTGGATGTAGGATATGCTACTGGTGTATCAAAACTATCTGATGAGTTAGAAATAATTGAATCACTCCCACTCTCAACTACTTCCATGTCTGTGGGTAAAATATGCTCAATGTGAACAAACCTAACCTGTCCATTATCAAACATCTTGACCAAATATGTGCAAGGATCACATATCTTTGCCACTCTTCCTGGTAACCACTTTACCCATCTATGATGGTTCTTCACTCTCACCTTCTGATTTAATTTCACACTTCTCTCTTTTACTCTACCTCTATCATGATTCTCTTTCTGCCTTAATTGTGTCTCTTCTACGGACTATGCCAAGTTTGGTTTTAACAACAAGAATCTAGTTCGTGGCTGTCGTTTGAGAAACAACTCTGCTGGTGTTGTACCAGTAGTTGTGTGAGGAGTATTACAATACGTTATTAGAAAATTAGCCAATTTGTGGTCCAATGACAATTGTCGTTTCTTTGGAATTGGATCCAACATGTGTTTGATGAGGGCACGTTATATAATTTGTACAGTGCGCTCTGCTGCACCATTCGAAGCAGGGTGCTACGATGGAACCTTGATATGTTTCACACCATTTTTGCTTGTCAACTGTGCAAATTCTTCTGAACGAAATTGTGGTCCATTATCCGAACCAATTTCTTCTGGGAGGCCAAATGAAGAAAATAATCTTTGCAAAATGTCTAATGTTTTACTTGTTGTTATTTTCCACATTGGAAACACCTCGACCCACTTCAAATGGCTATCAATCAGAATGAACAATTGTTGTCCTTCTAGCTCAGCAAAATCAATATGTAGCCTTTGCCACACACTGGGAGGCCATTTCCATGGCTGTAATGGTACTGATGGTGGTTGCTTGCTTACCGATTGACATGTCGTACACTGACTTATGATGTATTCTATATCTTTATCAAGACCTGGCCACCATAAGTAACTGTGTGCAAAACTCTTGGTCAAGTACATTCCCAGGTATTGGTCATGGAGGTCTCCTAATAATTTGGACCTGAATTTATTTGGTATAACCACTCTTGCACCTCACATGATATAATCTTTATCAACTGATAATTAATTCCTACGAATGAAGACTGGATAAATATCTTTGTCTGTTACCTGGTTTGGCCATCCGTTTGCAATATAATCATACACCTTTGACATCACCAGGTCACGTTTGGTTGCTCTACCAATCTCTTCAGCTGTGACTGGCAGTTCATCAATGTATGAAAAATAGAACACCTCTTCCCTATCGGGTGTAATTTGTGATAGGGAAGGCAATCTAGACGTAGCATCAGCATTACTGTGATCAGCTGATCGTCTGTATTCAATATCATATGTATATGCTGACAAAATCAAAGCCCATCTCTGCATTCGGGCTGCAGCTAATGTTGGAACTGGGCACTTTGGATGGAGAATTGCTGTCAGGGGCTTATGGTCCGTAACGACAGTAAACTTATGACCATACAAGTATTTGTGGAACTTCTTGACCCCCAAAATTAATGCCAAAGCTCCCCTTTCGATTTGTGCATAATTAAGGTCACTGGCACTGAGAGTGCCATTACGTAATACATGCGAAATTACTGCCCCAACTCCATACGGAGAGGCATCACGTGCTAGCTTGATCTTCTGAGATACGTCATAGTGAATTAACATGATGCTCTCTACCAAGTTGCTTTTACATTCCTTGAATGTTGTATCGCATTCTTTTGACCACTTGCAATGGACCTGTTTTTTCAATAGGTCAATCAGTGGATGTAATACTATAGCCAAATTTGGTTGGAACTTCCCATAATAGTTCAAAAGACCCAAAAATGATCGCAGTTCAGTGACATTCTTAGGAGTGGGTGCATTTCTGATTGCATCCAGTTTTTCCTTGGTTGGATGTAAATCATATTTGTCCGCTCTGTAACCTAAGTACTCCACTGAGTTTTGAAATAACTCACACTTACGAACAGACACTCGTACTCTGTGCTTCTCCAGTTGTTTGAGGACTTCATTCAAAATGTTATTTTGAATTTGCCTATTTGGTGCTGAAATTAGTGTGTCATCTAAATAACACTACTCCTTCAATACCTTGCAAAATCTGGTTCATCACCCCTTGGAATATGGCAGGGGCGGAAGACACTCCAAATGGTAGTCTATTAAATTGATATAGGTCTAGATGGGTATTTATAGTCAAGCATGACTTGGACTCCTCATCTAGTTCAAGCTGTAAGTAGGCATTCGTAAGATCCAACTTTGAGAAAATCTGACCCCCTGTCAGTGTTGTGAACAAATCTAATATATTTGGCAATGTATTGGGGACATTACCCTCAAGAACCTGGTTTACGGTTAAGTTATAATCACCACACAATCTTACCTTACCATTGGACTTAGGTACAACAACAATGGGTGTAGCCCAATTACATCGATCTATCTTAGAAATAATGTTCCCAGTCTCTAGTCTTTTGAGTTCTTGCTCAACTTTCTCCTGAGTGCATATGGTACAGAACGTGGCTTGCAGTAAACCGATCTAGTGTCCTTCTGTACCCTGACACTCGCCTTGAAGCCTTGGATTGGACTGCCCGTTTCACAGAACGCCTTCAGATAATTCTTGATGACATCATCCTTTGACGCAAATCTCGTTTCAACTCGAAAAATCTCACTCCAATCCAGCTTCAGTGATCCCAACCAATTTCTTCCGAGTAAGGCAGGCCTGTCTCCTGCCATTACTATTAGAGGCAAGCTCTGAACTTGATCCTTGTATATCACTGGTACAGTGATACGACCTACCATTTCGGAGACATCAGCTTTCCACTGTAGGCCAGGGTCGTGTACTCCAGCAGTTGGCTCAGGCTCGGGTCAATGTTGAGGCAGCCGTGGCTCCGGGGCCCGAAACGGTAGGTGCGGCAGGTCCACCGGTTCACCGTGTCGAAGTCGTAGCCCCGGCACTCACCGTGCGGGCTCGACACCATGACGTGCCCGCTGTGGATCACCTGCGAGCGGCTGCCGGCCGACCAACTCCCCCCCGGGGAATGGGAACCGGCCCTTCCCCCGCCGGGCCCTCGCACCCGGCCCCCCGGGGAACCGGCCCTTCCCCCACCGGGCCCTCGCAACCGGCCCCCCGGGGAATGGGAACCGGCCCTTCCCCCACCGGGCCCTCGCAACCGGCCCCCCAGGGAACCGGCCCTTCCCCCGCCGGGCCCTCGCAACCGGCCCCCCGGGGAACCGGCCCTTCCCCCGCCGGGCCCTCGCACCCGGCCCCCCGGGGAACCAGCCCTTCCCCCGCCGGGCCCTCACACCCGGCCCCCCCGGGGAACCGGCCCTTCCCCCGCCGGGCCCTCGCAACCGGCCCCCCGGGGAACCGGCCCTTCCCCCGCCGGGCCCTCGCACCCGGCCCCCCGGGGAACCGGCCCTTCCCCCGCCGGGCCCTCGCACCCGGCCCCCCGGGGAATGGGAACCAGCCCTTCCCCCGCCGGGCCCTTGCACCCGGCCCCCCGGGGAATCAACCCTTCCCCCGCCGGGCCCTTGCACCCGGCCCCCCGGGGAATCAACCCTTCCCCCGCCGGGCCCTCGCACCCGGCCCCCCGGTGAACCGGCCCTTCCCCCGCCGCGCTCATCGCACTGACAGCCTGCAGGCAGCACGGCGGCTCCCGAAATGGAAAACGTTCAAAGGCTTGAGACTGCTGTGGAGGGACAAAAGTCGTCTGAACAATGCTATCTGGTGGGCCTGGTATACCCAGTATGTAGAGAAGAGGAAGAATCCAGTATGTGGGTTTATCAGTCCACTGGAAGGCACTGAGGCCGATGACACTGTAAACCAGAGGCAATCGTATTGGAGGGCAACTATTGGAAAAGGAAGATTGAGGTTGTAATGAAAGAATATCGTAAATGGAGGATCTATTTTAAAAAGAGATTATACAAGAATAAAGATGATTATTTGCCCAGTCTGGCAAAGGAGAATATCTTTGCAAAGAGTGTGGCGAAATGGTCAAGTCAAATATTACAAGATTCAGTCCCCATGGAGGAGGGGGACACAGTTCTCTGTGACTTAGAATACCTTCTCTCCGATATTTTGGATACGCTGTTCACCATGACACAGGAGACAAAGCCATGGCCAAATGCCGCAGGCCGGGGCCATTAGAGGGAGCACCGTGCGGTGGCATACCACTGCAGGGAGCAGCACATGCTGCTGCAGGAAGGAGACGGCTGATTGCAGTGCGGGCAGGTACAGCAGGAGCAGCAAGGTCAGGACAAAGGAGCGACAAGAGCTCGTATAGCGATGTGATCGGGGCCCAGAAGAGGCGAAGGCCCAGGGGCAGCACAGGCCAGCCCACACTGCGATATGTGCGCGCACTAGGTCCGTGCAGCAGAGCTGGTCTGCAGTCATCCTGGTTAACCCTTGCCACTGGACCAAGACCTAGCTCTGTCAAGCCCGTGTGGTGGCTGGTGTGCAACGGTCACCACACATTTAAAAAATCCACGCACAGGCATCGTCCACCCTTCAGGATGTAGTTCGGGATCCGGAATATCAATGAAACACCTGTGAACTCATCCATTTTCGGCGTGGAAGCAAGTCATCCTCGTTTCGAGGGACTGCCTATGATGATGATGGATACGACCTACCACCGGAATGTTCTCTCCTGAGTAGCCTCGCAGCTCTATCTTGGCTTTCTCCAATGGGAAATGCCGCAATTTGTCGAGGTATAGCGACTCCGGTACGACACTCACGGATGCACCAGTGTCGATTTCCATGAGTATCTTGAATCCCGCATCATCTATGTGGATTATGATACTTTTCGAATCGCCGTCCATTGACCTCGTGCTCCTGATGACGTTTAGCTCTAACATCTCCTCGTCCTGTTGTTGTTCTTCCATGCTATGTAGTCTCTGGGGATTTCTACTCATAGCTTTAAAAGCTAGTTTACCCTTCAGTCGGCATGCCTTCGCAAGATGCCCAGTTTTCCTGAAGAAGAAACACTCTGCCTTCACATATGAACTACTTTGAGCAATGTGTTGTCCCAGGCCGATAGCAGGACGCCAATGCTCTGTTCCCATTTCCAGTTTCTGAGACTTTGGGGCCCCACCGCCTTTTACTTTGAACCTGCAGGCGATTCACCTCGGTTGTCTGATGACTGAAATTAGTATGAAATTATTGGGAATATTGGTTGGCCATGTTCATCGACCAAGCTGTCTGACAAGCCAAATCAAAAGTCAAGTTAGGCATCGTCAATAACTTTCTTCTGATCGCATCATTTTTCATCCCACAAACAAAGCGGTCTCGCAATGCTCGGTTTGAAAGTCTCTGAAAGTATAATGAATAGATAGCTTTTTTAATGCTACAATGTATTCACTGATATTTTCTTCGGCCTTCTGATTTCGTATTCCGAAACGATAACTTTCAGCAATTTCCAACAGAACGGGGCTGTAATGTTGATCTGTTTCAGCATTGTATCCTTTGGCTTGTCAGGCACAAGCAAATTTATCAGCGTTTCATACAACTCAGGCGAGGCCTCAGTTAAAAATATAACTCTTTTCCGTTCCAACACCACTCGGTTATTGTCTTCATTACTGGGGATTTCGATGATATTATTTGCAGTGAAAAACATTTCTAGCATATCCACATATGCTCTGAAACTTTCACGGTCACATTGAAATGCCCCCAAATGCCCTATAACTCCCATAGGGGCAGCCATTTTGACTCTGGCAGTTTAACCAAGTGTGCTCGTAATTTACCTCGGATTTGTAGCTGTTTCCAAAAACAGAGTTGCTCTCAAAATCTCTGTCGGCTGGCTGAACCCTTCACCAACAAAAATTTCAACTTTGTATTATCCAATTTGATTCCATTCTCGTCGCCAAATATAATATCTTCAGAGAGCACACAACGCACAACCTGTAAGATAGCTGCAGGTTCCGGAATCTCCTGACCTGCTGGTCAGGTGATCTGCTCTTTTTTAAACAGCACGAGCTGCAGTAACACAGGCGTCCACAGTGTGGAGCTACAGACATTACACTAAAAACACATCAGAGGGCTGAGAAATCACAACAGTCACTAAGATCACGTGTTTGAAAGCCAAAAAGTGAGAAAATCATCACAGGAAATGGAAAAAATTCCCTCTAAAGAACTGGCATTCAACCCTCCTTAAAACCATGCATCCTTCAAGATTGGGGCATGCAAGAAAAGTATTTAAGAGATGTGGAGAAAAAGGAAAATGATTCAGTCTGTTAGTAATGGCCACTGACCACCGATCATTCCAGCAACACTTACGCATTTGTCCTCTTTATTTATAGACATCTGTGCAAAGAAGGCTTGATTTTGCAGTTGATGGGCTCAATTGCATTGAGATGGAGCAGGCCAGCAAGGGCTAGGAGATAAGGCAGCGTTCCATATCGCCTGCTCCGTGCAGTGCTCAATGGAAATTGAATGAAATCAAGCCGCACACAATTGCCTGACTTTCTGCTGTGGATTGTACTATGCGTGCCAGTACTCTATTATACTAGGCTCAGCCTTATTACATTGACCCACACCTGAGAATCATTGATTGTATCATGCCCACATATATTTCAGTGTACTGCACACACCCATAATCTATTGTATCTCACCTACACATTCCAGTGTACCACACACACCCATAATCCATTTTATCCCATCTACACATATTCCAGTGTAAAACACACACCCATATTCCAATGTCCCTCACAGACCCATATTCCATTGGACCACACCCATCCATATTCCATTGTAATCACACCTACACACTTTCTGTTGTATTAAACCCACCTAGATGCGACTGTGCCACACCCACCCATAATCCGTTTTATCACACCCTCCCATATTCCATACTGTAAGGGGTGGTCTCGGGGGTCAGGTTCACCTCTGACCTTCTGAGCGGTTCAAATCACTCCCACTCCCTTGGGTTCTGGACTCTGGATTTATTTGGGGGACGTGATAAAGTGCAAGAGACAACTGGTTTGGTGCAAAAGAACTTTGGTTTTATTAAAGACAAGAAAATACAATGTCAAACTTATAATCACTCAAATAAAGAACAGTACATCACACATTCAAAGGGGTTACAGTGAATAATACACCTCCCACCTCCCAATTCCTAACACTGACTAGATTAGACTCCAGGGCAAACAGGGACTATGCTTAACAATCCTTTATAGTCAGTTTGCGGTAGTTCGCGATATCGGGGTTCGCTGGATTCTGTAGGTTCTGCCTGCCGTACCCCGAACATCGGAGAAGACTTCTCACTGCGCAATCTTCAGTTGGGTGGTGTCCGCTGATGCGGTAGGGTGCATTTTGGACTTAGGGGTAAGTACCCACTTTCTTTTGTGAGAAATACGTTCAAAGTCTCTTTAGGTAATGTTTTCACCTGTTGGTAGTCAGGACTTAGATTGTAGAGTGGAAACTTTCAATTCTTCGTTTTCTTCCTTGTGGAGTTTTGTTTCGAAGTTGGTCGATCGCGGTGGTTTTGGTGGTTCCACATTGGCTGTGGTCGGTTGCTGCCGCGGTGGTGATGTTCTTCCTTCCTTTTCCGATTTCAGGACGTCGAGGCTGGAGAAGTTAGTTACAACTGCTGCGGTGGTCTCTCTCCCTTCTTGATGATAGGCTGCTGTGGGCATACCTTCTGCTAAGGGTCCCTAGCAGTGTCGTCTGAGGCAGTAGCATCTGCATAGCATGCCCTTTGTTAAAGCAGGGCCCAGTTATACATTTTGAGCTGTTCTAATCTTCGCGCCAAATCAGCCCGGATTTCTTTGTTTAATTTTTGGCGGGCTTGATATTTCTTTGCCAAATTTTGGCGGGCTCATTAAATGTTAATGTGTCTCGGATGTGTCGAACTTCTAAATCTGTTTCTTGATGGAAATGTTAGCTTGGTATTTGCAAGGTCTGTCTGTGCTTGGGTTTAGAAAAGTAGAAACATAGAAAATAGGTGCAGGATTAGGCCATTCGGCCCTTTGAGCCTGCACCACCATTCAATAAGATCATGGCTGATCATTCCCTCAATACTTCTTTCCTGTTTTCTCTCCATACCCCTTGATCCCTTTAGCCATAAGGGCCATATCTAACTCCCTCTTGAATATATCCAACGAACTGGCATCAACAACTCTCTGTGGTAGGGAATTCCACAGGTTAACAACTCTCTGAGTGAAGAAGTTTCTTGTCATCTCAGTCCTAAATGGCTTACCCCTTATACTTAGACTGTGTCCCCTGGTTCTGGACTTCCCCAACATCGGGAAAGTTCTTCCTGCATCTAACCTGTCCAGTCCCGTCAGAATTTTATATGTTTCTGTGAGATCCCCTCTCATCCTTCTAAACTCCAGTGAATAAAGGCCCAGTCGATCCAACCTCTCCTCATATGTCAGTCTTGCCATCCTGGGAAATCAGTCTGGTGAACCTTCGCTGCACTCCTTTAATAGCAAGAATGTCCTCCCTCAGATTAGGGAACCAAAACTGAACACAATATTCTAGGTGAGGCCTCACCAAGGCATTGTACAACTGCAGTAAGACCTCCCTGCTCCTATACTCAAAACCCCTAGCTATGAAGTCCAACATATCATTTGCCTTCTTCACCGCCTAGTATACCAGCATGCCAACTTTCAATGACTGATGTACCATGACACCCAGGTCTCGTTGCACTTCCCCTTTTCCTAATCTGCCGCCATTCAGATAATATTCTGCCTTTGTGTTTTTGCCTCACCTTTATCCACATTATACTGCATCTGCCATGCATTTGCCCACTCACCTAACCTGTCCAAGTCACCTTGCAGCCTCTTAATGTCCTCCTTGCAGCTCACAACGCCATCCAGTTTAGTTTCATCTGCAAACTTGGAGATATTACACTCAATTCCGTCATCTAAATCATTGATGTATATTGTAAAGAGCTGGGGTTCCAGCACTGAGCCCTGCAGCACTCCACTAGTCACTGCCTGCCATTCTGAAAAGGACCCGTTTATCCCGACTCTCTGCTTCCTGTCTGCCAACCAGTTCTCTATCCAAGTCAGTACATTACCCCCAATACCATGTGCTTTAGTTTGGCACACCAATCTCTTGTGTGGGGCCTTGTCAAAGGCCTTTTGAAAGTCCAAACACACCACATCCACTGGTTTTCCCTTGTCCACTCTACTAGTTACATTCTCAAAAAATTCCAGAAGATTTGTCAAGCATGATTTCCCCTTCATAAATCCATGCCGACTTGGACCGATCCTGTCACTGCTTTCCAAATACACTGCTATTTCATCCTTAATGATTGATTCCAACATTTTCCCCACTACTGATGTCAGGCTAACCGGTCTATAATTACCTGCTTTCTCTCGCTCTCCTTTTTTAAAAAGTGGTGTTACATTAGCTACCCTCCAGTCCAAAGGAACTGATCCAGAGTCGATAGACTGCTGGAAAATGATCACCAATGCATCCACTATTTCTAGGGCCATTTCCTTAAGTACTCTGGGATGCAGACTATCAGGCCCCGGGAATTTATCGGCCTTCAATCCCATCAATTTCCCTAACACAATTTCCTGACTAATAAGTATATCCTTCAGTTCCTCCTTCTCACTGGACCCTCGGTTCCCAAGTACTTCCAGAAGGTTATTTGCATCTTCCTTCATGAAGACAGAACCAAAGTATTTGTTCAACTGGTCTGCCATTTCTTTGTTCCCCATTATAAATTCACCTGAATCTGACTGCAAGGGATCTACGTTTGTCTTCACTAATCTTTTTCTCTTCACATATCTATAGAAGCTTTTGCAGTCAGTTTTTATGTTCCCGGAAAGTTTCCTCTCAAACTCTATTTTCCCCCTCCTAATTAAACCCTTTGTCCTCCTCTGCTGAATTCTAAATTTCTCCCAATCCTCAGGGTTGTTGCTTTTTCTGCCCAATTTATACGCCTCTTCCTTGGATTTAACACTATCCTTAATTTCTCTTGTTAACCACGGTTGAGCCACCTTCTCCGTTTTATTTTTACTCCAGACCGGGATGTTCAATTGTTGAAGATCATCGATGTGATCTTTAAATGTTTGCCATTGCCTATCCACCGTCAACCCTCTAAGTATCATTTGCCAGTCTATTCTAGCCAATTCATGTCTCATACCATCGAAGTTGCCTTTCCTTAAATTCAGGACCCTAGTCTCTGAATTAACTGTGTCACTCTCCATCTTAATAAGGAATTCTACCATATTATGGTCACTTTTTCCCAAGGGGCCTCATACAACAAGATTGCTAATTAGTCCTTTCTCATTACACATCACCCAGTCTAGGATGGCCAGTCCTCTAGCTGGTTCCTCAACATATTGGTCCAGAAAACCATCCCTAATACACTCAAGTAAATCCTCTTCCATCATATTGCTATGTATTTCATCCCATTTCATGCGGGCTGGATGGGCCTTTGTTGTTATGCTATGTTGTTCAGCCATGAACTCATTGAATGGCGGTGCAGGCTTGAAGGGCCGAATGGCCTACTGCTGGACCTATTTTCTATGTTTCTATATGCTGAAATGGCTTTCCAGGTTCAGGTTGATGGTTAGCTATCTCTGGGTTAATTGTTGCTATGTTAATGTCTCCTGTGGAGAAGAGTTTTCGAATATCCACAATTCTCCAGACAATTTACTTTAGTTTCAATTTCCCAGACAGCTTCAATACTCAAACTGGTTTCTTTGTAGGTTAGTCATCCTTTAGTTCTCTAGCCCTGCCCACACAGACTAAATTTGTCTTGTAAAATCCCAAATTTGATTAAAGTTCGTAGTTTCTTCCATGTGTACTTTAGGATTTCTAACTATCTGGTAGATAGTTCCAAATTACATTTTCTTTCCAATGAGTCCAAACACTGGGCGGGGGAGGGGTTTCTCATAAATTCTGCACCCTTCAATACCACACATTGTCCCAGTTACCCCACCCTCCTTCCCGACTGATTATCCCTCTTTCTGACCTGACCGCACCCTCTTCCAGGTCAACCCCCCCTTCCTGCTCTCCTCTAATCATTTACCTGACAGCCGCTGCATGTGTCACAGTGGCCCGACTTTCCACCTCGATGCCTGTTAGTGCCTGCAGCTCGCCGGATCGATGGTAATGAGGCTCAAGGCACAATATTGGGTGCGCCTCCCCATTCAAGGCAGAGATGGAGACTTCCATCCCACCCAGTCTGGCCTGGATTCAGGTCAATGCTCAGAACTAAAGGACAGCAAACTAATCTCATCGCTTTACTGTCTCAATCGGACTTGTGGGGTGGGGAAGGGAATGGTTTCAATCCCTCCTGTAGACATCCAGGTTGAGTACTCAAATATTATTTACTAACGTTGTTGATAATGCAGTAATCAGTTAGTAGGGTAGTTATCAGTCAGTAAAAGTAAACAATTCCGATTCATCTCCTCCAAACAAAGATCCAACCCCTTGGTTACCGTACAGTTATACCTGCAGTTTTGTTTGGATTCCAATGATTTATTGATGCAACACTGCACAAGAGCCGCTTTTCTAGTGAAATCCTATCCTATCCTTTTGGCTGACAGGGGCAAGCTAACATATTTGATGGAATTTATATTTAACTACAGCATCCAATTTAAAAAAATCAAATGTGTTTTGATTTCTTCCTGGCAGTGTCAACCCTATCAGAGAAACTGCCTATTAACGAAAGAAGGGCACAGCCATTAGCCAGTACCGGCAGTGGAGAGGCATCTTTCTCATTATGTGCCTTCGTTTGATGATGTCTTTGTATCTTTTGCGATGATTACAATATCTCCTTGGTCAGTGTCAGCGCAGGGTCCCTGCTTTTCACTGTATTGTTGTTAAATGAGGCACTTATTGGGGCTTGGTGAGAGAGTGGTTAAAATGAGCTCACTTTTAAACTCCTCATCCTCGTCTTGAAATCCCTCCAAGGCCTTGATCCACCCTATCTCTGGAAACTTCTTGAGTTAGAAATTTGGTAGGTTAGTGCCCCGCCCCCACCCTGTTATTGCCGGAGGGGTGAGGAGGGCACTAACAGGGTGCTAAGGGGTGAGTGAGCGGGCGCGGCGAACTTCAGTGTCAGTAACTCGTAGCCTCTAGCGCAGTGCTCCGTTATCGCCTCGGGGGTAAATTGACTCTCGCCCCCTGCTGTATTTTCTTGCACCGACAACGCCAGCAAGAGGAGGCATTGTGAACTCAGCTGGCCGCTTGGGGAGCAGTAATTAAAGGGAACGGTTTTCAGCTCGCGCAACTTTATTATTTGCAGCAGTCTGGTGCCTGGGCAAAGCTTTTCATGTTTCACTGGCACAAGATGGCCAAGCCCTCCACTTTGTGAGAGTGTTTGGGACTGTAATGGCAGTCACGCAGGTCGCCTTGCAAAACAGAACTGCCGACAACGAGCTTGTGTAGCATCATTGGCCCTTCCCTTTAAGCAAGGGAAGCAGCCTCTCATGCCGTTACCAATGCGCACAAAATTGTTTAGTGCTCTGCCGCTATTGCCCCACTCTCAGAATTTAGTGCCTTAAAAGAAGTGTTTAACGCTTGATTTGGCGCTCCACTTCCCTCTTCGAGCGTTAAAACTGAATATCGCTGGAGGAGAGAATGATTAGCACCTGGTGGTACTTTTACAACTTTTCAAAGTTTACTGCTACCGAATGAGCCTTCTATCTCCCCCTCCGCCCCACACTCTGGCCTTTGGTGTAGCCTCCTCTTCCCCTCACCTTATGATTAAATGGTATCGCTGGTATTCAGTGGTATCAGTACATATGAAGAATTGTGACCCATTTGTATTGGGCCCAGCATTGGCCATTGACAATATACCTGCTTTATCGTGTTTTCGTATGAAGTTCTCATCCTCAAATTTGTTACCATAGATGGACCTTCCACCAGTGCCGTTGCCATTTGTGAAGTGGCAGAGCTTTGGCCCCACTCTCTGTGAGTTCCTCCTGAACATGACCTGCCTTTCGCAAACCCACACCAACTCTTTTTGATCAGCTCATAGTTGTGCCAGTGCTCCTTCACTCTGTCCCTGGTGATAGATTCCAGTAATTTCCCACACAAATTTGCATAGGGTAAATAGGATAAGAGAACTTGTGGCTCAAAGTTTGGTGTGGGAGGAATAGGTTTCAACTCATGGGGCACTGGCATAGTACTGGGATAGGAGGGAGCTGTTCCATCGGGATGGACTTCACATGAAACAGGCTGGGGCTAGTGTCCTGGCGAATTGAATAACTAGGGCTGTAGATAGGGCTTTAAACTAAATAATAGGGGGGAGGGATCCGGTGAGCATAAATTTAAAAAGTCAAAGAGCAAGGAGGGCAAAAGTGCAGGGTAGTGACAGGGGTAATGAAAACCAAAGTGCGACAGGAAGAGACAGAGCGTATACAGATAAGATAAAACTAAAAGCTCTATATCTGAACGCACAAAGCATTCATAACAAGGTAAATGAGTTGACGGCACAAATAGAAATAAATGGGTACGATCCGATTGCCATTACAGAGACGTGGTTGCTAGGTGACCAGGGCTGGGAGCTGAATTTGCCATTTCATAAGGATAGGCAGAAAGAAAAAGGAGGTAGGGTAGATCTGTTAATAAGGGATGAGATCAGTGTAGTAGTGAGAAATGATATTGTCTCAGAGGATCAAGATGTAGAATCAGTTTGGGTGGAAATAAGAAATAATAAGGTAAAAAAATTACTGGTGGGAGTGGTCTACAGGCCCCCAAACAGTAACCACACTGCAGGACAGAGTATAAATCAAGAAATAATGGAGGCTTGTAAGAAACTTCCAGCAATGGGTCATTTTAATCTTCATTTGATTTGACAAATCAAATAGGCAAAGGTAGCCTTGAGGAAGAGTTCATAGAGTATATGCGGGATGGTTTCTTTGAACACTACTTTGTGGAACCAACCAGGGAGCAGACTATTCTGGATCTAGTCATGTGCAACAACTGTGGATTAATTAATGATCTCGCAGTGAAACATCCTCTTGGGAAGAGTGATCATAGCATGGTAGAATTTCAAATTCAGTTTGAGGGTGAGAAAGCTAGATCTCAAACTAGTGTCCTGAACTTAAATGAAGGTAATTATAAAGGTATGAAGGCAGAGTTGGTTAAAGTGGACTGGGAAAATATATTAAAGTGTAAGACTGTAGAAAAGCAGTGGCAAACATTTAAGGAGATATTTCATAACTCCCAGCAAAGATTTATTCCAATGAGAAAGAAAGATGCGAAGAGAAGGATGAACCATCCGTGGCTAACTAAAGAAGTAAAGGATGGTATCAAATTGAAAACAAAGGCACACAATGTTGCAAAGGACAATGGAAGGCCAGTGGATTGGCAACTTTTTAGAAATCAGCACAGGATGACTAAAAAAATGATAAAGACAGAGAAGATAGCATATGAGAGTAAACTAGCAAGAAATATAAAAACAGACAGTAAGAGCGTCAACAGGTATATAAAAAGGAAACGAGTAGCTAAAGTAAACATTGGTCTCCTAGAGGATGAGACTGGGGAATTAATAATGGGTAACAGGGAAATGGCAGAGACTTTGAACAAATATTTTGTATCGGTCTTCATGGTAGAAGACTCTAAAAACATTCCAATAATTGATAATCGAGGATAGTCAAGGGAAAATGCTGGAGTCCATCATTAAGGAAGTATTAGCAGGACATTTAGAAAATCATAATGCAGTCAAGTAGAGTCAGCATGGTTTTATGAAAGGGAAATCATGTTTGACAAATTTGCTGGGAGTTCTTTGAGGATGTAACAAGCAGAATGGATAAAGGGGAACCAGTAGATGTCATGTATTTGGATTTCCAGAAAGCATTCGATAAGGTGCCACATAAAAGGTTACTGCACAAGATAAGAGCTCACAGGGTTGGGGGTAATATATTAGCATGGATAGAGGATTGACTAACTGACAGAAAACAGGAAGTCAGGATAAATGGGTCATTTTCAGGTTGGCAACCAATAATTAGTGGGGTGCCACAGGGATCAATGCGATTTACAATTTATATTAATGACTTGGATGAAGGTACCAAGTGTAATGTAGCCAAATTTGCTGAATATACAAAGATAGGGAAAGCAAGTTGTGAGGATGACGCAAAGAATCTACAAAGAGATATAGATAGGCTCAGTGAGTGGGCAAACATTTGGCAGATGAACTATAATGTGGGAAAATGTGAGGTTATCCACTTAGGTAGTGAAAAAGAAAAAAGAAAATTATTTAAATGGGGAGAAATTACAAAATGCTGCAGTACAGAGGGATCTGGGGGTTCTTGTGTATGAAACACAAAAAGTTAGCATGAAGGTACAGCAAGTAATCAGGAAAGCAAATGGAATGTTGGGCTTTATTGCAAGGAGTAAAAAAGTAAGGAAATCCTGCTCCAACTGTACAGGGTATTGGTAGGCCACACCTGGAGTACTGAGTACAGTTTTGGTCTCCGTATATAAGGAAGGATATACTTGCATTGGAGGCTGTTCAGGGAATGTTCATGAGGTTGATTCCTGAAATGAGGGGGTTGACTTATGAAGATAGGTTGAGCTGGTTTTGCCCATACTCAATGGAGTTTCGAAGGATGACAGGCGATCTTATTGAAACATATAAGATTCTGAAGAAGGCAAGTGGTATGTTGGCCTTCATAGCTAGGGGGATTTGAGTATAGGAGCAGGGAGGTCTTACTGCAGTTGTAAAGGGCCTTAGTGAGGCCTCACCTGGAATATTGTGTTCAGTTTGGTCTCCTAATCTGAGGAAGGACATTCTTGCTATTGAGGGAGTGCAGCGAAGATTCACCAGACTGATTCCAGGGATGGCTGGGCTGTCATATGAGGAGAGACTGGATCAACTGGGCCTTTATTCACTGGAGTTTAGAAGGATGAGAGGGGATCTCATAGAAACATATAAGATTCTGACGGGACTGGACAGGTTAGATGCGGGAAGAATGTTCCCGATGTTGGGGAAGTCCAGAACCAGGGGACATAGTCTTAGGATAAGGGGTAGGCCATTTAGGACTGAGATGAGGAGAAACGTCTTCACTCAGAGAGTTGTTAACCTGTGGAATTCCCTGCTGCAGAGAGTTGTTGATGCCAGTTCATTGGATCTATTCAAGAGGGAGTTAGATATGGCCCTTATGGCGAAGGGGATCAAGGGGTATGGAGAGAAAGCAGGAACAGGATACTGAGGGAATGATCAGCCATGATCTTATTGAATGGTGGTGCAGGCACGCTCTCCTGCACCTATTTTCTATGTTTCTATGTTTCTATGAGGGGGCTTGACAGGGTAGATGCAGAGCAGATGATTCCCTTTGCGGGGGAATCTAGAACTAGGGGGCATAGTTTCAGAATAAGGGGTCACCCATTAAAAACAAAAATAAGGAGGAATTTCTTCTCTCAGAGGGTCGTGAATCTTTGGAATTCTCTACCCCAGGTAGTTGTGGAGGCTGGGTCATTGAATATATTTAAGGTGGAAATAGACAGATTTTTGAATGATAAGGGAGTCAAGGGTTATGGGGAGCGGGCGGGGAAATGGAGTTTAGGCCAGGATTAGATCAGCCATGATCTTATTGAATGGTGGAGCATGCTCGAGGGGCCAAATAGCCTACTCCTGATATTTCTTATGTAACTGACAGTAAATTGACAGGTCAGTAGTTACCTGGTTTCTCCATTCCTCCCTTCTTAAATAATACAGTGACATTTGCAATTTTCCAATCCAAAGACACAATTGCCAAATCCTCAGAGCTTCCGAAAATCACGAATAAAGCATTTGTGTCAGTCATGGCTCAGAGGTAGCACTGCCTTGAGCATAAAATCTAGGCTGACACTCCAGTGCAGTAATGAGTGTCTGCTTTGCCATTTTTCGGATGAAACGTTAAACCGAGGCCCCATCTACTCTCTCAGGTGGAGGTAAAAGATCTCATGGCACTATTTCAAAGACGAGCAAGGGAGATATCCCGGTGTCCTGACCAATATTTATCCCTAAATCAACATAACAAAAACAAATTATCTGGTCATGATCACATTGCTGTTTGTGGGAGCTTGCTGTGCGCAAATTGGCTGCTGTGGCTCCCACATTACAACTGTGACTGCACTCCAAAAATACATCATTGCCTGTAATGCATTTTGAGACAGCCAGTGGTCTTTTGGGTTTTTAACAACAATCTGGTAGTTTCATGGTCACCATTACTGATAGTAGCTTTCTATTCCAGATTTATTTAGTTAACTAAATTTAAATTCTACAGGTTCTGAACTCATGTCTCCAGATCATTAGTTCAGGTCTTTGGATGACAAGTCTAGTAACATAACCACTATGCTACTGTTCCTTTATGGAATCACACAGCACAGAAGGAGGCCATTCAGCACTTCGTGCCCGGCTCTTTGAAAGAGCTGACCAATTAGTCCCACTCCCCTGCTCTTTCCCCATAACCCTACAATTTTTTTCTTTTTTTAAATATTAATCCAATTCATTTTTGAAAGTTACCATTGAATCTGCTCCCACCACCCTTTCAAGCAGATCGTAACAACTAACTGCGTAAAAAGTTATCTTTTCATTTCCCCCTGGTTCTCTTTCCAGTTAGCTTAAATCTGCACCCTCTGGTGACTGACCTCCCTGCCAGTGGAAACAGTTTCACTCGATCTACTCTACCAAAACCCCTCATGACTTTGAACACCTCTATTAAATCTCTCCTTAACCTTCTCTGCTTTAACAAGAACAAACTTGCTTCGCCAGTCTCTCCATATAACTGAAGTCCCTCATCCATGGTAGCATTCTAGGGAATCTCCATTGCACCCTCTCTAAGGCCTTGCAATCCTTCCTAAAGTGTCTTGCCCAAGATTGGGCACAAAACTCTAGCTGAGGCCTAACTAGTGTTTTATAAAGGTTTACCATAACCTTCTTGTTTTTGTACTCTATTGTCCTATTAATAAAGCCCAGGATGCCTCTTTCAACAGCCTTATCAACTTGTCCTGTCATCTTCAAAGATTTGTGTACATATAACACCAAGTCACTCTGTTCCTGCACCCCCTTTAAAATTGTACCATTTCTTTTATATTGGCTCACCCTAATCTTCCTATCAAAATGCATTACTTCACACTTCACTGCATTAAATTTCATCTTTATGTGTCTGCTCATTTCACCAGTCTGTCTATGCCCTGCTTTAGTCTGTTTCTATGCCCCCACCCCGCTTACTGTTTACTACATTTCCAAGTTCCAATACTCTTGCGACTGTGGCACACGTGTAATACCTTACCCTTTTCTTAATATATGCAGGTAATTTGCTTTTCTCTAAGTAGAATTTGTGTTAAAAATAAACAAAAAATTACAGACAGTAAAATTACCATTGATATATTTATTACTATTGCTGTAAATCAGCTCGATAGCATAATGTAATCAGGGGTGGCAGTTTTGAAAAATTATGTATTGTTTACAAATAGTAAAATCTCTCTGAGATTGCATCATAGTGCCTGTTAATGATTCCCTATGGGTGTATAAAACACAACGGATTCATATTAGCAGAATATGTACGGGAGATTTATGAACAAATGCTCAAGAAACAGCATAGGAGGCATGAAATCCAAATTTAAATTCCCTTAGAGTGCAGAAAGAAAGGTGGAAATCATCAGCATTCAACATTTTAGTCACATCTTCCCTGCACTAATTGGTTTTGTTGTTTTAATCATTGTGAACGATTCCATTACAGTGAGTTTATTCAATGAGGGAAATGAGGTCTTGCAGTAATTATGACAAAGGAAGTAATACTAACCACAGATGAACAGATAGCATCCAGTTCAGAACTACATTTCACAGGGTGCGGGGCGAGCCCCCACTCATTCACTGAGCCCCATTTCACGGGGTGTGATTGGAGCCACTCACTCACTCACTCACTTACACTCACTCACTCTCACTCACTCACACTCACTCTCTCACACTCACTCACACTCACACTCACTCACTCACACTCACTCACACTCACATCCCAATTCACAGGGTGCGGGGTGAGCCCTTCACTCACTCACTCACGTACTCACTCACTCATTCACACGTTCACTCACTCACACTCACTCACTTACACACTCATTCACTCACTTACTCACTCACTCCCCATTTAACAGGGTGTGGGGCAAGTCCTTCACTCACTCGCTCGTTCACTCACTTATTCACTCACTCACTCACTCACTCACTCACTCACTCCTCATTTCACGGGGTGTGATTGGAGCCCCCCACTCACTCACTGAGCCCCATTTCACGGGGTGGGGGTGAGTTCCTCACTTACTCCACGTTTAAAAAAAATTAACACAGAGTCAAAGGAGTAAACATTAGGACAGGTGACCAAACATTTGGTCAAAGAGGTAGGTTTTAAGCTGCATCTTGAAGCAGGAAGGAGAGACGGAGAGCTTTTGGGAGGGAATTCCAGAGCTTAGGACCGAGATGCCTGACTGCATAAAAACTGACTGCAAAAGCCTCTATAGATGTGAAGAGGAAAAGATTAGTGAAGACCAACGTAGGTCCTTTCAGGTGAATTTATAATGGGGAACAAAGAAATGGCAGACCAATTGAACAAATACTTTGGATCTGTCTTCACTAAGGAAGACACAAATAACCTTCTGGAAATAATAGGGGTTCGAGGGTGTCGTGAAAAGGAGGAACTGAAGGAAATCCTTATTAGTTAGGAAATTTTGTTAGGGAAATTGATGGGATTGAAGGCCAATAAATCCCCAAGGACTGATAGGCTGCATCCCAGAGTATGTAAGGAAGTGGCCCTAGAAATGGTGGATGCATTGGTGATCATTTCCCAACATTCTATTGACTCTGGATCAGTTCCTATGGACTGGAGGGTAGCTAATGTAACACCACTTTTTAAAAAGGGAGGGAGAGAGAAAATGGGGAATTATAGACCAGTAAGCCTGACGTCGGTGATGGGGAAAATGTTGGAATCAATTACCAAAGATGAAATAGCGGTGCATTTGGAAAGCAGTGACAGGATCGATCCAAGTCAGCATGGATTTATGAAAGGGAAATCATGCTTAACAAATCTTCTAGAATTTTTTGAGGATGTAACTAGTAGAGTGGACAAGGAAGAACCAGTGGATGTGGTGTATTTGGACTTTCAAAAGGCTTTTGACAAGGTCTCACACAAGAGATTAGTGTGCAAAATTAAAGCACATGGTATTGGGGGTAATGTATTGACATGGATAGAGAACTGGTTGGCAGACAGGAAGCAGAGAGTCGGAATAAACAGCTCCTTTTCAGAATGGCAGGCAGTGACCAGTGGAGTGCTGCAGGGTTCAGTGTTGGGACCCCAGCTATTTACAATATACATCAATGATTTAGATGAAGGAATTGAATGTAATATCTCCAAGTTTGCAGATGACACTAAGCTGGGTGGCGATGTGAGCTGTGAGGAGGATGCTAAGAGACTGCAGGGTGACTTGGACAGGTTAGGTGAGTGGGCAAATGCATGGCAGATGCAGTATAATGTGGATAAATGTGAGATTATCCACTTTGGTGGCAAAAACAGGAAGACAGAATATTATCTGAATGGTGACAGATTAGGAAAAGGGAAGGTGCAATGAGAACTGGGTGTCACGGTACATCAGTCATTGAAGTTTGGCATGCAGGTACAGCAGGCGGTGAAAAAGGCAAATGGCATGTTGACCTTCATAGCTAGAGGATTTGAGTATAGGAGCAGGGAGGTCTTACTGCAGTTGTACAGAGCCTTGGTGAGGCCACACCTGGAATATTGTGTTCAGTTTTGGTCCCCTAATCTGAGGAAGGACATTCTTGCTATTGAGGGAGTACAGCAAAGGTTCACCAGATTGATTCCTGGGATAGCAGGACTGACATATGAGGAGAGACTGGATCAACTGGGCCTGTATCCGCTGGAGTTTAGAAGAATGAGAGGGGTTCTCATAGAAACATATAACATTCTGATGGGATTGGACAAGTTAGAGGCAGGAAGAATGTTCTCGTTGCTGGGGAGTTCCAGAACCAGGGGTCACAGTCTAAGAATAAGGGGTAAGGCATCTAGGACCGAGATGAGGAGAATCTTCTTCACTCAGAGAGTGGTTAACCTGTGGAATTCTCTACCACAGAAAGTTGTTGATGCCAGTTCATTAGATATATTCAAAAGGGAGTTAGAACTGGCCCTTATGGCCAAAGGGATCAAGGGGTATGGAGAGAAAGCAGGAAAGGGATACTGTGGTTGAATGATCAACCATGATCTTATTGAATGGCGGTGCAGGCTTGAAGGGCCGAATGGCCTGCTCCTGCACATAATTTCTATGTTTCTATGTTTCTATATTTCTAAGGCACGGCCGCAAATGTTGAGGTGATGGATGTGGGGGATGGACAAGAGGCCAGAATTAGAGGAGCACAGAGTTCTTAAACAAGTAAAACAAAACACTGCAAATGCTGGAAAACTGCAATAAAAAATAAACGCTAGAAACATTCAGCAAGTCTGTCAGCATCTGTAGACAGAATAGAAAAGTTCACACTTTGCATTCAAACCCTCAGAAGAAAATACAATAAATGGTGTAGAAAAGGTCAGTCACTTCAAACTAAGACATGGAACTGGGACAAGCGGGCATAGGTTCAAAGTGGTGCAAGGCAGATTTAGTCTGTGTCTGCCTTGGCCCAGTGATGACGTGCTCTGTATAACTCAGACCGCTGTGGGTTCAAGCCACACTCCAGAGACTTGGGCACATAATCTGAGGCTAAGTGCTATATAATTGCAAGTTCTTTCACTTTCTGATGTCAGGTAAGTACTTAAGAAATAGGAGCAGGAGTCGGCCACTTGGCTCCTTGAGCCTGCTCTGCCATTGGGAGGGGTGAAGTTCATCTTATGTGATAGTACACATCAGATCTAGTGCACTGGCTGCCCGTTGAGCTCTCTGCTCGGTTTCCGTTTCCGTTGATGGAATCGAGTGGAGTGTAAAACGGGCTGCTATATGCTGTCGTCCAATCTGACTTACCGTCTGAGCTGAATTTCTACCCACGACGTCTTAGGGAGGAGACTTTAAACCAAGGCCCTATTGGACTGCTTGCTGAATGTTAAAGCTCCCATTGGATTACACAAATAGCTGAGAACTGTCCCAGGCCAACATTCCTCCATCAACCAAAGACAGCAAAAACACATCAACTACTTAATTATCTCATTTGATTTTGGTGGGATCACAAATTGATGTCATAAAAGCACTAGATTAAGGGATGCTCTTTCTTAACATGCATCCATGACGTTCCTCTTTCAGTCACCATCTTTCATGGCGAGGAACCAACTACAGAGCTGGCCATCCGAGACGGGTGATGTGTAATGAGAAGGGACTAATTAGCAATCTTCTTGTGTGAGGCCCCTTGGGGAAGAGTGACCATAATATGGTAGAATTCTTTATTAAGATGGAGAGTGACACAGTTAATTCAGAAACTAGGGTCCTGAACTTAAGGAAAGGTAACTTCGATGGTGTGGGGCATGAATTGGCTAGAATAGACTGGCAAAGGATACTTAAAGGGTTGACGGTGGACAAGCAATGGTAAACATTTAAAGATCACATGGATGAACTTCAGCAGTTGTACATCCCTGTCTGGAGTAAAAATAAAACGGGGAAGGTGGCTCAACCATGGCTAACAAGGGAAATTAAGGATAGTGTTGAAATCAAGGAAGAGGCATATAAATTGGCTAGAAACAGCAACAAACCTGAGGACTGACAACACCAGACTGATTCCAGGGATGGCTGAACTGACATATGAGGAGAGACTGGATCAACTGGGCCTTTATTCACTGGAGTTTAGATAGATGAGAAGGGATCTCATAGAAATGTACAAGATTCTGACAGGACTGGACAGGTTAGATGCGGGAAGAATGTTCCCGATGTTGGAGAAGTCCAGAACCAGGGGACATAGTCTTAGGCTAAGGGGTAGGCCATTTAGGACTGAGATAAGGAGAAACTTCTTCATTCAAAGAGTTGTTAACCTGTGGAATTCCCTGCCACAGATAGTTGTTGATGTCAGTTCACTGGATATATTCAAGAGGGAGTTAGATATGGCCCTTACGGCTAAAGAGATCAAGGGGTTGTAAGGGGTGGTTTGCAGGGGGTCAGCTTTCCCTTCTGACCTTATATGAGCGGTTCCGAATTGCTCCCACACCCTTGGTTCTAGACACTGGAATTATGAAGGGACTGTGACAGACTTGGACAGACAATTGGTTTCAAGGTAGGAAGCAGGTATGGCTTTATTGTGTTTAAAAGGAAGTAAAAGGCACACCTTTAATAACACAGACAGACCAATACACACTGAAGGGTACAACACATTGAATAAATTGTCAAATTACAGCCTGTGGGGAAAAGAATGCAGCTTAAACTCTAACTGGGGCAAAGAGGAGAATGCAGATACATTTACACAAGTTATCCTAGCCTCCCCCTCCCAATTCCCCTGATTAACTAAGTTATAGCTCTAGGGGTTCAGGGGCTATGATCACAATCCCTTTAGACAGTTGCCGGTGAATCACAGTTTCGGGGTTCACTGCACTTGGCCTTCTAGGCGAGCCGTGCCCCGGACGGAGGAGAGGACTTTGGACTGCGTAGTCTTCGATTGGGGTGCATCCGTTGATGTGCTAAGATGCGTTTTGGATGTATGGGGTAAGTACCCACTTCCATTGGTTAGGAATAGTTTTAGTCAGTCCCTTTTGGTAATTTCTCCCCCGTTGGGTCGTTCAGAAGTAGATTGTAGAGTGGTTGTCAATTTTGTTGCTGACAACCTTCCGTTTCGTGGGCCTCGTGCTCGGTCAGTTCTTGATGAGTTCTGGTAGTTTCCTTCACTATTCCATTTCTTCACTGTAGAGGAAGCAGGCTGCTTGTGTCTGTGTCTGTGTTCCAATCTGTGTCCTTATTCGAGTCTGTGTGAGTTCCAGCCTGTGTTCTGTTCGAGTCTGTGCGAGGTCCAATCTGTGTTCTGTTCGAGTCTGTGCGAGTTCCAGTCTGTGTTCTGTTAGTTTTTCCTTGTAAAACTGGGGGATAGATATATCCCCCCAAAAACGGCTCCGTTATCTCCCATCACATCTCTTGGGCTCTGTTTAAACTGTTCTGTCCATTGATTTTAAATATCTCCTTTGTCAGCAGTAACTCGATTAGGGTGTGAGAATGTGCTATCACTGGTTTTGCATTGTTTTAGCATTGTCCAGTTTCCCGACCATGATTTCCATTGTGCTTGATTAGGTAATTCGATTATCTCTTAAGTGGTGAATAGTTCCCCCCAGACAGTCTGGGATCCTTAATACATGGTGAGCAAAGTTCCTGACTCCCAAGAGATAACCTTCCCCGTAAATTAGCTAAACTAATACCCAAAATGCATTACACTTATGCAACATCACCATAGATATACACTTTTCCCTTTACAGGTACAAACTTTTGACATTTACACCCTCCCAGCTTGGAGGGGGTTCAATCACTACAATTGCATTTCAGCACAGTTACATTTCATTTCAGTTACATTATATTCACCAGTATATAGGCAACATACAACCACATTGGTCTCCTGAGGTTTGTCCATCACCCGGTAATGTCTGGATCCTGCCCTTGAGAACTACTCTCAGGCTGGCTGACACACAAGACAAACTCAAAACGATCACCTAAACATTATTGCAACATTACTCTCTATTCTAAACTAAACCTTAAAATATAAAATGGTGCAGTCAGCTGCCTTAAACTAAAATTAGAGCTACGTACAACCGCCACCCATCTCTGGGTGGCCTGGTTAGTCCCTGTCAGGCCCATGTCTTGTGCAGCCTGATAGCCGCCTGGATGCTCAGGTTTCCCCGCAGCCGGTGAGCTGGAGACCCTTGTCTCTGGGACAGCTTGTTGCTACTGCTCCTGTGAGACCCTCACCGCTGGAGGCGACTAACTGGTGGTCCCTACTCTGAGCGGCCTCTGTACTTCTGACCTTCGGCCTTTCCTGTCGGGCTGCCCTTCTCCTAGGGTAGAATTGCTGAGGCTCAGATGCCGGTGACCACGGTATCTTTGACCGTGGTGTACGGAGGGTCCTTCTCAGGGCTTGGGTT
This sequence comes from Pristiophorus japonicus, assembly GCF_044704955.1. Lineage (NCBI taxonomy): Eukaryota > Metazoa > Chordata > Chondrichthyes > Pristiophoridae > Pristiophorus > Pristiophorus japonicus. The sequence goes on along the minus strand of NC_091983.1, from coordinate 202,757,185 downwards.
ACTGGGGGTGCGTCCGAATTCCAAATGATAGGTGGGATAGCCCCTCCAGTAGTGCAATTCACCGCCCCTATATGCACGGTTTCTGAGCCTGCCACATTCCCTGTGGGCCCTCCACCGTCGGTGGTGGCCAACAGAGGGTCCCTGTCCTGAGGACGGTTCACACCTCCCGGCTGCCCTCTGTGCTTGGCTGACCCTGGGTTGTACAGCTTGCACTGGTTGATGTGGAACCACTTAGTACGGCGGGGCAGCTTTATGGTATAGACCATCGGGCTTGCCTTGTCGACAATGCTGTATGGCCCCATATATAATGCTTCAAAAACCCTGACCCGAGCATAGTTCCTCACCATGATCTGGTCCCCTATCTCCCATTCGTGGTGTTTGCTGGGTTCTAGCAGCAATCGGTTACTCTGATGCTGTCTGCCCATGTTATCCGCAGCCTGCCAGTGAATCTGTCTGAGGTGTTCAAACAGGTTCCTGACAAACCGGTCCCTGTTCACCTCTCTGAACTGACCTTCTGTGAGCACCGGGGCTAGGACATGGGTGGGGGTCCGCATGATCCAGCCAGTCATGAGCTCGTATGGGGAATACCCCGTGCTCTTTGACTGGCTGGCTCGGATCCCCATTAGGACCAACGGTAAGACCTCCACCCACTTTTGGGGTGAGTCTCCCGTTTCCTTCCGCAGCCTTTCTTTAATGGTGCGGTTTAAATGCTCCCCAATACCCGATGACTGTGGAATTTGGGCAACGTGCCATTTCCCCTCAATGCCGAGCACCTTAAGGGTTGCCTGCATTACCTGCCCAGTGAAATGGCTCCCCTGGTCCAACTCCACATACTGTGGGAGTCCCCACCGGGAGAACACTTCCCTCACTACAATCTTAGCTGTCCCTAGTGCGGTGACTGTTCGGCAGGGGAAGGCTTCAACCCATTTTGAGAACGCGTCTACCAGGACTAGGCAGTATTTTTAGCCCCCCTGGGCAGTGGGTAGGGGCCCGATGTCGTCAATTTGGATTGACTGCCATGGTCCCTCTACCCTCCTGACGTGTCCTAGGGACACCTTCCTTTTCTGGGGGCCAGGGTTGGTCGCAGCACACACCAGGCATTTCGCACAGAACTCACGCACATCCTCCCTGAGTCCCGGCCACCATCCTGCCTGTTCCACCCATTGGCAGGTGGTTTCAGGCCCGGGGTGTCCCGCTCCTGGACCCTCATGGTGCAGTTTTAGGAATTCCCTCAGGTGCTGCTGTGGCACGACCCATTGTCCCTCTTTAAACAGCATGCCTTCCTTAATGGTAATGGCTGCTGTGCCGTACGGACCTTCTACTCTCTCTCCTCTAGCTAGCGCGTTCAGGACAGCTTTCAGGACCGGGTCCTGTGCCTGAACTGTTTTTAAGTCCGGGGCCAAAGCTATCCCTGTACTCTCTGCTGCCCTGTTCTTATTCTTGACTGCTGCCATGCGGCCGGTGTCATAGGGGTCCCAGAACTTTCCCGTGCGGGCACCTTCTTGGCCAGTTTGTCAGCCTGTTGGTTTCCCTCGGCACGGGGTTCGGTTTTTGAATGGGCCTTCACCTTATGTATGGAGACCTTTCTCTCTTCCCCCACCGCTGTCATGATTTTCTCCAGCAGGGGCTTGATTGCCAGGGGTCTCCCGTCAGCGGACGTGTATCCACGACGGGACCAGATAGCCAGGTACTCTGTACATGAATTGCAGGTGAACATACTGTCCGAGCAAATGGTATACGGGGTAGGGAATTCCTCGGGGTGGGTCAACACGTACATTACGGCGGACAGTTCAGCATGCTGGGCACTCATGGTGCTGGGGAGCTTGATTGCTAGGGCAATACCTGCCCTTGGGTCATAGACTCTGCAACCAGTGAGTCGCTCGCCAGTAGATACCGTGCTGGACCCGTCCATGTAGACGTCCCGGCCTGTCGGGTGTAAACCCGCCCGAAGGCCAATGTTTACTTCCCATACCCCTTCTATGGAGCACCTGTGGGTTTTCCCTGGGTAGATTAGGTTGGCTGCAAGCCTTGGCTCGCGGGGGCCTTCTACTCTGAGGTCCATCTGGGAGAGGAGCAGGGTCGGGCGAGCAATGCGGGCACTGCTCACCGTCCCATCCTTAATCCTCCCATCTAGGAGCATCTGAGTGTGTGGTGGGTTAGGAGTGTTGGAGGAGACCCTCCCGTGAAGATCAAGGATCTATCACTACCCAATGTGTGACTAGGAGGTGTCTCTCACAGTTGGAGTACCCCTTCTCCACATTTGTGAGGATCCTGGAGGAGTAAACCACCAGCCTCAGCTGGCCGTGCTGCTCTTGAAGCAGCACTGAGCTCAAACTGTCCCCGCTGGCTGCCACCTCCAGGAAAAACTCCTTTCCTACATCTATCGCTCCCAAGGCTGGCGCGATCTGCAAGTCCTTCTTGAGCTGATTAAATGCTGCCTCGCAACCCTCATCCCAGTCCCACTCTACACCCTTGTGTAGGAGCCTGAGCAGAGGGGCTGCAGTGACTGCATAATCCTCAATGAAGTCTCTGCAGTACCCGGTGAGCCCTAGAAAGGATCTTACCCCTGTCACTGTGTTGGGGGCTGGTAACTCCTGTACTGCCTCCCTTCTAGCCTTGTCTATGGCCCTTTCCCCAGCGCGCACAGTCAGCCCCAGGAATTTGACTTCCTTCTGGCCGATCTGTGCCTTCTTGGGGTTTACTTTTAACCCTTCTTCTTTTAGCAGCTCCAGCAGCTCAGCCAGCAGTGGACCATGTTCCTCCCCCTGATCGGTAAACAGGAGCAGGTCATCCACATACTGCACCAACTGCTGGGGTCTGCTAAAGCCCTTTAAACAGTTCGCCATGCATTGGTGAAAAATGCTGGGACTATTGTGGAAGCCTTGGGGAAGACAGTTCGACGTGTATTGTTGGCCCTTAAAGGTAAAGGCGAACTTGTACCGGTCCTCCCGTTTTAAAGGAATGGACCATAACCCATTTGAAATGTCCAGCACCGTGAAAGTGGTCGTGGATGTTGGAATACTTCCTATGAGATCCGCTACAGCGGCTACAGTGGGTGCACAGGCAGGGATATTCTTATTTAGTACTCGATAGTCCACGATGGCCCTCCATGAGTTGTCCGGTTTCTTAACCGGCCACAATGGAGAGTTCACATGGGTAGCGATCGGTCTTAACACCCCTTGCACTACCAGTGATCCCAGCGCCGTTGTCAGGTCTGCCTCTGCCTCTCTGGGGAAGTTATATTGTTTTTGTGGTCAGGTCATGGGGTCCCCTTCTATACTAACTTCCACCCCCGTTACCCTACCACAGTCATGTTTGTGGGTGGCGAATGCTGCAAGGTGTGCCCGTACATATGCCTGGTACTCCACTGGGGTGTAACTGACAAGTAATTCCAAGTCATAACCCTCCTTTGGCTTCACGGTACACAATGTTCCCTTGGCCCCTTTTTCTGGGATCACCGCCACCTTACCTTCCCTGTCAGTCACTATGGCTCCCCATAGACAGTGGTTCCTGAGATCCACTAGGATCTGGTGGCTAATGATAAAATCAGCTCCCAGGATCCCTTTTCCCTTCTGCTCCCATTTCATCAGGACACACTTCCATTTGGTTTTGAGTGTCCCTAACTGAATGGTGAGCGGGATGGAAAATGAACCAGTTTGCTCATTGCCTGTGAACCCCACTAGACTGTACGGGACCCCGTTCGATAGTGGTGAGGTAGCTGGGTTATCTGCATATACAAGGGTGCTGGAAGCACCAGTATCTAGCAGGTAGGTCCCTTTCACTTTCTCCACCTCCATCTTAACGCACGGTCTCTTCTAGGCATCATACTCTAGGGAACACTGGTACATAGGCTGCGCTAGCTCTAGTCATGCATCTTGGTGGGTTGGAGCAGAGGGTTTTACCGTACCGGCTACTGTACCAGTTGGGGTAGCCACTGCTCCCTGTCTGTTTATGAGCGTCTATCGGGCGGCTACGAGTGTCTCATGTGATTCGGGTGTTCCTGCCCTGGTTGGAGTGGCCCTTCCCTTCGTCTCTTTCCAGGGGATCCTACAGTCCTTCCTCCAGTGCCCACTTTTCCCAACCCAAAACACTCGCCTCTTTGTGGGGAGGGTTCCCACCTTCCTGATAGCACTCTCTCTTGCCTTGGCTGGGTTTAATCTCACGGACCCACCCCTTAGAGGAGGGCTCCTCTGTCCCTCTAACGTTCCGGTAAGCCAGTGTCAACTGTCTGACCATTGTCTCCTCGGTGGTTCTGGGATCTCTTGGATCGAACCAGACCTCGGCTTCTGCCTTTACTCCAGGTAAGCTGTTTGCCACCAGGCTGCGGAGCCAGTGAGCCAGCTCATTAGGGTTCAGGTGGGCCTGGTCAAGAACCCCACTACAGGCCCTTTCGTAGACCGGCCACAAACTGTCAGCGAAAGCCAGTGGAGTCTCCCCATAGAGCTGCACTGTCTGCAGAGAGGGAATGGCACAGCTTGGTGTCTAGCGAGAAGAGCAACAGCTTAGCCTGCTCTGAATCATCGCACCCGTTAATATCCCCTGTGTGTTCCACTTCCAGGAAGTGTACTGAGGGATCCCACTGTTGGGTGAGCTTACTTAGGTGGCCTATCATAGTCCTCAGTTTTTGAGTGTCGCGGGGAACTACGAAGTTGCTTTCTAGGGATCCTGCTGCCCCATTGGCGCCAGGCAGGCCAAACATCTGCTGCTGGACCGGGTGTATTGGCCCTGGTTCCAGCACTTCTTGTATTGGCTCGCCCTCTTCCCTATGCTGCCAAGCCAAGTTAAAACACGGGGCTGCCGGTGTTGGTAGTTCGCAATCCTTGCCTGCCCCGCACTCTGGCTGACACCCCTGCTGCTCTGGGCCGTTCCCGGGAGCTGCAGGCGGTGACTGAGGGATTTCTCCTTGCTCTTCCAGGTGTTCCTGGGCTAAACCCGGGTTTATCAGGCACACCATGCCTTTAGCCCGGGATAGAGCAATGTTCAAGCTTTGGATCTGCTGCTGGCAGGGGCCGTGGTCTCCTGCCTGAAATTTCCTGGTACTGGCTACCTTATAGGCTACCTGAATGTCTCTCACCCTCTCTCCGTACTCTTTAACTTGCTTGGCGAGGCAGGAATTCTCTTCCCGCAATGCCCGTTCGCTATTCTTGGCTTCAATAATCTGACACTGTAAAAGGTCCAGTTGGGTTTTGTGCCTTTCTTTAGTGAGCTCTCTACTTTCCTTTAACTGTCCCACCTCTGTCCACAGCCTTTCCCCGACTGTGGCCCTTGCGCTGGACCTCTCTTCTGCCTGTCTCAATACTTCCTTTAATTTCTCATTCTCCTCATCTAGAAGCCGGATCTGTTGCTGAAGGCAAATTAGCTAAATAGCCTTCTCTGTCGACTTTTTATGGTCCTTGCTCTCGGTCCATTAAGCTGCAGCATCTTCTGGACGCTCAGCATACAATAGATCGAGTACCCACTCCTTAGCCACATTTACCCTCTTAAACACATACGAGGAAATCCCCTCTTCCATTTTGCTTCATTTCCTGAAACCAGTCTCTCTCTTATCACGTCTCTTGTACCAGTGTTCCACCTGGGTCGCCATGTGTAAAGGGTGGTTTTCAGGGGGTCAGCTTTCCCTTCTGACCTTATATGAGCGGTTCCGAATCGCTCCCACACCCTTGGTTCTAGACACTGGAATTATGAAGTGACTGTGACAGACTTGGACAGACAATCGGTTTTAAGGTCGGCAGCAGGTATGGCTTTATTGTGTTTAAAAGGAAGTAAAAGGCACACCTTTAATAACACAGACAGACCAATACACACTGAGGGGTACAACACATTGAGTAAATTGTCAAATTACAGCCTGTGGGGAAAAAAATACAGCTTAAACTCTAAATGGGGTAAAGAGGAGAATGCAGATACATTTACACAACATTTACACAGCAGATACATTATCCCAGCCTCCCCCCTCCCAATTCCCCTAACTAACGAAGTTATAGCTCTGGGATTCAGGGGCTATGCTCACCAATCCCTTTAGACAGTTGCCGGTGAATCATGGTTTCGGGGTTCACTGCACTTGGCCTTCTAGGCGAGTCATACCCGGACGGAGGAGAGGACTTCGGACTGCGTAGTCTTCGGTTGGGGTGCGTCCGTTGATGCACTAAGTTGCGTTTTGGATGTATGGGGTAAGTACCCACTTCCTTTGGTTAGGAATAGTTTTAGTTAGTCCCTTTTGGTAATTTCTCCCCCGTTGGGTCGTTCAGAAGTAGATTGTAGAGTGGTTGTCAATTTTGTTGCTGACAACCTTCCATTTCGTGGGCCTCGTGCTCGGTCAGTTCTTGATGAGTTCTGGTAGTTTCCTTCACTATTCCATTTCTTCACTGTAGAGGAAGCAGGCTGCTTGTGTCTGTGTCTGTGTTCCAGTCTGTGTCCTTGTTCGAGTCTGTGTGAGTTCCAGTCTGTGTTCTGTTAGTTTTTCCTTGTAAAACTGGGGTATAGATATATATTCCCCCCAAAAAAGGCTCCGTTATCTCCCATCAAATCTCTTGGGCTCTGTTTAAACTGTTCTGTCCATTGATTTTCAAATGTCTCCTTTGTCAGTAGTTACTCGATTAGGGTGTGAGAATGTGCTATCACTGGTTTTGCATTGTTTTAGGATTGTCCAGTTTCCTGACCATGATTTCCATTGTGCTTGATTGGGTAATTCAATTATCTCATTGGGGGTGAATAGTTCCCCCAAGACAGTCCGGCATCCTTAATACATGAATTTGCTTCAGAGGTTAGCCCCACCTCCTGTATTTGGTAACTCTTTTTCACAGCCAAAATGTTGTAGAATCTTAAAATTGATATGCTCCTTCCCATAGATGTTTAGGGGATCTCAAGTTTCTGTAATTTAGGTCCATTTTGAATTCCCTTTCCTATGAGTCCATACACTGCGGGGGGGGGGGGAGGTCTCCATGAATGCATTCCCTTTTATCCCCCGCAGGCTTCGTCTGCCCATTTAAACTCATTTTAAAAGCCCAGAAAGGGATTCTTCTCCTCTGCAGGGGAAAGGTACCTGGAATCTTTGCGAGATATTGGTAAATTCTACAGGTATGGAGAGAAAGCAGGAAAAAGATACTGAGGTGAATGATCAGCCATGATCTTATTGAATGGTGGTGCAGGCTCGAAGGGCCGAATGGCCTACTCCTGCACCTATTTTCTATGTTTCTATACATGGAATCACATACATCGAACCACATACATGGAGCCACATACATGGAATTTATGCTGCTGTTTTGCTCCACAAGAGGCTCCTCCCACCCTATTTCAGCTAACCTTATCAGGATATCATCTATTCCTTTCTCCTTCACTTACTTATCTATCTTCCCCTTAAATGCATCTGTTGTATTCGCCTCAACTGCTTCTTGTGGTTGCGAGTTCCACCTCCTCACCATAAAGATTTTTCTCCTGAATTCCCTGTTGGATTTATCGGTAATGATCTTATATTTGTGACCCCTGGTTTTGGACTCCCCCACACTTCATTTCCAACTCCTGGTTGTACGGTGGTACTGGTGGAAAGCACTACCCCCAGGGCAGTGCATCTCTTCAGGTGTACATTAAAGAGCTGAAGTGCCCGGCTCTACCATCGCTCCCCATGATGAACAAATGTTCCCAAGAAGTGAATTTGTAAAGGATATGTCGTCCCCATCAATCATCCCCTACGTGTGCTGTAAAAACGCACCCACGTCCGTCCCACATGGGTCCTACCAGGATGCCCATGTTGGCATGGGCTCGGTAACGGATCAATGCCAGAAGCTACAGCCTGGTTATCACTTTTGCGCAGAGCTCCTTCTGTTTGCTTCACCATAAATCAGCATCATCTGTATTTAATTAGGGGACTCGGAGCGGCTGAATGAGAATCAAACCTCCTTGCCTTTTTTTTAAAACTCGTTTCCTTCAGATTAATATAGATGAGTTCTCTAAATTACATTTCTGTTCATTAACAAAAGTAATTCGTGCTTTACTGCACAGCAACAAGCACATTTATGATTGTCTGTTCTTTGTTAATTCCGGAACTCTATTACGGATTGAAGGAAAATAGTGTTGGATGGTGAATGCACCCACTTTACCTCCTCCCCACCCATTATATAGATATATATATATTGAAGTGGGACACTAAGTCACATTGGACAAATCAGGCATGGAATAAAGGATTAAGGTGTCTCCGTGCAGAAATCAGAAGCAGCCCTTACAAACTAAACACATAAACAAGAATTAGGTTGAGAATTGTACATCTGTACTATGTCCAAGGCTGCATCGTGTACCTTCTGTCCTAACACAAGAGATAACATGGTATGTCTCAAACCGGCACATCAACAAAAGCGGTACGCAATCTGAGCAGAGGTCAAATAACATGAAAATTGGAGCAAGACACAGGGGAGATAAGATAACATTCCAAAGCTGCATAAACAACCCAGAAACACATTGGGGGGCAGGTCCCAGGGGTAGGCGAGATGGAAACCATCTTCACCTTCAGTGACAAGGGGCTGTGTCCATTCAAATCAACGTATGTCTCATGTATTGAATGCCCGGCCATTATAGGCCGAGTAACTGTATAAAAACCCTGTGTGTTCTTTGTTCGTTGAGAGCGAGTGTGGGGAGCTCAGCAGGGGCTGGCTTGCATGCTCTTTTCTCCCTTGCAAGTAAAATAAACATACTTGTGTTTGATTCCTAACAGACTGTGTCGAGGTTGATTATTTTAATCTCCACTTCATATATATATATATATATATTTGTGTCGTAAAACTAAATCAAAATACTGCGGTTGCTGGAAATCTGAAATCAAAACAGAAAATGGTGGAAATACTCAGCAGGTCAGGCAGCAGTTGTGGAGAGAGAAAGAGAGTTAACGTTTCCGTCTGACCAATCTGATGAAAAATTATCGACCTGAATTGACCATAGGTTGAATCAAAGCTCAGCCTGTTGCCCAGCCATTCCAGCAATGAAGAGTTTGGGAACCTTTGCCGATTTACTAACACCTTTCGAACCAAAGCGGAAGAGGAGGAGAAGTGCACATCACCACAGCCATTTTACACACAGGAAGATCCTACAAATGTCATTGAAATGAATGACCAATTAATCTGTCTTGCAGAGTGGTGCTTGATGGATTCCTGAGGTGAACTTTTTTTTTTATCAAGTCTGGGAGTTGACAAAATTTAGATCTGAATAGCTGTTAACATCAGTTTGGGAAGGAGGGGGAGAAGATGAAGGGAGAGGCTGGTGCTGGTATAATTTAAATAAAAGTAAATGCATTATTTTCATGCATACTTAATAATTATATTATATATTACCTTGAAGCAGTTGAAGGTGGCTCACAATAGGCTTGAAATACAGCCAATGGTCTCAGCAGGCCTGTAATTTTGCTTCCTAATTGCTAAATAATTACATTATACCCTCTTGTGAATCTGTTATGACAGCCTTATCTTGCAGTGCTAGCCTCTCAGTCATCAATCAGCATAATCGTGACACTTTTCATTTTTCAGTCAAACCTTACTTGCTCTTCTTGCTGTTGTTTCCTGATAAGTATTATTTTATAATTCACGTTTTAATTGGTATTTAAATATTCACATGGATATTATAGGGAGTACACCATCATAATACATTCAAGTAGGCTTGAAACTTCCTCTACTTGGCTCCCGGTTTGGGCCATCTCCAGCAGGAAGGCACCAAGCCATGGCTTCAGCGTCGTCCATAAGAAGGGTAGGAAGGGATAATGGAAAGGGAGAGTCATCTATCTAGTCATAACCCTAAGGGGGAGAAATTCAGTCGTGTCTCATTTGGGGTGGTGACCCTGGCAGAGCGGTAATTTTAGCACCTTGAAAATGTTTGCAACCTCTGCCCAGAAATTCGTTAGATTCAGGCGATAAATCAGCCGTTGCACACCAGAGCTTGGGGGGCGCTAACGAAAATGTAGTCGGTAAATTTGTCGGGCCTGTTGTGCATGCGCGGAACTCCGACAACAGCTGAGTCTTAAAGGCGGGGCATAGTTATGCACCCATTAATGTTTTCAAAATCACTTCTTTTCAAACTGTACTGTTATTTCTGTCTGCCGCTGCAACCTCGGAGGCTCACATACCGTGCTCTTTGTAAATGTTGCACTGACTGTGACCTCCAAGGGAAGCACTTCCTTATCCCTTTAAGTAGCCACCAGTTAACGACTCTGCAAGCCTGGACCGACTGTTTGTCCAGACGTTGCTCTTGACGGTCGGTAAATGAGGCGGCTGCACCTAATTTTCCGACCGGCAAGCGTGGGTGTTGCATCAGGACTGACGTCAGGATCAGCGTGATCGTTAGCAGCCAGGCGCTACTGGTTTGCACCCCCGGTGAGCCTCTAATGAAGTTCCGATCGGGGCACTAAACGCTGCTCTCCCGGTCGGTAACCTCTTATGCTCCCATTACCGCCCCTTCTGGCCGCTAACTGAGGCATTAGACAACCGAAAATCTAGCCCAACGTTTTCAATAGATCCTTTTATCTTGTATAAGAATGGTTCCAGGGATGAGGGACTTCAGTTACGTCGATAGATTGGAGAAGCTGCGGTAATTCTCCTTGGAGCAGAGAAGGTCAAGAGGAGATTTGATAGAGGTGCTCAAAATCATGCGGGGTCCAGACAGAGTACATGGAGAGAAAATGTTCTCATTGGTGGAAGAGTCAATAATCGGAGGACACAGATTTAAGGAGATTAGCAAAAGAACCAAAGACGACATGAGGAAAAACTTTTTTACTCAGCAAATGGTTATGATCTGGAATGCACTGCCTGAGAGGCTGGTGGAGGCAGATTCAATCATGCCTTTCAAAAGAGATTTGGATAAGTCCCTTGTAGAAAAAAAACATTTAAGTAGAGGGAACCTAATTAATCAAAGGGGACCTAATTAATAAAGTTAAGAATCAAAAGCAAGGCTGTGAGAAAAAAAAAATACATGCTACGAACACAGGGAAAATGATAAAATTAGAACTCTCAGGAAGATAGATTATCTTATCACAGTATAAACCAGATAGTTGGGAAAAATACACTCCGAGGCTAGGTCACATGGGATGGTACGAGATTACGGGAAACAAAAGACAATTGAAAAACATCTCAACTGGTTGAAAGCAGTTAGGCCAAGAGGACAAGAGTTCGCAGACCTGAGAATGATGTGGCAGGTAACTTATCAGATAAAGGGCGCACAGGGGAGGTAATGAAGCTTGCTGTCAATATAATTGTATTAACCAATTAATATAGTAGGTAGGCAAAAATTTTGTGACGCAGCAGGGAAACAACAAATGGAAAGCCTCTGCGTGGAACTTTATGATTTTGTATGTATTTTGACTGTATAAAAACAGTAGCCCGACGATTGTTTGGGGAGGACAGCTGGTTTGGGTCACTGAGTTACTGAACTCGTGTAGAAGCTGTCTCACCCTCGATCGAGTACTTAATAAATGATTCTTTTCTCCAAAACAGACTTGTGTCGAGTATCTTTGTAATACTCCACATCATACCTGAAGGACAAAAATTGCAGGGTCATGTGTAAAGGGCAGGGGTGTGGGACTAGCTGAAGCGCTCTTGCAGAGAGCCGGCACAGGCTTTATGCGCCGAATGGCCTCCTGTGCTGTAATCATTCTATGATTCAATGGGCCCGAATTTGGTGAACCCACTGCCGGCTGCCGGCGAGTTTTCTTGGCGGTCTCCCTGTTTTTTCGGCGCTCTCCCCTCCATGTGAGTTTGGTGAGGCCCTCACGCCGGCAGGGAAAAAAGACCGCTGGGAGCGTCCGCTGACATCCGCTAGCGTGCACCGGCGTGCAACGCCGATAAAAGTACTCCCGCCCTTTCCCTCCCAAGATTGGTCCGGGCAGTCCTCCGCTCCAGCAGCAGAAAGGAATGCCCCATGGAGGCAGGTCTTACCTGAACGCCAGGTATGAAGACCTGCAAGAATAGGTTAGTGAAATAGTTTGCTTTATTTCTTTGCAACAATTTTGTTTGGTGGGGTCCTCTGAAGGATTTGTAATGGTTTGTTTTTCATTAAAAAAAAGAATTCCCATTCCCCCCTCCCTGGGCCCAACTCTAGCCTCGGCGTTACTTTGCCGAGGATCACCCAGAATCTGACCTACCGCCCGCTGCCACCCAGAATCGGTGTGTAAGGCCCATTTTTCCCGCCGGGTGTTATTTTTCCATTTTTCCACCAAACTTCCGCCCAAAGTACCGTCAGGATCTTTGCGGTCTTTTCGATGGTAAATGGGCAGAACTTAGGTTTGACCAAACTCGGGCCCTGTGATTCTAAGGATTCTGGGATAGCATCACTTCCATACAGTGCTCATTTACCACACAGATAAAGAAGAAAGACTCACATTTTCATCATGCTGTCTCACATCTCAGAAACAGCCCAAAGCAATTCATGTAGCGTGAATTAAGTACAGGACCTGTTGATATGCAGACAAATGCCGCAGCCATTTTACAGACTGTGTGTCATTGAAATGAATGATCAATTAATCTGTTATGCAATGTGTTGATTGATGGAGGAATGTTGGTCAGGACACTGGGAGAACTCACTGCTGTCCTTCAAATAATGCCATGAGATCTTTAACATCACATGTTAAGATGTGATCTTAACTTAACATCTCACTTAAAGGATGGCATTTCTGACATTGTCCCCTCCCCTCAGTCCTGCACTGGAATGCCAACTTAAGTTACGTGCTCAAGCCCTGGGGTGGTGCTTGAAACTAATGACCTTCTGACTCAGAAGCATGAGTGCTAGCAAGGAGGTAAAGGAATAGCACTCCACCCATGCTCTGATTGAAATTCCACAGCCAGACAGGATGCCATTTGATGCAGAGGCCTGTGTGACAGCAGCTCTGCTAATAAGGGGACCTAACGGCAGCTTGAGGCCCCCTCTGCAATATTGGGTTGCCCTGAGGCAGCCAGTGCCGGGGCCTTCTGCATTCAGGGAAACCAAGTCTACGAGATCACAGCAGGCTGCCACCAAAAAGGTAAGTTTATGAAATATGTTTACCTGAATGTGGGGCCGAGAGGAGTAGGATTTCTCCTCCCGAACCCACATTCAAACAACGCAGATCACCACTCCTTGCCCGATCGTGACCTTGATCCCCTCCTTATAGCTGCCACCAACCTCCCCAAAACCAGCCACAGCTCCCTCCCTATCGCCAGCACTGCCCCATCCCCCCCCCCCCCTCCCCCCCCACCGGTCCCCTCTGAGGACTTACCTGATGGTGATGGAGCAGCCCGATCTCCGAGGCCTGTTCTCCGGCCAGTTGCATGGAGATGCCATTAGACTCGTCCATTTGATGATAATGAGGCCTGAGGCCCAATATTCGGTGGGTCTCGGGCCTATCCCTTCAGGCGCAGGAATCGGTCTCTGCACCCCCCGTGTGCCTGTTCCTGGGCGCAAATTAATGTTTCCCTCATGGTTCCCAAAGCACTTGGCTACTGGGGCTTTTCCTCCCTTCATCTGTTGTAAACTAATTGATTAAAGATTGATTACCATGATTCGTCAGCAACTCCATTATAGTTGTATCATGTGACTAACTTATAGTAGAAGGCGGACGAGATGGACCCTGGTCTTTTTTCCGTCTAGCAATTCCTATGTTTTTGGTATGCTGTTGGAGAAAAGGGAGGAAGGTGCTTTGCTCCACAGAGTGGAAGCAGCCTATAACTGTGCATCCCTAATCCGGGAGTGCTTGATGTTGGCGCTACGCTTGAAATGGAAAACGTCCCATTCTCCGACATAAACATCACCTTGATCAGCACTGCGTTGTTAAGAAAAGGAAAATCAAAATCACTGAATAACATTAAACTCTTCACCGACAGTGTAGGGATGTCTGATCGCACACACCTAGCACTACCCATCCGCGATAATGACAAGGGAGATCGTGATCAGTGCCACTTTGTGAGTGGGCTGTACTGTCAGCGGCAGGTTCCCACAAACAGAGATCACAAACAAAACATTTCAGCCAGTGCTCTCTCTTAAATAACCCACACAAAGATTTCTGGGATACAAAGGGAGTCCTTTCATTCCCTCTGCCGTTTCAAGGTTGTGGTGAATGAAGCACACGATGAATTTTTCGAAAAACATGCCATTTTTCTTATTTGACCTCCGGGTACATTAGAAATGGGATAATAAAAAAAAAATCATCTCCTTACGCTTTTCCTATCTCAATAGGCAGCTTTAGAAAAGGTATTCAGTTAGATGCTGGAAGTAGCATCAAGGGTTTGCATAACAAGTATGAATTTATAGGCATAAATAATTCTGTAAATACACAACTGGCACGGACCTTTCTTTCCCCCCTGCAGTCGCCTATCTTTGATGTGATATGTCTGTACACACAATATTACCATGCTCAGCATCAATAATGTATTGCTCCCTTCTGTGTTGCTTATCAGCTGTCTGTCCTCGGAGAGACTTAATTATTCGGACATAAATGCTCCCTTTGTTGAGCTCTGCTGTGATACTGCGGAATCCCAGTGAGGGCAGCGGTCACCATTACTTTCTTTTGAAATGTTGTCCGTGCACGGCATAAAAGAAAGACTTGCATTTCCATCGCGCTTGTCATGACCGAAGCATGTCCCAAAGCGCTTTGCAGCAAATGAAGCACTTTTTCAACTGCAATCACTGTTGTAATGTAGGAAACGGGGCAGCCAAATTGCACACAGCAGGCTCCCACAAACAGCAGTAATGTTGTTGGCTGAGGGATAGGTATTGGCCAGGACACAGGGGAGAACTCCCTCCAGCTCTTCTTCAAAATAGTGCTGTGGGATCTTTCACCTCCACCTAAGAGAGCAGACAGGATCTTAGTGTAACATCTCATCCGAAAAACGGCGCCTCTGGCACGGCAGCACTCCCTCAGTACTACACTGGAGTGCCAGCCTAAGGAATTGAAATCACATCTTTCTGACGAAGAGTTAAGATAATGCACATTAGCAGACCTTTGGTGAACAGCACCTGGAGAGTTCTGTATTCGTACGGTATTATCTTGATTGGTAGACAATAACCTCCATGTAAAGTGCTCCTTCTAAACCTGCTCCTTCACGTCCCGAGCACAAGTCAGAACTCTGACTTGGTGTTGTTAGCGTTGCACTCCAGGATAGTTTGGGAGAAAAGGCCTTATTGGAGGCCTCACTCTTCAGATCAAACATTGAACAAAGGCCCTGTCTGACTGTTCAAGCAGCCATTAAAAATCCCACAGCATGATTCAAAGAAGAGCAGGGAGTTTTCCCAGTGTGCTGACCTTAACTAAAAAAAGAATAACTGGTCATTCATCTCATTGCTGTTTGTGAGATGACACTGGTGTAAAAATGGCTCCTATATTGGCCTGCATGGCAAAAGTGACAGCGTTTCAAAGGTAATTTTTTATCTTACGAAAGAATGTTATATAAGTGTACGTATTTCTATTTCTGTAATAGAGAATTAACACCTTTCTATTTCAACCAGAAATATCAGCATCAAATCCCTCTATGTGTAGAGCAAGTGCTGCTCTGTCCCGACAATGCCAACAGCAGAGAATCACTCCCTGCCGATGCAGCCTCACTGGAATCCACCCTGGAGTCTAATCGCCAATGTATTTGCAATTAGTACCAAATTAGGGCTCCACTGGGAACCAGGTTTGTGCTGCTCACAATCACTTTTGGTTGGAGCCTTATAAAGAACCGACTTCATCTCATCGGTCTAGCCTGGCTTTAATTGCAGTTCCCATTAGTGAACGGATAGTGTGTCACCCAGTCCCCCAATTTTAGTGGTTTATCAAGAGTGTACAAGGAACTACCTGTGGTTGAATGGTTGTGACATGCAGAGACAGATTAAGAATTCTTGGGGTTCTGAGCCCCCCACCGCACCTACTCTGCACCAACCCCCCTCAATCCATTAAAACATAAACGTGTAGTAAAGTGCGTGATGAAATAAGCCCATAGACTATTTACACGCTGCATTAATAATAAAGCAAATCAGATCACAATATACTGTGCTTAAATAAAACTTAAATCATATCACAATATACTGTGCTTAAATAAAACTTAAATCATATCACAATATGCTGTGTTTCAATGACTCTGATCCAGTGGTTGCATGCAGTTTTTCTGCGTTATGCTGAGTTTTACCCGGCACTCCATATTTGGCTGGGGCTCTTTGGCATGGGCTCCACAGACCCGTGCGTTAATCGGGCCTTGCTGATATGCGAGTGTGGCATGCCCACTCTCAGTTATTGCAGTGCAGCACATGATGGTCCAAAGTGACCTTCACCACTGAGAAGTGTCGCCGACTGCCACAGCCCAGATTACAGCGGATTGCCTTTCCTCCCGGCCTGCAGTGTTGTGTTGCGCCTGTTCTGTTTTTACTTCCCTTCACGACATGGTGAGAGAACTTTAAGCAACAACAACTTTTTTGCTGCTGTTAAAAAAACATTCCACTTTGTCCAAGACCTTTGTAACATCAAAGAAGGAGCTCGCAAAGGGAAAAGTAATCTAGAACTGGATCCCATCCAGCCATTTGTATGTGTAGCGCAATATTGTCTTGGCCTTTGTAATACATTCCTATTATCTGTACACCTTGGGACCGAAATTGCCCCTTTCTATAAGGCCTGTCGCCTGAAAGCTGCGGCCTCGGGGCGGTGCGGATTGGTCACCAAGTCTCCGCGGAGGGCCCACCATTTTGAAATTTGCCCTTCCTCAGGTTTGGAGCGGTGTAGGGGACTGCTCCGCCCATTTTCCTGCCACAGCGTGCATGCGCCGATTCCTTACCAACTGTCGGGGACCCCTTCCCAAAATTGCCCCTCAGAAAATTGCCCCTTTGCTGGAATTGCCCCAGGGGAGTGGCCCCGCCACCAGTCGGTGCCACCGACAGCTTTTTCTGTCAGTACAGTCTCTGTGGCTTGGTGTCGCAGCCGCCCTTAAAGGGGAGGTTGCACTGCCGGCGATGCCATGTTATTGTTTTTTTGTCGGCCGACTGCCAGATCGGACCGACAATTATGGCCGCGGGTTCGGCCGGGCTGCCAACGAGCAGCCTGGCACCCCCTCTTGGGTATCGGGCCGCTGAACCGGCCGAAACCCGCCCTGGTAGCCCAGTGTTTGCCACTAAATTGGCTGCAGAGTTTGCAGCGACCGTCCCCTTTAATTGAAGGGGAGGGACGTTGTGACATGCTAGCACGATGAGGTCATCAGTGCGGCGCTGATGCCTAGCAGCATTGGTCACTCCGCCCCGTCCCTACTTCCGCCCCACTAGTGACGGTCACTCCAACCTGCCCCCACTCCCGCCCCGGTGATGAGGCCACTTCCACTCTGCTCAAACCCCACCCCCCTGAAGTGCTGAATTTCTACAGAATGACTACCTATGCATTGGGGCGGCCAGAACACTTCAAAAATGGTAGGCGCACCTCGTTGTGGGCCGTGTAAATATACGATTTAAGTGCAGTTAATGAGATAGATTTTCCTGATACTGTATCTGGCTGTGCTGAATGGCCATTTGCAGCAAATAGAGGAAAATTGCAGGGGGACAAATACACATCCATAAAAATACCTGCTCAATCTTCCATCCATTAGGGCTCCCCAAAGCGTACGTGCTCCTTTCGCTTGATTTCGCTGCATTAGTTGCATGAGTCATCCAGTACACCCAGTACAGCAGGAAAATCTACCTCACTAACTGCACTTAAATCGTACATATACAAAATGTATATGAAACTTTAGACCAATTAACCTAACATCTGTCATTGGGAAAATGCTGAAGTTATTAAGGAAGCAGTAGCGGGAGATTTGGAAAAGCATGATTCAATCAAGCAGAGTCAGCATGGTTTTATGAAAGGGAAATCATGTTTGACAAATTTGCTGGTGTTCTTTGAGAATGTAACGAGCAAGGTGGATAAGGGGGAAACCAGTGGATGTGATGCATTTGGATTTCCAGAAGGCATTCGATAAGGTGCCACCTAAGAGGTTACTACACAAGATAAAAACTCACAGAGTTGGGGCAAATATATTAGCATGGATAGAGCATTGGCTAACAGCAAACAGAGAGTCAGGATAAATGGTCCATTTTCCGGTTGGAAAACAGTGACTGTGGGGTGCCACAGGGATCGGTGCTGGGTCCTCAACTATTTACAATCTATATTAATGACTTGGATGAAGAGACCAAGTGGGAAAGCAAATTATGAAGAGGACACATAACATCTGCAAAGGGATATAGTGAGTGGACAAAAAATTGACAGAAATAATAAAAAAGCAAATTATAATTTAAATGGAGAAAAATTCCAAAGTGCTGCAGTACAGAGAGAGACCTGTGGGTCCTTGTGCATGAAACCCAAAAAGTTAGTATGCAGGTACAGCAAGTAATCAGGAAGGCAAATGGAACGTTGGCCTTTATTGTAAGGGGGATAGAGTATAAAAGCAGAGAAGTTCTGCTATAACTGTGCAGGGTATTGGTGAGGTCACACCTGGAGTACTGCGTACAGTTTTGGTCTCCGTATTTAAGGAAGGATATACTTGCATTGAAGGCAGTTCAGAGAAGGTTCACTAGATTGATTCCGGAGATGAGGGGGTTGACTTATGAAGATAGGTTGAGGAGGTTGGGCCTATAAACATTGGAGTTCAGAAGATTGAGAGTTGATCTTATTGAAACATATAAGATAATGAGGTGGCTCGACAAAGTGGATGCAGAGAGGATATTTCCACTCATAGGGAAACTAAAACTAGGTGACATAGTCTCAAAATAAGGGGCCGCCAATTTAAAACTGAGATGAGTAGGAATTTCTTCTCAGAGGGTCGTAAATCTGTGGAATTGTCTGCCCCAGAGAGCTGTGGAGCCTGGGTCATTGAATATATTTAAGGCGGTGATGGACAGATTTTTGAATGATAAGAGAATAAAGGGTTATGGGGAACGGGCAGGGAAGTGGAGCTGCGAACATAAACATAAGAACATAAGAATTAGGAACTGGAGTAGGCCATCTAGCCCCTCGAGCCTGTTCCGCCATTCAACAAGATCATGGCTGATCTGGCCGTGGACTCAGCTCCACTTATCCGCCCGCTCCCCGTAACCCTTAATTCCCTTATTGGTTAAAAATCTATCCATCTGTGATTTGAATACATTCAATGAGCTAGCCTCAACTGCTTCCTTGGGCAGAGAATTCCACAGATTCACAACCCTCTGGGAGAAGAAATTCCTTCTCAACTCGGTTTTAAATTAGCTCCCCCGTATTTTGAGGCTGTGCCCCCTAGTTCTAGTCTCCCCGACCAGTGGAAACAACCTCTCTGCCTCTATCTTGTCTATCCCTTTCATTATTTTAAATGTTTCTATAAGATCACCCCTCATCCTTCTGAACTCCAACGAGTAAAGACCCAGTCTACTCAATCTATCATCATAAGGTAACCCTTTCATCTCCGGAATCAGCCTAGTGAATCGTCTCTGTACCCCCTCCAAAGCTAGTATATCCTTCCTGAAGTAAGGTGACCAAAACTGCACGCAGTACTCCAGGTGTGGCCTCACCAATACCCTATACATTTGCAGCAGGACCTCCCTGCTTTTGTACTCCATCCCTCTCGCAATGAAGGCCAACATTCCATTTGCCTTCCTGATTACCTGCTGCACCTGCAAACTAACCATTTGGGATTCAGGGCAGTAAAGAAAGTGGAATTTGTTGAATCAACTCGGACCTGTGTCGTCTTTGATCCATCTCCAGTTACCAGGTCTTTTTAGAATAGGTGTTCAATTCTTCTGCACTCTTCTAAAGAGCGGTAACTTTCGTAGGTTTCAATTCAGCTTTTTGGTGTATTTGAACTTTTCTAAGTCCTGAGGAACTTGTTTTCCAGTTGAATGAAAAGTTCAAACAACTTGTACACTGTTTCATAGTTTTGAAAGAAACTCAAAAGAGTTTCATGCACCAATGGTGGAGCAGTGGAGGCGTGTCCTGCACAGTAGGAGCTGAGCTGCAGTGAGAGGAGCAGCTACCAACCTTAGCTCCTGCCTTGGAAGGCCTGGAGAGCCCTGAGAACAGCCCAGGAAGAGAAGGAAGGAAGGGGCTTCACCACCAACTTTCACCCGGGGGAGAGGAGGAAAGCAGAAATCTTTCAACATCTTTTTCCATTCTACAAAGAGTTGGAGAGAGGGGGAAAGACCAACAACAACATCCAGTGTGGAAGGAGGGAGACTCTACTATTCTACAGGTGGGTGTATTGGTGCAGTCCCCAATAGACTTTGTTGTATCGGTGGGGGGAGGAAAGAAGACCACTGAAGGCCGGAACATCGCGGGGGGTGTGTGTGTGTGGATAGTGTGTGTGGGGGCCTTGCTAGGCCCCACACACAATTGAACCCCCCCCCCCGCATTGCCTAGCCTGGGGTAGCTGGAGCTACCAGGCTGAAGATTTCTTCAATCACCCGTTAAACATCGTTGGGAGTGTGTGCCTGGGTGGCTCTAGCTGCCCCAGGTGAAGACATCTTCTCCCATCACCCGAAGACCACCCCAAAGACTATTTGTGTTTTGCCATCTGGGGATTGCACCCACCCACAGCTGCCAGGAGAGACCTGCCCTCGAAGCTCCCCCCCCCTTCCCACCCCCCCCTCTCTTTCTCTGTTACTCTCTGTTTCTCCCCTCTCTCTCTGAGAGCCCTTCCTCCCAAATTGGAAAAAAAAACAATTGAGACAACTGAGCAGAGGGAGCAAGGCCCCTCCCCAATTGCCAACTAGGGGAGAGGTGTGCCTCGTTAGGAGCTCCTCTGATCAGTCACATTAAATGAGGCCAATTAAGACCATTAAGGCCTGTGACTTTTGGATGGGTGTAGCCCTTAAAGGGACCCCGTGATGGCGACCCCATCCACGCCGGTGGCGGGGCCAGCAAGGACATATGCGCAGGCGGTGTTCACATCCATGGCACCTCCTGCACCACCCGCTGCCCTGCCACCTTTTAAACTAATTACGAAGAAACACGGGGTCAGGAGCTACACTCACCCCACAATGAGCATCGAGGAGTGCGTGCGGGTGATGGCTGGGGTAGTCGGCCCCTCGGCCATTGTCGCAGCCTCCAAGATGTCTGGGAAGGCCGTGTTCTTCCTGGGGTCGGAGCTGGCGGTGTCCCTGGCCCTCGAAAAGGGGCTCACGGTGGGCGGGACGTTCCTGCCGGTGGACCCTCTCGAGGCCACCGCGCAGAGGGTCATCGTGTCAACCGTCCCGCCCTTTGTTCCCGCTGAGCTCCTCCTCCCTCACCTACAACAACTGGGGGAGGTAAGGTCGGGGATCAACCCCATACCGCTCGGCCTCAGGGAGAACAGCCTGCGCCACGTGTTCTCCTTCCGCCGCCAGCTCTTTGTCCGGCTGGCGTGGGAGGAGACGACGGAGGGGAACTTTAATGTGGTGCACGAGGGGACTGCCTACCGCGTCTTTTGGACGTCGGACGGCGTGCGGTGCCATGCCTGTAGGGAGGTGGGGCATGTTCGTAAGAACTGCCCCGCCTCCAAGGCCGCCAAACCACCGAAGGCGGCCAAGGCTGGCTCCGCCGCCACCCCTCCCCCTAGTTGCGTCCGCGTGCCGGAAGCCGTAGGTGCACGGGCATCGTCGGAGGCCTTTGTTTTCAGGGCCTCCGGCGGGGGGGAGGGAGAGCGTCCGACCGGAAAGAAGGCGCGGAACAAGGCGAAACATCTAGAGGCGGGTCCCCTCAGTGCGGCAGAAAGTTTGACCACCGCGCTCGGCCCAACCCAGTCACCAGCGAGCGCGGGGTGCCCTGAGCCCGTGCCCGAGCCCTTGAACAACACCACAGAGGGGCCCGGGCGCGGGCAAGAAAAGGAAAAAGGGGGGGCGGAGCGGGAGGCCTCGGCAGATATGGAGGTCTCCCTGCCTCAGCGCACCCCCAGCAACAAAAGGAGGCGCCGCTCCGTTGAGGCGGAGAGGGAACAACATTCATCCGCGGAGGAGTCGGTGCCCGCCGCGTGTCCCGCGTCCCCCACCAGCGCCCCCAAGCAGCGCCGTAGGCGGGAGGAGTCTGTCCCCGGGGAGGGTGAGATAGTCGAGGCTGCCCAGCCTCTGCCTCCCGGGGATGGCATGGAAGATCTGCCTGTCGTGGGGGGCGTGGGGATCGCGGAGGAATGCATTGCCGCCGGGCCGGGCGTCCCGGGGACTGAGGCGGGCGGGGCCGAAAAGGCCGAACCTGAGCCCGCCCAGCCAATATCCAACTTCCCCCGGGATTTGTTCGACCCGGCAGAAACCGAAATTAAGAATTTTAATGAGACTGTACATGCTGGGCCGGGGTGTGGCAGCGGGGAGGGGGAGGAACACCCACCCTCGCCCCTTACTTTGGAGCTGGAGCACTTGGGGAGCCTGGGGATTTTCTATGGCCGGGTCTCTCCTTGTTCCCCGGTTCCTGGGGCGGAGGGGGAACCCCTTCCGCTGTCGTTTCCCGACCCAGCACCATTTTTAAAAGAGCCCAGTGGGGACTCCTCTGCCGACGATCCTGGGGGTGGGATCAGGGCAGAGCCAGGGCCGGTTGGAGCGGCCGGGTCATTTGCCGTACCTTGTGCGGTCGATGGGCCGGCTGCTGGCAGCCACCTCCCGGAGGATGACGGGGACTCGGTGGGGGACGCGGGAGAAGAACTAGAGACCACCGCCAGGGAGGCGGTGGATCTGCTCGCGGCCGCCGCTGAGACCCTCCTCATTCCTGCAAAGGAACTCCGGGACTTTTTGGCCCAGAGCCGGGGTCGCTGCGACCAAGCCCGACTGGCCCTGGAAAAATGGTCCGAGCCAGAGCTGATCAAGGGGTCCGTCCGCGCCGCCGCTAAAACCTTGGCCGCGGGCGGGCCCTTGACAAAGGCGCAACACCTTGAGCTGCGCGAGCTCGAGGGACTCCTCGCTGGGCTGCGGAGGGAGTGGAGTTCAACAAAAGACTCCGCTCCCTCCCCCACAATAGGTTAAGGTAGAGGTTGCACTATGCTTTTGCCATGAAGATAACCATAGCCAGCCTCAACATCAACGGCGGCAGAGGGGCACGCCGTAGATTTGACAATTTTTCGCTCCAGCGGGAGGGGAAATATGCGGTGTGCTTCCTGCAAGAAACCCACACCGTTCCGGGAGACGAAGCCACGTGGCTCCTGGAATGGCAAGGAGAGGTCCGCATGAGCCACCTCACCGCCATTTCTAGTGGGGTGGCCATCTTGCTGGGCCCGCATTTTCAGCCGGAGATCTTGGGGGTCAAGGAGCCCATGCCAGGCCGCTTGCTGCACGTAACGGTTCGCCTGGGGGACGTGCCGCTCCATCTCGTGAACGTGTACGCCCCTCAGCCCGGCCCGCAGCAAACGCGCTTCTTTGAAGAGGTGTCCGCTCTTCTTGGCTCCGTCGACGTCGGCGACTGCATTGTCCTCGGGGCGGATTTTAACTGCACCCTCGAGGCGAGGGACCGCTCCGGTGCCCCGCAGTGCATGACGGCGATGGAGAAGTTGAGGGACTTGGTCGGGTCCTTCGACTTGGTGGATGTCTGGCGAAATCTCCACCCCGACTCCAGCGCCTTTACTTGGGTGAGGCCTGGAGTAGGATGGTCCAGAGTCGACCGCCTTTACGTGTCTCGGGCGTATGTTTCCTGCATCCCGGCGGCCTCCATGCGGCCGGTGCCGTGTTCGGACCACCACCTGGTGTGGGCGGAGCTCGCTTCGCTCCGCGCGAGGACGGGGTCCGCGTACTGGCACTTTAACAACCGGCTGCTGGAGGATGTGCGGTTCCAGGACTCGTTCCGTTGATTCTGGTCCAACTGGAGAAGGAAGCAGGGGGGCTTCCCCTCCTTGAGGCTATGGTGGGACGTGGACAAGGCTCATGTCCGCGTCTTCTGTCAAGAGTACGCGAGGGGGTCGACCAAGAGGCGGGCAGCCAGGGTCGGGCGCCTAGAAAAAGAGGTGCTCGACCTGGAATCCCGTCTCGGTCAAGTCGTCCAGGACCCGGCCCTGCGGACGGTGTACGAAGCGAAGAAGGCCGCACTGAAGGACCTGCAGCTCATAGGGTCCCGAGGCGCGTTCATGAGGTCGCGGATCCGGTTCCTGAGGGATCTGGACTGCGGCTCCCACTTCTTCTACTCGCTGGAAAAAAGGCAGAGTGTCCGTAAGCAGCTCTTGACGCTGCTGGCCGACGACGGCTCTCTCGTCTCGGATCCGGAGGGCGTCAACAACAGGGCCCGTGAATATTACGGGGCTCTGTTCTCTCCGGATCCGTCCAGCGAGGAAGCGCGTAGAGTTTTGTGGGAGGACCTGCCGAAGGTCAGCCCGGAGGGCGCCGAAAATTTGGAAGCTCCGCTAAGCCTGGCGGAGCTGACCGGTGCCCTCGACCTGCTCTCGAGGGGAAAATCCCCGGGGCTGGACGGGCTGACCGTGGAGTTCCACAGGGCGTTCTGGGACGTCCTGGGGAGCAACTATGCGCGGGTCCTGGGGGAAAGTCTGGCGACCGGGGAGATGCCCCTCTCTTGGCGCAGGGCAGTTATTGTCCTGCTGCCTAAGAAGGGCGATCTCCGCCTCCTTAAGAACTGGCGCCCGGTCTCCCTCCT
This sequence comes from Pristiophorus japonicus, assembly GCF_044704955.1. Classification (NCBI taxonomy): domain Eukaryota; kingdom Metazoa; phylum Chordata; class Chondrichthyes; family Pristiophoridae; genus Pristiophorus; species Pristiophorus japonicus. The sequence continues at coordinate 202,732,686 of NC_091983.1, read as the reverse complement.
CAGCACGGACTACAAAATCTTCGCCAGGGCGATGTCTGCTCGCCTTGGTGCCGTGCTGGACCACATGATCCACCCCGACCAGTCCTACACGGTCCCGGGCCGGACAATCCACGATAACATCCATCTGGTCCGGGACCTCATCCATTGTTCCCAGGAGGCTGGTCTGTCGGTCGCCTTCCTATCCCTCGACCAAGAGAAGGCGTTCGACAGGGTGGATCACGACTATCTGCTCGGAACTCTGCACGCTTTCGGGTTCGGGACGCATTTCGTCGCCCGGATTCGACTTTTGTACGCCGCCGCGGAGTGTCTGATTAAGGTTAACGGGTCCTTGACGGCGCCCCTTCGCTTTGGGAGAGGGGTGCGCCAGGGATGCCCCATGTCCGGCCAGTTATATGCCATCTGCGTGGAGCCTTTCCTGCGCCTCTTGCGGACGAGGTTGACGGGACTGGCTCTGCAAGGGCCGGGCGTGGAGGTCGTCCTCTCGGCTTACGCCGATGACGTGCTCCTCGCGGTAGAGGATCCCGCTGACCTGCGGAGGATGCGTGAGTGCCAAGAGATTTACTCGGCCTCATCCTCCGCCAGAATCAACTGGGAGAAATGTTCCGGACTCCTGGTGGGTCAGTGGCGGGTGGACTCCCTGCCGGAGGAGCTCAGGCCTTTTGCCTGGAGCACGACCCATCTCCTCTATCTGGGAGTCTACCTTAGCCCAGACGAGGGAGCCTGGCCGGCGAACTGGCAGGAGCTGGAGGCCAAGGTCGCCGCTCGCCTAGGGCGCTGGACAGGACTGCTCCGAGTGCTGTCCTACAGGGGTCGAGCGCTAGTCATAAACCAGCTGGTGGCCGCAATGTTGTGGTACCGGCTGGTCACTTTGACGCCTCCCCCTGCGTTTGTCGCCAAAATACAGAAGAAGCTGGTGGACTTCTTCTGGAACAACAGGAAGCACTGGGTATCTGCCGCGGTCTTGAGTCTCCCGCTTGAGGAGGGCGGTCAGTCGTTGGTGTGCGTCAGCGCCCAGCTCGCGACTTTCCGTCTTCAGACCCTGCAGAGATACCTTTACGTCGAGCCCCCTCCTAGGTGGTGCGCTCTGGCGACGTATTTTTTCCGCCAGCAGCGCGACCTCAACTACGACACGCAGCTCCTGTTTGTGAACTTGGGGGGTGTCAGGACCGCCCTCCGGGAGCTGCCTGTCTTTTACAGGGACCTCATCAGGGTCTGGAACAAAGTCTCCACCAAGCGCAGCTCTCCGCCGGCTGGAGTGGCGGCTGTCCTGCAGGAGCCGCTGCTCGGGAATCCGTACCTCCACGACCGAGGTTTTATGTGGCGGTCGGAAGAGAGGGCTGTGGCTGGTGAGGTGACCAGGGTCAGGGACCTGCTCGATGGCGGAGGAGCGGGCTGGATGGCGCCAGGCACGCTGGCGCGGCGCCTAAATTCAGCCGACGTCCGCCACGCGGCCGAAGCCATCGAGTCGCTAAAAACAGCTTTGGGCCCTGACTCCGTTAGGTGCATCGAGGAGGCTCAAGCACGTGGGGAGATCCCGTCCGAATTGACCCCCGTCCGGACGGAATTCCTCATCGGCGCCAAACCCCGGAACCTCCCTCGGGGGCCGGCGTCTACAACTTGAGCCGCCTCGGGGAAATCCCCTCCGTGCCTTTCAGTTCCGCGCGGAGGGGTTTCCTGTACGGGCTGCTCCTGCACACTCTCAACTTTGCCATCCTCGCCTGCCGTCCGGACATGCCATGGCGTACCATCTTGCCGTCCGGAGGAGGCGGGGGTCCCCGATGGAGGGCCCTCTACTATTCATCGGGGACTTGGCCTGGAGGGTGGTGCACGGAGCAGTGCCGTGCAATAAATTTTTAAGCCGGTTCACGGACTCCCAGGCCGCCTGCAATTTCTGCGGTCTGGAGGAGTCCGTGTTCCATGTTTTTATTGAGTGCACAAGGTTGCAGCCCCTGTTCCATTATTTGAAGGGGCTGCTCCTGAAATTCTGGCTGCACTTCAGTCCCACTCTCCTGATCTTTGGGCACCCTGTGCGGAGGGGGGCGGGTAGGTCCGAAGGCCTCCTCGTAGGACTGCTCCTGGGCACGGCCAAGGGAGCCATCAGCCGGTCCAGGCAGCGGGCGGTCGAGGGGGTCGTTCAACCTGACTGCCTGCCTCTCTTCCGCTCTTACATCCGGTCCAGGGTGTCCTTGGAGATGGAGCACGCGGTGTCCACCGGTACGCTCGCGGCCTTCCGCGAGAGGTGGGCACCGGAGGGACTGGAGTGCATCATCACGCCCGGCAACCAAATTTTAATTTGATTTTACGTTTTAAAGTTTAATTTGTTTTAATTGCCGGTGCTTTTAGTGTCCCCCTCCCCTTTTATAGGGGGCACTGGAAAAAGGAAAATTTGATTTTAGTGCCCAAAAAAAAAACAAAAAAAAGGAAAAAAAAGAGGGCCTTGTAAATGTCTGGTGTGTCATCCAGGGCGGGTGGCACCGATTAATGTTTTTGTTTTACAGGTAAACTCCAAAAAGAGTTTCATGCACAAGGGGAACCCTGTCCATGATCAGATCAGCCATGATCTTATTGAATGGTGGAGCAGGCTCGAGAGGCCAAATGGCCTACTCCTGCTCCTATTTCTTATGTTCTTATGTTCTTAGGTACAGATAATAGAATAATGTTACCAAGGACAAGCCAATATTGATTATCTATTGTATTTAGCGTGATATCTTTCATGATTGTTTGACAATTCCCATTGGGATCCCTTGAAATACCTGCAAAGGAGGCTCCAAGCTTGCAGAAAGCCTGCTGTCATTTTTAAAGAACATATAGTAATATTAATAATTTTACTCAACCTTCATTTTTCAAGTAGGTGTCTTAGCAGAGGTGTACAAACCCTTATGTGTCTTTTTTGGTAGTTATCATTCTGAATTTTTAAAGGTAATTATCTAAAGTTAGCTCTTTGAGATACTTCATTTGCTCATCCACTTAGAATCACAGAATAATACAGCACAGAAGGAGGCCATTGAGGTCATTCAGCCCATTGTGCCTATACCTGCTCTTTGGTAGATCCAATTAGTCCCACTCCCCTGCCCTTTCCCATAGCCCTGCTAATGTTTTCCCTTCACTTAAACAAATTGTCTGCATACTCTTCAACTGTCAATTTGGCTTACTCTTCCCTTTTAAGTCAGAAATTCGGAGCTAAAAGCATTAACTTATGAAGAGAGGTTGCATAGACTAAGTTTATATTCCCTTAAAGCGTCAGCTGTGGCTCTACAGGTAGCACACTTACCTCTGAGTCAGAAGGTTGTGGGTTCAAATCCCACTCCAGGGACCTGAGCACATAAATCTAGGCCGACAGTGCAGTGCTGCACTGTTGGAGATGCTGTCTTTTGGATAAAATGTTAAACTGGGGTCCAGTCTGCTCTCTCAGATGTATGTAAAAGATCCCATGCAGTATTTTGAAGAAGAGCAGAGGAGTTATCCCTGGTGTCCTGGCCAATATTTATTCCTAAATCAACATAACAAAAAAAAATCAGATTATTTGGTCATTATCATGTTGCTGTTTGTGGGAGCTTGCTGTGTGCAAATTGGCTGCCGCATTTCCCACATTACAACAGTGTAAAGTGCTTTGAGATGTCTGGTGGTCATAAAAGGTACTATATAAATGCAAGTCTTTGTTTCTTTTAAGTACAGAAGATTAAGGAGTGACCTAATTGAGTTAGTTAAGATCAGTAAAGGAGTTAATAGGGTGGATAGAGAGAAACTATTGCCTCTGGTGTGGCAGTCCAGAACAAAGGGGTATTACCTTCAAGTTAGAGCTCGGCCATTCAGGAATGATGTCAGGAAGCATTTCTTCACACAAAGGGTAGTGGAAATCTGGAACTCTCTCCCCTAAAAAACTGTTGAGGCTGGGGGTCAATTAGAAATTTCAAAATTGAGATTGATAGATTTTTGTTAGGCAAGTGTATTAAGGGTTATGGAACCAAAGTGGGGAGATGGAATTAAGATACAGATCTGCCTTGATCTAACTGAATGGCAGAACAGGTTCGAGGGGCTGAATAGCCTATGACCTGTTCCTATGTGCCTAAGGTTGTGGGTTCAAGACCCACTGCAGGACCTGAGTACATAAACCAGTGTAGTTTTGGGCAAGTGCTGCATTATCCAAGGTACTGTTTTATTGGATGAGCTGTTAAACCGATGTCTCCATCTACCTCCATCAAGTAGGCGTTAGAGATCCAGTAGTCAATGGGACAGAAAATCGTGAAACGAGCGGCTGATTCATTGTCATCCACTTTGTGCCACAGCAAAGAACAATTTCACCCTGCAACCCCCCACTATAAAAGCAGGGAATTCTCTTCGTACCTTGGCCAACATTCCTCCCTCAAACAACAACATGGTGTTCTGTGCATCATGAATTCATGGAGTCACTTGAGAGTGGAAGCACCTTGCAAGGTGCTTTGATTTCGATGGAGGAGTCCACTCGTCATAACTGTTCAATATTGTTTGACTACTTCAGTATCAACAATAACTTGCATTTAGTTAGTGCCTTTAACACAATAAAATATCCAAAGGTGCTTCATAGGAGTGTTATCAAACAAACTTTGACATCGAGGCACATAAGGAGATATTCAGATGACCAAAACCTTGGTCAGAAAAGTAGATATTAAGGAACGTCTTAAAGGAAGAGATGAAGGTGAAGAGGTTTAGGGAGGGAATTTCAGAGCTTAGGGCCTAGGCAGCTGAAGACACGGCCGCCAATGGTGGGGCGATGAAAACTGGGGTTGGGCAAGAGGCCAGAAATGGAGGAGTGCAGTGTTCCCAGAGGGTTGCAGGGCTGGAGGAGGTTACAGAGAAAGGGAGGGACAAGGCCATGGAGGGATTTGAAAACAAGGATGAGAATTTTTACATCGAGGTGTTGCCGGACCGAGAGCCAGTGCAGTTTCAGCACAACTACAACTACAGTCCAGCCGGAGCACTCAGCATCTCCAGGGCCAACCGCAGGAAGGCCCCTCTCAAAAGAGGTCTTAAACACAGCGGCGGGTTCTCTCAGGAATGTATTAACTGATCCGATATAGATCCTGGGATCCAATATCTGTGGAGCCTGTGTCCTCTGGAATCACCATGTTGTCGCATTTGCTGGACAGTAAACTGGGCTTCAGTAACCTCAGTGCAGCCCTTGTGGTCTTCATCCAAGCAGATCATAGGGCCTGGTGAGAGTACCCAGCAGTAGAAGCATGTCCATAGTAGGCATAGGTGAGGGAGCTTTCACTCAGGGCATCTCAATAGATATCCCTTTCAGCCATCCCACTCAAATAACGCAAGCCGAAATGGAAAGAGAGCGAGTTTAGCAGCCATCAATGCACCAGCAATTGTAGAGTCCTCTTATGACCCAGGGGACGGCATCAAAGGGTCTTAAGAGAAGTAGCGGCAGGGATTGTGAATGCATTGATTGTAATTTATCAAAATTCCCTGGATTCTGGGGAGGTCCCAGCAGATTGGAAAATTGCAAATGTAACGCCCCTATTCAAAAAAGGAGATAGACAAAAAGCAGGAAACTATAGACCAGTTAGCCTAACATCTGTGGGGAAAATGTTGGAGTCCATTATTAAAAAAGCAATAGCAGGACATTTGGAAAAGCAAAATTCAATCAGGTGGAGTCAGCATGGATTTATGAAGGGGAAGTCATGTTTGACAAATTTGCTGGAGTTCTTTGAGGATGTAACGAACAGGATGGATAAAAGGGAACCAGTGGATGTGGTGTATTTGGACTTCCAGAAGACATTTGACAAAGTGCCACATAAAAGGTTACTGCACAAGATAAAAGGTCACGGGGTTGGGGGTAATATACCAGCATGGATAGAGGATTGGCTAACTAACAGAGAACAGAGAGTCGGGATAAATGGTTCATTCTCTGGTTGGCAACCAGTAATTAGTGGGGTGTCGTAGGGATCAGTGCTGGGACCCCAACTATTTACAATCTATATTAATGACTTGGAAAAAGCGACTGAGTGTAACGTAGCCAAGTTTGCTGATGATACAAAGATGGGAGGAAAAGCAATGTGTGAGGAGTCCACAAAAAATCTGCAAAAGGACATAGACAGGCTAAGTGAGTGGGCCAAAATTTGTCAGATGGAGTATAATGTTGGAAAGTGTGAGGTCATGCACTTTGGCAGAAAAAAAATCAAAGAACAAGTTATTATTTAAATGGGGAAAGAATGCAAAGTGCCGCAGTACAGCAGGACCTGGGGGTACTTGTGCATGAAACACAAAAGGATAGTATGCAGGTACAGTAAGTGATCAGGAAGGCCAATGGTATCTTGGCCTTTATTGCAAAGGGGATGGAGTATAAAAGCAGGGAAGTCTTGCTATAGCTATACAAGGTATTGGTGAGGCCACACCTGGAATACTGCGTGCAGTTTTAGTTTCCATATTTACGAAAGGATATACTTGCTTTGGAGGCAGTTCAGAGAAGGTTCATGAGGTTGATTCCGTGGATGAGGGGGTTGACTTATGAGGAAAGGTTGAGTAGGTTGGGCCTCTACTCATTGAAATTCAGAAGGATGAGAGGTGATCTTATCGAAACGTATAAGATTATGAGGGGACTTGACAAGGTGGATGCAGAGAGGATGTTTCCACTGATAGGGGAGACTAGAACTAGAGGGCATGATCTTAGAATAAGGGGACTGCCCATTTAAAACAGAGATGAGGAGAAATTTCTTCTCTCAGAGGGTTGTGAATCTGTGGAATTTGCTGCCTCAGAGAGCTGTGGAAGCTAGGACATTGAATAAATAAGACAGTTTCTTAAACGATAAGGGGATAAGGGTTTATGGAGAGCGGGCAGGGAAGTGGAGCTGAGTCCATCAGCGGATCAGCCATGATCTTATTGAATGGCGGAGCAGGCTCCAGGTGTATGGCCTACTCCTGTTCCTATTTCTTATATTCATCACAGATCACATACCCAATAATTCGCCATCTCATTTCCTGCTCCCATAAGGTAGTACTTGGAAGGAGCACTAAGGGGCAGGGGTAACTATGACTCTCTTCGATGAGTTTAGGGTTACAAAGTAGCTGTGGTCACCTTTTGAGTTCTAAGTCACAGAATCGTACCTCTACATGATCCTGCTGGGCAAACATTGTGATGTTGGCTAAACGACTGGCCGAGTGACTCAAAATAGTCAGCGTAACCACAACAGCCTCAACCTCTTTGGAGTTACCGCAGGGCCTTTGAGGATATCTCTCAAGCCTGTAAGTCTTCTGTCTTAATGTTGGGGAGTCAAGGGTTACAATGTATCTGTGGCCATCTTTTGAGTTGTAAGTCACGAGTCATACCTGTACGCGGTCCCGCCTGCTGGTAACTCGGCGGTGTCACCAAATTGACTGGCCAAGGAACTCAAAGTGTGACCGGTGGCGATCGTGCTTCCCGTGGGAGGAGACAGCAAACCAAAGAAAAATGGCTCATTTTGATACCCATTGGGTGTTCAAACTGGGATGGGGCCTGGACAAAAGCCGTACATCAGACTCTTTGCTACAGGGCTGACCAAACTAGACTCTGCCAATCAAGTACTTGACCAGGCGAGAGTAAAGCCGATTTGAGTGCAACCAACAGCAATTAATTAACTCGGGTTACCCTGTACAGGAAGTTTCCTCCATTCCAAGGAATCAGGGGCCACGAGAAGATTCTCCAAGTTGATGATGTCTTAAAGGACACTGAGGAGAAACACCTCTAGAAACAGTCGAAGAGACTGCACTATCCAGAAATTGTCCGAGATTTCACTACCAGAGCCCCAAGATATGGATATGGAACCAGGTCGTTTCCACACAGGGGTGCGAGTGTAAATAGTTGTTGTAGCCGGATGGTTATTGTTTTGTTGTCATTGATGCATTGTTTGTTATAATAATGTGTGTCAGTTATAATAAAGCTTCGTACGCTTTAGATAATGACTAAAGGGCGATTAATCTTAACCTCATGACAATGACTCAGTTTCGCCTCTACCTTGATGGTGAGAACGGTGCTGGCTGCCCGTATTCAGGAAACGCTGACCGGTCCTCCCTAACACCCACATACCCGCAGTCCTCCTTGGCCTGTGATGATCCGCTGGACTTTGCACCGTGGACAAGCCAAGTGAAGACTCAAAATAGAAAATGGGCACTGATTTAATGGAATCGGCTCCACGAGTGTACCCAAAGTAGCGGGTAGATTGCAGTTACTGTATGCAGTCACAAAGGGAAACAGCAGAGTATGCATTGTAGCTGAGGTCAAGTGGAGGATAATGGAAGTCATGGGCTTTGATGGACTAGCTCATTGGGAACATGTACTTAGCCCTGTTTGTGCTGGGATGACTTTGATTTTTAATTAAAATGATTGTCTATTAAATGTTGCTGGATTTATCTTTCTGGCTGCAGTTCCAGTGCAGCTGGCAACTCTTCATCCTTGGGCTGATTAGCACATCTCCTTCACGGCCTGCCAGACCCTTCTCTTTGATCTGCTGCACAGTGAATCATTTTCTGAGATACAGCAGACCACTATCATTTTTGATTCTTTTTCAGGACTATACAACAGCACATCCCCAAGCCTGTGCAACCAGTGTAACCTTTGTTTCAGCATGCCTATAGATTCTCTGTATGTTTGCTTGTGGAGACATAATCTTATGGCACAGAAGGAGACGATTCAGCCCATCATGCCTGTGCCAGCTCTCTGAAAGAGCTCTCAATTAGTCCCACTCCTGTTCTTTCCCCGCAGCTCCCATAAATTGGGAATAAAGAACTAACAAAATGGCCAAATGTCCTACTCCTATTCTTATGTAGGGCAGCAGGTGAGGGCAATACAATTGCTCTCTGTCCCTCTGATGTGCTCCTGATCTCTATCCAGCAAGCCCCCCACGATCCACACCCTCCCTCCAGATAGTCTACTGTGTAGATGTTGAAAGAGGATGAGATTGAATTTGAGGCCCCCCACCCACTCTCAAATAACCTGCCACATTCTGGCCAGACTCATTCGCATTTGAAGAGTGGCCATGGGGGCTGGCAGTACCATGGGACTGTACCCCAGTAAGAGCCAGCACCTGCAGGACAGGATGGGAAGAACTGCACAGGATTTTAAAAAGTCATGGGGGATGAAATGGTGTATACATTTTTGCACACAATAGCCTCTTATTTGCAAATTTATTCAGACATGCAGACTGAGATTAATTTTCCACTCACTCCCCCAAATTGGTTCAGTTAATGCTTTGAAAATATTACAGTTCAATAGTTTTGTCACTGCGCTAGTTTAAAATGACTCCATCTCGATGACTCATTGGCATTATAAACTCATCAGGTTGTGGGATGTCAGTGCTGGGAGGTGGAATGCTTTCCCATTTTTTTACACTGATTGTCATTATCGAGCACTCCTAGATCTCACTATCTTCTCGGAATGAGTGATCACAGGATGGTTGAATTTGTAATACAGATGGAGGGTGAGGAAGTAGTGTCTCAAACGAGGGTACTATGCTTAAACAAAGGGGACTATAGTGGGATGAGGGCAGAGTTGGCTAAAGTAGACTGGAAACACAGACTAAACGGTGGCACAATTGAGGAACAGTGGAGGACCTTTAAGGAGCTCTTTCCTTAGTGCTCAACAAAAATATATTCCAGTGAAAAAGAAGGGCGGTAAGAGAAGGGATAACCAGCTGTGGATAACCAAGGAAATAAAGGAGAGTATCAAATTAAAAACCAATGCGTATAAGGTGGCCAAGGTTAGTGGGAAACAAGAAGATTGGGAACATTTTAAACGACAGCAAAGAATAATTAAGAAAGCAATAAAGAAAGGAAAGATAGATTACGAAGGTAAACTTGCGCAAAACATAAAAACGGATAGTAAAAGCTTTTACAGATATATAAAATGGAAAAGAGTGACTAAAGTAGATGTTGGTCCCTTAGAAGATGAGAAGGGAGATTTAATAATGGGAAATGTGGAAATGGCTGAGACCTAAAACAATTATTTTGCTTCGGTCTTCACAGTGGAAGACACAAAGACCATGCCAAAAATTGCTGGTCACAGGAATGTGGGAAGGGAGGACCTTGAGACAATCACTATCACTAGGGGGGTAGTGCTGGACAGGCTAATGGGACTCAAGGTAGACAAGTCCCCTGGTCCTGATGAAATGCATCCCAGGGTATTAAAAGAGATGGTGGAAGTTATAGCAGATGCATTCGTTATAATCTACCAAAATTCTCTGGACTCTGGGGAGGTACCGGCGGATTGGAAAGCAGCTAATGTAACGCTTCTGTTTAAAAAAGGGGTCAGACAAAAGGCAGGTAACTATAGGCCGGTTAGTTTAACATCTGTAGTGGGGAAAATGCTTGAAACTATCATTAAGGAAGAAATAGCGGGACATCTAGATAGGAATAGTGCGATCAAGCAGACGCAGCATGGATTCATGAAGGGGAAATCATGTTTAACTAATTTACTGGAATTCTTTGAGGATATAATGAGCATGGTGGATAGAGGTGTACCGATGGATGTGGTGTATTTAGATTTTCAAAAGGCATTCAATAAGGTGCCACACAAAAGGTTACTGCAGAGGATAGAGGTACGCGGAGTCAGTGGAAATGTATTAGCATGGATAGAGAATTGGCTGGCTAACAGAAAGCATAGAGTCGGGATAAATGGGTCCTTTTTGGGTTGGAAATCGGTGGTTAGTGGTGTGCCACAGGGATCGGTGCTGGGACCACAACTGTTTACAATATACATAGATGACCTGGAAGAGGGGACAGAATGTAGTGTAACAAAATTTGCAGATGACACAAAGATTAGTGGGAAAGCAGGTTGTGTAGAGGACACAGAAAGGCTGCAAAGAGATTTAGATAGGTTAAGCGAATGGGCTAAGGTTTGGCAGATGGAATACAATGTCGGAAAGTGTGAGGTCATCCACCTTGGGAAAAAAAACAGTAAAAGGGAATATTATTTGAATGGGGAGAAATTACAACATGTTGTGGCGCAGAGGGACCTGGGGGTCCTTGTGCATGAATCCCAAAAAGTTAAGTTTGCAGGTGCAGCAGGTAATCAGGAAGGCGAATGGAATGTTGGCCTTCATTGCGAGAGGGATGGAGTACAAAAGCAGGGAGGTCCTTCTGCAACTGTATAGGGTATTGGTGGGGCCGCACCTGGAGTACTGTGTGCAGTTTTGGTCACCTTACTTCAGGAAGGATATACTAGCTTTGGAGGGGGTACAGAGACGATTCACAGGCTGATTCCGGAGATGAGGGGGTTACCTTATGATGATAGATTGAGTAGACTGGGTCTTTACTCGTTGGAGTTCAGAAGGATGAGGGGTGACCTTATAGAAACATTTAAAATAATGAAAGGGATAGACAAGATAGAAGCAGAGAGGTTGTTTCCACTGGTCGGGGAGACTAGAACTAGGGGGCACAGCCTCAAAATACGGGGGAGCCAATTTAAAACCGAGTTGAGAAGGAATTTCTTCTCCCAGAGGGTTGTGAATCTGTGAAATTCTCTGCCCAAGGAAGCAGTTGAGGCTAGCTCATTGCATGTATTCAAGTCACAGATAGATAGATTTTTAACCAATAAGGGAATTAAGGGTTACGGGGAGTGGGCGGGTAAGTGGAGTTGAGCCCACGGCCAGATCAGCCATGATCTTGTTGAATGGCGGAGCAGGCTCAAGGGGCTAGTTGGCCTACTCCTGTTCCTAATTCTTATGTTCTTATGTTCTTATGTTATCTTCCTACCTCTTCCCTTCCTCGCTACAAAATTCAACATTTAAACCCCCTCCCCACCCCTAATTAATACTTATTGATTTCACTCATCCTCTGCCTTGATCTTTTTTAATGTTGGTTGTGTCCTGCATTGTGACCATTGGAATTCTAATCAAGTCCTTGCAAAAGAGTGCGACCTTTCAACATCCTGAAAGGCAAATTACACCCTCACCGCTCGTTTCTTGATCATATCTTCAGCACGTTCTAAGATCACAATCCGCTATAGACTTGATGCTGCGTGAATTGAAAGTACTGGGGAAAAAAATATCTCCACAAATGTGTCAACCTTAAATTATGTGTGTCCTCATAACTCACGCCCAGTTCACAATTGTTAAATTTTTATTAGGCAAGGGTATTCAGGGTTACGGAACCAAGATGGGTGGATGGAGTTAAGATACAGATTAACCATGATCGAATTGAATGCCAGAACAGGCTCGAGGGCTGAATGGTATACTCCTTTTCCTATGTTCCTATGTTCCACCAGGTTGGTCAGGCATCAAGGTAATTTTTCATGCAGATTGTGTAGGAAATTATTCAGGTATGTAATGTATTTAACGAGAAAGGGAAATTGATCTCTGAATAATGTTCTCAGATATCCCAGGACTGTAGGACAAGAACATGTAAAGTTTTGCAAGGGCAAGTCTAGGGCAGATATCAAGAAGTACTTCTTCACAAAGATAGTGATCAATAGATGGAACAGGTTGCCAGGATGAATGATTGAGGCCAGGACGTTAGATTTATTTGATAAACAGCCGGTTGCTGTACTGGAAAAGAAAGATTTGCATTTCTATAGAGCCTTTTACAACCTCAGAATGTCCCAAAGTGCTTTACAGCCAATGAAATACTTTTGAAGTTTAGTCACTGTTGTAATGTCGGAAATGCGGCAGCCAAGTTGTGCACAGCAAGGCCCCGTAAACAGCCGTGTGATAATCGTTTTTTAGTGATGTGAGTTAAAGGACAGATATTGACCAGAACATCGGGGAGACTAACACGCTCTTCTTTGAAATAGTGCCTTGGGATCTTTTATGTCCACCTGAGAGAGCTGACGGGGCCTCAGTTTAACGTCTCTTCCGAAAGATGACACCTCCGACAGTGCAGCACTCCCTCAATACTGCACTGGAATGTCAGCCTAGATTTTGTGCTCAAGTCTCTGGAGTGGGACTTCATGGCAGGTTTGGATCCTGAAAGCAGGAGATCAAATGAGGAAATTGGCCTTCTTGACCCAAATCTAACTTGTGATCTAAGCATAACAATATATGGGCCCGGAATTTGCGGTAGGAGTAATGGCAAACTAACAGCGGTTGCCATTATTTCCCCTCTAACACTGAATGCAACTTGAGGATTTAGCACATGTGCATCTAGACGTGGGAATCCTGAAGTTGTGGTCAGTCATTCACTGCTCCGACCCCGCCCGCCGCGCCCCCCCCAACGTCACCCCACTCCCCCAACATCATTTTTAACATTTTTTTAAAGTCTGGATAAAAGCAACTTCTTATTTCCTGGTTTGCTCTCTGTGAGAATTCTGCAATGTGATTGGCAGCTTAGGCAGTTTGTTAACATCACAGCAGCATTGGTCCAGTGATTCCCACTACAGAGCGCTAAAATCACTTCAGCGTCGAAAAAGGCAAACGTCTCGCCACAAAGATTGCTTTCTTCAGTGGCGAGCACCTTTGCTTGGTCACTGTAAATTCCAGGCCATTGGGGCAGAAATCGCCTCCCCGGGTCCGTACGGAGTGTGTACAGACCTGGGAAGGCATCGCAAAAGCCGGTTTTCAGCACACAATGTGCATGCTCCAGAAACTGGCTTTTCCGATCTGTCAGATCCTCCGTATCCCCACAGCCAGGACATTCGCATGGGCAAGATTGTGGTATTTACCCATCTCTTGCCCAGCAAATGTCCTGAAAAATCTTGCCCCTGGTAAAAGCAGGCACATAGCCTACTTTTACCAGTATAAGAGTTTTAAAACATAATTAAAAACATAAAAATAAAATTTTAAAACACATTTTTATGTTTAAAAACCCTGCCCATTAAGGTAAGTTTATTTTTAACCCTAATGATAAAACTTTTTTTTAAAAATCGGAAAATTATTTTTTTTTTCGAAGTCATTTATTAACTTTAATTTCAATTAATTTTAATTATGTGAGGTGAGTTTTTAATTTTTCATTGTGGTGTTTAGTGTGTTTGTTTTTTCTCATTAATAGCAATGAGAACTCATAGACACAGAGTTCTCATTGTTATTAATGAGAAAGCTGTGGAATACTGTACCTGATTAGCTGAGCAGTCACACGTGACTGCACCTTCTGCGTGGGAACCAGGAGGAGGGAAGCGCGCTTCGCAGCGCGGGAAGAGAAGGCACCCCCACCGGAATCCGAGACGCCCCCGAGACCACCAGGTAACTTCGTAAAAATTCTCCGGTCGGAGGCGTTCGTTCGCAAGAAGCCTCCGATCAGAATTTCAGGGAATGTTTCACAGTGTCTGCCTACCCAGTCCCCCTCCTCCTCCAGACTCTGATATTGTTTCTTTGCCTACTCCAAGCTCCAAGCCAGAGCGATCTAAAAGGTGGCCGACAATTTTAAAATCAATACTTAGTATGGGTTGTTTGTGGAGGGAGCAGTGAGGGAGAGCAGTGAAAGGACAGGAGGGAATAGGAGGGGGATTCATTAAGGCATAGCATGCAGGTGGTGGAGTTTGGAGGAGTTAATGTTTGTGCCTGGAAAGGAGAACTGAAGGTGGGAAGTGAGGAACATGTGGATAATCAGTGGAGGTTGGGGTAGGCACAGAGGCAGGTGGTCCAGAGGTGAAGCAAAGGATCTTAACAACGGACAGGATGCGGGCTTTGGAAGGCCAAAGGAGGGCAAATGAGTTTGCACATGGTCAGATTCGGAGAAATGGAATGGGGGTGTAGGCTGCCAGCTCTCTGGCAGGGGAGTGTTTATATCTCCACAAATTCAGATTTAAGAAATGGGCTAGTGGATTTGAGTGGCACGTGGCCATAAAGCACTTCAGTACTAGGTTGGAGGTCGTTGGAGGTCGCCGATGGGTGATGTGATGGGAATCCTGACGCTAAACATCCGTAAGAACAAGATCCTCCATCAGCCTGTCCTCACCACACAGCACTGCCCCCGAGTCATCAAGATCCATGGTGCGGCCCTGGACAACGTGGACCACTTCCCATATCTCGGGAGCCTCCTATCAACAAGAGCAGGCATCGACCGACGAGATCCAACACCGCCTCCAGTGCACCAGTGCAGCCTTCGGCCACCTGAGGAAAAGAGTGTTTGAAGACCAGGCCCTCAAAACTGCCACCAAGCTCGTGGTCTACAGGGCTGTAGTAATACCCGCCCTCCTGTATGGCTCAGAGACATGGACCATGTACAGTAGACACCTCAAGTTGCTGGAGAAATATCACAACGATGTCTCCGCAAGATCCTACAAATCCCCTGGGAGGACAGGCGCACCAACATCAGCATCCTCATTCAGGCTAACATCCCCAGCATTGAAGCACTGACCACACTTGATTTGCTCTGCTGGGCAGGCCGCATAGTCCGCATGCCAGACACGAGACTCCCAAAGCAAGTGCTCTACTCGGAGCTCCTTCACGGCAAACGAGCCAAAGGTGGGCAGCGGAAACGCTACAAGGACACCCTCAAAGCCTCCCTGATAAAGTGCAACATCCCCACTGACATCTGGCCCAAGACCGCCCTAAGTGGAGGAAGTGCATCCGAGAGGGTGCTGAGCACCTCGAGTCTCAACGCCGAGAGAATGCAGAAATCAAGTGCAGGCAGCGGAAAGAGCGTGCGGCAAACCAGTCCCACCCACCCCTTCCCTCAACAACTATCTGTCCCACCTGTGACAGAGTCTGTGGTTCTCGTATTGGACTGTTCAGTCACCAAAGAACTCACTTCAGGATGGAAACAAGTCTTCCTCGATCCCGAGGGACTGCCTATGATGACGAGGTTGTGAAGCAAGCCATTTCTATAATTGAAACAAGACTGTATATTTTTTCATTCCAGGGTCCAAACACTAATTTTCTCTGGAATATTTTGTCTGTGGTCAAAGATGGAACACATCATTAAAATGAATTTATTTTACTGATATGCACACTCCCTGAACATTAGTAAATATCTCGTAATGTTTAACAAATCACAGTTGTATTGCAATATTTCATCTAATTATTATATCTGTGTTTACTGTTTCTAATTCCACCAAGACAACGTTGGCTTCTATGGTCTTAACACAGTATTGTGCTAAGTTCAATATAAAAGGGATGGTTACCACCTTGCTCGCGTCAATCCGGAGGAAGCACTGGTCCACTCATGCCTCGATGCTGGATACACTGTGCAGCGAAGCGACGGTCGCCCAATCACGAGAGAGAGGCAAAGCTGCCGGAGATCAGCCATGCAACCAGAAAGTGTTTCCGATTTCTCCAGAGGCGGCGAGCAGTGCAAATCCTCGCGAGCGGGCACGATCCTTGGCGAGGAAATCTGACCCCATCTTAAACACGCTTGCCGCTGATAATAATCTCCTCCAGCCCCACAAACCGCCGAGGTGTCTGCGCCCCTCTAATTCTCTAATTCTGTCCTCCTGAGCATCCCTGATTATAATTGCTCAACCATTGGTGGCCGTGCCTTTTGTTGCCTCGGCCCTAAGCTCTGGAACTCCCTCCTTAAACCTCTCCACCTCTCTACCTCTCTTTCCCCCTTCAAGACGCTCCTTAAAACATACCTCTTTGACCTGCGCTAATTTCTACTTATGCGGCTTGGTGTCAAATTTTTTATTTCATAATACTCCTCTGAAGTGCTTTGGGATGTTTCACTACGTTAAAGATGCTATATACAAGTTGTTGTTGTTGTTACACAGTGCACTGGGCACGCTGACTCCCCTCTTTGGATGGCGAAACACATCGAACAGGTCCTCTCAGAAACTGCTCACACACACATAAAAAAAACAAATTGGCTTAATCAAGAGAAGAAATTCTATGGATAATTTAAGAAAATTGTTTAATGCAATTTTGATGTGCTGGGACACTAATTCTCCTGTGGCTGCTTTCAATGACAAGAAAAAAGCTTTTTAACAAAATAGAGTACAATTATCTGATTGCACTTTATAGCTGTGAAAATGAAGGGAAATATGTGATACTAATCATTGAATCATACAGCACAGAAGGCCACTCGGCTCATCATTGCACTTACAACAATCAACACTTACTGTCGGAGCTGAGAACCAAGAAATAAATGTCTGGGAATTTTTTTTTTTATTGCCCAAGACCTGCAAGCCTCATTATTCTCTTTTTATCTCAAAGGTCGTCTTCTAGACTTAATCTAATCTTAGCATTGTCTTCACTAAAGAAGAGGATGCTGCCAATGTCACAGTAAAGGAGGAGGTAGTAGAGAAAATGGATGGGATAAAAAGGTTGACAGCGCTCAAAGTAGAAAAGTCACCGGGTCCAGGTGGGATGCTTCCTCGGTTACTGAGGGAAGTAAGGGTGGAAATTGAGGAGACTCTGGGCACAATCTTCCAATCCTCCACAGATATGCGCAAGAAGACTGGATGATTGCAAATGTTACACTTCTGTTCGAAAAAGGGGAGCGGGATAAACCTGGCATCCACAGGCCAGTCAGCCTAATGTGGTGGGGAAAATTTAGAGACAATAATCCGGGTCAAAATTAATTGACACTTGGAAAATTATGGGTTAAAGGCAAATCATGTTTGAATAACTCGACTGACTTCTTTGATGAAGTAAAGAAAGTGTTGATGAAGGCAGTGCAGTTGATGTTGTGTATATGAACTTTCAAAAGGCGTTTGATAAAGTATCACTACATAATAGATGTTAGAAAAATGGAATCCCATGGGATTAAAGGGAATTTTGATACAAAATTGGCTAAACGACAGGAAGCACAGAGTAGTGGCGAGTGTTTTTTTTTCAATTGTTGGGAATTGTGAAGTAAGGTCCCAAGGGGTCATTGTCGGGACCACTGCTCTTTTTGATGTATATCAATGCTCTGGACTTGGATATACATAATTTTAAAGTTTGCAGCTAATATGAAATTCAGAAATGTAGTAAAGTGAGGAGAATAGAAACAGACTTCAGGAGGATATACAAGAACAAGAACTTGTATTGACTGGTGAAAAGGGCAGACACATGGCAGATTAAATTTAATGCAGAGAAGTATGAAGTGATTCATTTTAATAGGAAGAATGAGGAGGCACAATATAAACTAAATGGTACAATTTTAAATCTGGTGCAGGAACAGAGTGACCTGCAGGTTTACATACTTTGAAGGTGGCAGAACAATTTGGGAAGAATTTTAAAAAACCTTATGGCATCCTTGGCTTAATAAACAGAGGAATAGAGCACCAAAGCAAGGAAGTGTGGTTAACTGTTTATAAATCGCTGGTTAGGCCCCAACTGGAGTATCGTGGCCAATTCTGGAAAGGGTGTTAAGGCCTTAGAGAGGGTGCAGAGGAGATTTAAGAGAGAACGAAAGACTTACATTTATATAGCGCCTTTCACAACCATTGGACGTCTCAAAGCGCTTTACAGCCAATGAAGTACTTTTGGAGTGTAGTCACTGTTGTAATGTGGGAAATGCGGCAGCCAATTTGCACACAGGAAGCTCCCACAAATGACCAGATAATGACCAGCTAATCTGTCTTTGTTATGTTGATTCAAGGATAAATATTGGCCAGGATATGGGGGATAACTCCCCTGCTGTTCTTTGAAATAGTGCCATGGGATCTTTTATGTCCACCTGAGAGAGCAGACAGGGTCTCGGTTTAACATCTCATCGAAAAGACGGCACCTCTGACAGTGCAGCACTCCCTCGGCATTTATTAGAATGATACCAGGGATGAGGGACTGGAGAAGCTGGAATTATTCCCCTTAAAGCAGAGACAGTTAAGGGGAGATTTAATAGAAGTGTTCACAATTATGAAGGGTTCTGATAGAGGAAATAAAGAGAAACTGGCATAGAAGGACACAGATTTAAGGTAATTTGCAAAAGAACCAGAGTCGAGATGAGGAAAATATATTTTCCTGCACTGCCTGAAAGAGTGGTGGAAGCAGATTCAATAATAACTTCCAAAGGGGAATTGGATAACTATTTGAAGGCTGAATGGACTTCCCGTGCTATATCATTTTATGATTCTATGGATGTATGAAATTAAAAAATGGTTCAATGATAAAGACTTTGGAATGATGCTGTGCGAATACTGGCCATTTGAAATTCCTTTGTTCACTGTTTTAGCGAAGCTTTTATAAGAAACTCGTTAAGCATTCACACGCTAATATTCGAACAGCTCAAATTCTCGGCCGGAGAGAAAGCACGAGAGTGTTGGCAGCCTGAAGTAAAAACAGAACCTTCTTGAAATGGGTAGCAGGCAGTATACAGGTGAGAGCAGTTGTTCAATTAGTTAAAACAGAAGAAGCAGAGTGTAAACCTATTTATAATATCAGAAGCTGCTTCATGACAAAGAATCCTTGATGTCTGGTAATGCAGCATGAGGCAGTTAACATGATGAATTAGAAAACTGGTAGCATATTCATCCTAATGAGCAGTTGGTGAGGAACCTTGATTAACCACAAACAAATAGGAATCAGTAGTCGTAAAGCCTGCTAATTAAGCGATTGTTAAGTGCCAAGCTCTATTATTAATGCCAACAGCTAAGTATGAGGCTCAGTCACAACGGTGAAAAAAACCACTTGGATTCTTTGTTCCATTGTTTCAGAACTTTCTGTAAGAGGAATAATACCACATGATAATGATCTATTAGCTATATTGATTTCTTTAACAGAGTTGAGCTGGTGGATTTGAAGAGGATGACTGAGCGAATAAGCCAATTGAGTCTATCAAACACAGTGGGCGGCAGTAATGTCATTAGCACATGAAGTCGCATCTAGTCACTGATGTACAATAATCACAAGGCACTTTGCAATTTTCAGTCAATCAGTTCTGAGCCCGAAGGCAGATTAACGTTTTATTTCAGTTGCAGGAGAGCAATGCACAAACTGACTCCCCAGGTTAGATTTCCCTCTTCCCACCCTCTACAGCCCGTTGCCATGGTCGCGGTCCAGTCTTTTGGTCCAAGGCTCATCAAGGCAGGCTCCCGGTGGGATTCCCCAGGCCTCATCTACATACTCGGGGTGCACAGGCGAGTGGGGAGAGTGGGGGGGCTGCGGTGGTGGGGGGGGGGGGGGGGGTGGAGCTTTCCTGCTCCTTCAGCCTCCACAGAAAGGTTCAGTTTTTACATTTAAAAAAAATAAAATACTGTTACTTGGTGGACCCAGGGGCCTCTGAAGAATTGTGAGTGGCGCAGGTTTGAGGCTGACTCCGCTCATCGGTAACCAAATTTTGCAGAAAGGCCCTTCAGCAGGTGTTGAGGCATGGATTTGTATATTTAAAGGGCCTAACTCCTGGTTAAGGTGGCTGCCAAGGCCGGCTAAGCAATGGACCCAACAAATTTAGCAGTAGGTGCAATGCCTGTGCAGGCTATCCTTCTGCTAAATTGATATGCGTGCATTTCACACCCGAGTACCAAATTCTTTTTTATCGACTCAGTTTCTGCCTGGTAGTTGATGGAGAGGGTTGTCATGTGAGATATAAATGGGGAGAGCCGCACTAGGAAGGGTGGCTGAGCTGAGCGCCATTTCCTAAAATCAAGCACAGAAATATAAAAACATCACTAAACTCAGGAACGATGGCCTCACTTTGGAGCATTTCTCTAAACTATTCCATCATCAAGTCATTAAATAGGACTTGCTTATTTGCAACAGTGAAATGCTTTGATTGGGTCCCCTTGATCACACGACCTGATTGCTGATTGGTCCCCTTGGAGCATAAGGCACACCCAGCAGTTTCTCCAGAATGTGTACTGAATGTACAGAATGCTTTGCCGACATATCAGTGACTTTGCAAAATGTAATTCGAGCCATTCTGACCGCAGACACCAGACAGCATAGCGCTCACTCTCACAGGTTAAGACTTACATCCACCGGTCCAAGTTCCTGATCCATCCCCTAGACCAAGTTCTTGCCCTATCCCAGCCCAAGTTCCTGAACTTAAACCCCCTCCCCACCCCCCCGAGCAGACCCCGCCATGCCATAGATGGGGCATTGTGTCTGGATCACGGATTGTGAACAAGTTTATTGGGTATGAAGTGTATAGCGACAGTGCCGTGACTTCCAGATTTCATCCACTCCAATGATATAACTTGTCACACACGCACCGAGCTTTCCGAGAAATCAACCTGGTCTAGGGTTGGGAGGAGAGGGAGAACGTGATGCGGATATAAAGGTGGTGGGATTGGAAGAAAGTGTTCTCTGAGTTCCCTCTCTCTCTCCTCCGATCCCCTTCTCCCCATCTCCTCTCTCTCCCCCAGTCTCTCTCTCTGCCCCACTCTCTTGCTCCCCAGTCTCTCTCTCCCACCTCCGATTTTTTCCCTCCCAGAGAAGGCTGTGAAAATGCTCATGTAGATAATCACACTGATATTTTAGGCAAATGTCCTGGAGATGATCCAAACGCCCTTGAAGCAGCTCCAGTGTCAATGTGCTCCACGCGGTTCGTGGTTCAGCCCCACTTCCGGCTTCCTCGTTTGTCGCGCTGCGCACGTGCGACCGGATTGAGTGCGCACGCGCAAAAAGGGGGTGGGGTCTGAGGCGCGCATGTGCAGAAGGACATAAAAACGTTGGTGCAAATAATCACTCCGCATTATATTTCATGGGTGACAACAGGGCTGGATTTGTTGTCCGAGTGGGGAAGTTAACGAGTGTTCAGGGAGAGGGTTTTAACTAATATGGCAGGAGCAGGGGAGGGGTGCCAGAATGAAGCATTAGATATTGAAGCCAGGCACATATAGCACTTGGAGTGGCAAACAACTTTAGGGGCCGAAATTTACCGTCACCAAAGGGATGGCTACGTGGTGTTTGGGTGGTCGACGGAAAAAATTGATCGCCCGCCGCGGTCGGGTATTTTTCCCTCCCCGAGCCATATTCAGCTTGGGGAAGATTTCAGCGGTGTTCACTTCCACCGGAAACGCCGCGGCTGCAGTAAAGGAGGGTTTCCAGTGGTGAGCTTTGCAGCGTGTGGGCCTCTGGAAAGGGACAACCACAGCAAAATTCACTGAGGAAAAGGTCGGACTTTTCCCGGCAATGCCCCCGCGAGGTTTTTGATGCAGTGCTCGAACGCGACACCGCTGGGGCCCTTTGGTAGGTAAAAAGTTTTATTACTTATTATTGCTTATATTTCATTTTCCAGCATGCATCCACAGTATTTATCTCTTGACATAGTCAGACCTGAAAGCTGTATAAAAGTACAGGGGTATGTGCAAACCTCTGAGCAGCATATAAAATAGGAAAATAGGTCCAGGAGTAGGCCATTCGGCCCTTCGAGCCTGCACCACCATTCAATAAGATCATGGCTGATCATTCCCTCAGTACCCCTTTCCCCTCTCTCCATACCCCTTGATCCCCTGAGCCGTAAGGGCCATATCTAACTCCCTCTTGAATATATCCAATGAACTGGCATCAACAACTCTCTGCGGCAGAGAATTCCACAGGTTAACAACTCTCTGAGTGAAGAAGTTTCTCCTCATCTCAGTCCTAAATGGCCTACCCCTTATCCTAAGACTGTGTCCCCTGGTCGTGGACTTCCCCAACATCGGGAACATTTTATCCGCATCTAACCTGTCCCATGCCGTCAGAATCTTGTATGTTTCTGTGAGATCCCATCTCATCCTTCTAAACACCAATGTATAAAGGCCCAGTTGATCCAGTCTCTCCTCATATGTCAGTCTGGTGAACCTTTGCTGCACTCCTTCAATAGCAAGAATGTCCTTCCTCAGATTAGGAGACCAAAACTGAACACAATATTTCAGATGAGGCTTCACCAAGGCCCTGTACAACTGCAGTATGACCTCCCTGCTCTTATACTCAAATGCCGATGAAGGCCAACGTACCATTTGCCTTCTTCACCGCATGCTGTGCCTGTATGCCAACTTTTAATGACTGATGAACCATGACACCCAGGTCTCGTTACACTTCCCCTTTTCCTAATCTGCCGCCATTCTGATAATATTCTGTCTTTGCGTTTTTGCCCCTAAAGTGGATAACCTCACATTTATCCACATTATACTGCATCTGCCATGCATTTGCCTACTCACCTAACCTGTCCAAATCACCCTGAAGCCTCCTAGCATCCCCCTCACAGCTCACACCGCCACCCAGTTTAGTGTTATCTGCAAACTTGGAGATATTACACTCAATTCCTTCATCCAAATCATTGATGTATATTGTAAAGAGCTGGGGTCCCAGCACTGAGCCCTGCGGCACTCCACTAGTCACTGCCTGCCATTCTGAAAAGGACCCGTTTATCCCGACTCTTTGCTTCCTGTCTGCCAACCAGTTCTCTATTCACGTCAGTATATTACCCCCAATACCATGTGCTTTGATTTTGCACCCCAATCTTTTGCGTGGGACCTTGTCAAAAGCCTTTTGAAAGTCCAAATACACCACATCCACTGGTTCTCCCTTGTCCACTCTACTAGTTACATCCTCAAAAAATTCCAGAAGGTTTGTCAAGCATGATTTCCCCTTCATAAATCCATGCTGACTTGGACCGATCCTGTCACTGCTTTCCAAATGCACTGCTATTTCATCCTTAATGATTGATTTCAACATTATCCCCACTACTGATGCCAGGCTAACCGGTCTATAATTACCTGCTTTCTCTCTCTCTCCTTTTTTAAAAAGTAGTGTTACCTTAGCTACCCTCCAGTCCAAAGGAACTGATCCAGAGTCGATAGACTGTTGGAAAATGATCACCAATGCATCCACTATTTCTAGGGCCTCTGGGATGTAGACTATCAAGCCCCGGGGATTTATTGGCCTTCTAGCACTTTTAATGGAACCGAAACAATTAATAAACCTATACCCTTAGGACGGGAGGAGTGTTGGGAGGGCGACACCTGGTACACCTGCTCAGAAGCAGGGCGGCACGCTGGAGAAGGCGTTGCCATCAGCACCGTGCAGAGAGGCAGTGGGCAAGGGAGGCAGCAGCCATGATTCCTTCATTCTGCGCCAGACCAGTGTGCCCGCCGTCTTCACCAGCCCGAATCAGGATTGTGGTTGGCTGCTTGGGGACAAGTGATATACCCTGTGGCTGCTCACTCTTCTGCGGAACCCCAGGACAGTGCCAGAGCATGCCTACAATGACGCTCATTGTACCACCAGGTGCATCAGCGAGCGAAGCATAGACATCCTTAAGCAAAGATTCCGGTGCCTGGACCACTCTGGTGGCACCTTGCAGTACTCTCCTCAAAGGGCCTCCATCATCATCGTGGTCTGCAGCATGCTGCACAACCTGGCCATCATGAGGGGACAGCCGCTGGAGGTCGAGCCAGCAGTACCACCTGAGGAGGAGGAGGAGGAGGAGGAGGCGCAGGAGGAGGGAGAGGAGGAGAAGGAGGAGGAGGAGGAGGAGGATACCCGTCACCCCAGAGCTAGGGCGTCGACCCATCGCCACCCTGGAAGGGCCGGGTGCAGATTGGCCTACACCCTCCTGGGAGGGTGCGTCCTCACATATATGGAGGTGCCTGGCACCTCCCCTGCAATCTCCCTCTATGCATTATGTACTGGTGGTCTGCCAGATCTCTCCACATCAGGAAACAGTATTCTTTTTCTGTTCTCCACACCATCCATCAGTGTCTCCAGCTCCATATCAGTGAACCTGTTGGCTCTCCTTGCACCTCTTACACCAGCCATCCTTCCAAACTCCTTCCCCCCTCAGGACCTTGCTGCAAACCCTGGTCTTTAAAAAGACCAAGCAGCAGCTGGCTCATTTGAAATCCTTACCTGCATGCTGAATTTCTCAGTGGTGATAACGCTCAAATTAGAAGGGTTCATGAGCGCTGGAACCCTTTTGTTCACTTTTGGAGCTGAATATGGGGTGGCCCAGACACGAAAAATTTTTGGTGCTAATGGCCACCAGCTTTCCAGAGGTACTGAATTTCCGGCCCTTAGAATAAAAGGTAGTTGAGAAATAGGAGGGATCAGGCAGGGAGGAAAAGGAAGGTAGACCAAAATGAGTTGCAGGCACAAATTACCATATGGGATTATGACATAGTGGCAATAACAGAGACCTGGCTCAAGCAAAGAGTAGTGTTGGAACTTAATATTCCTGGTTACAAGGTATTCAGGAAGGATAGGAAAGGAAAAAAAGGAGTGGGTTGGCAGTGTTGGCCGAAGATACTGGGCCCGAAATTCAGTACCACTGGAAAGCTGGTGTTCCCCCACCTTTTTGTGGCCATTAGCGTCAACATTTTTTTGTGGCTGGGCCATCCCATATGCAGCTCCAAAAGTGAACAAATGGATTCCAGCGCTAATGAACCCCTTTCAAAGTGGGTTTTTCAGCGGCTTGGCTGTCTTAATTTGAGCGTTATCACCACTGAGAAATTCAGCATGCAGGTAAGGGTTTCTAATGCCAGGGTTTGCAGCAACGCCCTGAGTGGGGGAAGGAGTTTGGAAGGATGGCCGGTGTAAGAGGTGCAAGGAGAGCTAACAGGTTCACTGATATGGAGCTGGAGACACTGATGGACGGTGTGGAGGACAGAAGAAGAATACTGTTTCCTGACGTGGGGAGACCTGGCAGACCGCCAGTACATAATGCATGGAGGGAGATTGCAGGGGAGGTGCCAAGCACCTCCATATATGTGAGGACGCACCCTCCCAGGAGGGTGCAGGCCAGTCTGTACCCGGACCTTCCAGGGTGGCGATGGGTCGACACCTCCTAGCTCTGGGGTGACGGGGATCCTCCTCCTCCTCCTCCTATGCCTCCTCCTCCTACGCCTCCTCTTCCTCCTCCTGCGTCGCCTCCTCCTCCTCCTCCTCCTCCTGTGCCGCCTCCTCCTCCTCCTCAGGTGGTACTGCTGGCTCGACCTCCAGCGGCTGTACTCTCCTGATGGCCAGGTTGTGCAGCATGCTGCAGACCACGACGATGATGGAGACCTGTTGAGGAGAGTACTGCAGGGTGCCACCAGAGTGGTCCAGGCACCGGAACCTCTGCTTAAGGATGCCTATAGACTGCTCGATGATACACCTGGTGGCACAATGAGCATCATTGTATGCATGCTCTGGCGCTATCCTGGGGTTCCACAGAGGAGTGAGCAGCCAAGTAGACAGGGGATATCCCTTGTCTCCAAGCAGCCAACCGCAATCCTGATTCGGGCCGGTGAAGACAGCGGGCACACTGGGCTGGCACAGAATGAAGGAATCATGGCTGCTGTCTCCCTTACCCGCTGCCTCTCTGCACGGTGCGATGGCGACGCCTTCTCCTGCGTGCTGCTCTGCTTCTGAGCAGGTGTACCAGGTGTCGCCCTCCCAACACTCCTCCCATCCTCAGAGTGAACTCCGCCATGCAGGTATCTGCAGCCCACAGGCCTCCACTAACGAGCCAGACCTGAAAGTTGTACAAGAGTATGTGCAAACCTCTGAGCAGGTTTAATGGAGCCAAAACAATTAATAAAACTATTGAAAGATAAATTCAGTGGATGCTGTAAACTAAAATAAAATCACTAATAATTAATAAAACTACTAAAAGATAAATACAGTGGATACTGTAATCTTAAATAAAGACTGCTAATAATTAATAAAACTATTAAAAGATAAATACAGTGGATGCTGTAATCTTAAATAAAAACACTAAAATTAACAAAACGATTTCCCTACCAAAGGGCCCCGATCACGGCAACACTTCAGCGGTGTCCTGTTCGAGCACCAACTCGAATATCTTGCGGGGGCACCGCTGGGAAAAGGCCTACCTTTTTGCAGCTATAAATCCCGGTCCTGGTGGCTTTTCAGTGGCCCACACGCTGCAGAGCTCGCCGCTGGAAAGTCTCCTTTACAGCGGCTTCACCAAACTGAATATGGCTCGGGGAGGGAAAATCATCCGACCGCGGCGGCCAATCGATTTTATCGGTTGCCCGGCCAAACTCCGCGGTAGCCGTCCCTTTGGGGACGGTGAATTTTGGCCCCACTGTTGCAGCACTGGAGAGAAATGATGTACTTCAGAGTTTAAAGACATAATCTATTTGGTTAGAATGAAGGAACAATTCAGCTAAGCAACTCAGTGAACATCTATTACCCTTCTGGGTGTATACTACAGGCCACCAAATAATGGAATGGAAATAGCAGAACAAATTTGTCGATAGTTAGCAGAAAGATACAAAAACTACAGAGTAGTGATAATAGAGGATGTCAATTATCCTAATATAGACTGAAAAAATAATAGTGTTAAGGGCGAAGAGTAGGAGGAATTCCTGAAATGTGTACAAGAGAACTTTCTTGATCATTGTGTTACCAACCTAGCGAAAAAGGAATCAGTGCTGGATCTAGTTATGGGGAATGAAACAGGTAAGTGGGTCATGTTTCAGTGGGAGAGCATTGGGAAGCAATAATCACAATATCATTAGGTTTAGAGTAGTTATGGAAAAGGACAAGGAGCAATCAAACGTGAAAATACTGAACCGGAGAAGGACTAATTTCAGTGAGTTGAAAGGGAATCTGGCCCAGGTGGATTGGAATCAAAGATTGGCAAGGCAAACAGTAAATGAGCAATGGGAGGCCTTCAAAGAGGAGATCATTTGACTACAGCGTAGACACATTCCCACGAGGGGGAAAGGAAGTGCATCCAAAGCTGAAGCAAGAAAAAAGAGGCTTATGATAAATGGCAAGTTCACAATACAGTAGAGAATCACGCTGAATGCAAAAAGTACCGAGGAGCACTGAAAAAGGAAATAAAAGGGACAAAGCGAGTGAGAATAGATTAGTGGGTAACAAAGAAGGGAACCCAAAAGTCTTATATAAACATAGAAATGCAGTCAAAGGAAGAGTGGGCCGATTAGGGACCAAAAGGAAATCTTATGAAGGTAGAGGGCATGGCTGAGGTACTGAATGAATATTATGCATCTGTCTTCATTAAAGAAGAGGATGCTATCAATGTCACAGTAAATGTAAAGGTAGTAGAGAAATTGAACAGGATAAAAATAGGTAAAGAAGACATACTTCAAATGTTGGCAGCGCTCAAAGTAGTAAAGTCACCCAGTCCGGATGGGATGCATCCCAGGTTGCTGAGGGAAGTACGGGTGGAGATAGCAGAGGCTCTGGCCACAATCCTCCAATCCTTCTTAGATATGGGAGTGGTGCCAAAGGACTGGAAAATTGCAAAAGTTACAGCCCTGTTCGAAAAAGGGGAGTGGGATAAACCAGACAGCTGCTCTTTTTGATATATATTACTGACCTGGTCTTGGGTATACAGGACATAATTTCAAAGTTTGCAGATGACACAAAACTCAGAAATGTAGCAAACAATGAGGAGGATAGACTTCATGAGGACATAGACAGACTGGTGAAATGGGCAGACACATGGCAGATGCAATTTAACGCAAGCAATTGTGGGGTGATGCATTTTGATAGGAAGAATGAGGCGAGGCAGGGAGGATGTTTCCCCTGGCTGGGGAGTCTAGAACCAGGGGTCACAGTCTCAGAATAAGGGCTCAGCCATTTAGGACTGAAATGAGGGCAAATTTCTTCACTGAGGGTGGTGAATCTTTGCAATTCTCTACCGCAGAAGGCTGTGGATGCTCAATCGTTAAGTATATTCAAGACGATATGGGGCTAGTGCAGGAAGGTGGATTTGAGGTAGAAGATCAGCCATGATCTTATTGAATGGCGGAGCAGGCTCGAGGGGCTGAATGGCCTACTCCTGCTCCTAATTCTTATGTTCTTATGATGCAATATAAACAAAATGGTACAATTTTAAAGGGGGTGCAGGAACAGGACCTGGGGGTGTATGTACACAAATCTTTGAATATGGCAGGACAAGTTGAGAAGACTGTTATAAAAGCATACGGTATCTTTGGCTTTTTTAATAGAAGTATAAAGTACAAAAGCAAGGAAATTATGCTTCATTATATTTGCAGTCATCCTGTGTTTGGAGCTACTCACGTAATTTTATAAAACACTGGTTCAGTCAGCTGGAGGATTGTGTCCATTTCTGGGCACCACATTTTAGGGAGGATGTCAAGGTCTTGAAGAGGGTGCAGGAATTTACTAGACTTGTACCAGGGATGTGGGATTTCAGTTACATGGAGAGAAGAGAGAAACTGGGATTGTTCTCCTTCGAGAAGAGAAGGTTAAGGGGAGATTTAATAGAGCTTTGATTTGATGGAGTAAATCAGAAGAAACTGTTTCTAGTGGCAGAAGGGTTGGTAACCTGATGACACAGATTTAAGTGGCAAAAGAACCGGAAACGACATGAAGAGAACTTTTTTAAAGCAGCGAGTTGTTATGATCTGGAATGCACTGCCTGAAAGGGTGGTGGAAGCAGATTCATTGGTAACTTTCAAAAGTGAATTGGATAAATACATGAAGGGGAAAAATTTGCACGCCGATAGAAACATAGAAATATAGAAACATAGAAACATAGAAAAGAGGTGCGGGAGTAGGCCATTCGGCCCTTCGAGCTTGCATCGCCATTCAATAAGATCATGGCTGATCATTCCCTCAGTAACCCTTTCCTGCTTTCTCTCCATACCCCTTGATCCCCTTAGCCGTAAGGGCCATATCTAACTCCCTCTTGAATATATCCAATGAACTGGCATCAACAACTCTCTACGGCAAGGAATTCCATTGGTTAACAACTCTCTGAGTGAAGAAGTTTCTCCTCATCTCAGTCCTAAATGGCCTGCCCCTTATCCTAAGACTGCATCCCCTGGTTTTGGACTTCCCCAATATCGGGATGTAGGGGAGGACAAAAACCCCCTCATTTTACCCAGAAGGAAAGGGGCTGTGGGATCAGTCTGTGCTGTGAATTGAAACCGATGGAAGGAAAACTTTGGGACACAAATGGAGACCCCCCCGTGTTTGGACTCATAGGAAAGGGAATTTAATTTGGAACTATCTACCAGAAAGTTTGAAATCCTAAAGTACACATGGAAGAAACTATGAACTTTAATCGAATTTGGGATTTTTTTAAAGGTCTGCAAGAAAAGGGGTGGAGTCAATATCAAAAGGGCCAGTTTGGACATTGGAACTAATCAAATTGTCTGGGAACTGTATACCCTCGAAACTTGCCCCTTGAAAACATTAGCATTTAAACAATGCCACATACATATTCCAACACCTTTTTCATCAGGCATAGAAATATCTGGCTCAGGCCAGACTAGCACAATGGCTACAGGAGGCCAATGCAATCAACACCCACTCAAACCTTGAGTAGGTTAAGATCAGTGGGGAAAAAAACCTAAAAACCTCAAACTGTTGCATTTTTCAAAATCAAAAGTCCACCAATGAGAAGAATCGACTTCAGCAGGAGAGGCGGACTGGATAATCTGGCTATAAAAAAAGGGGTTTCTGACGTAGTGAAGGAGAGGAGTGATGATTTTCCCTGCCCTGGTGATTCAACAACCACAACCACAGGCCTCTCGACACGGAAGGAAAACCAGTGTCCGAAGACACTGAAGATAGAAGAAACAAACCACCAGACTGCAGAAGGCACAGTAGTGAGTATAACCTCTGGTCCCCAGAACTCCCAACTCAGTTAGGCCAGGAAAGGTGGGAGGTTGGGCATTGTACTGCTAAACTGGTGTAAAGATTTTCGTTGTGTCCGTTTAGTGGGATTTAGGGGGATTGTTTTGTTGGTGTATTGCTGTTTTGTTGAGTTACACCTTGCCAAATAAATTGGAAGCCTAAAGTTCCTCTTGGAATCACCTTGTCTCAGTTCTATTGTATTACATCTCCTGATCGTGAGTCTTATGTCAGAACCGTGTAAGGGAAGCTAGGAGCGCCTCGAAAACGCTCAACTGTGTGTCACAGGCTAGGGAAGAAGGGGTTAGGAGTGTTTGACACTCACAGGTGCCTCACAGGCTAGGCATAAGCTGTGGGGACGCACGAGTCTCAAAACCCCCTTCATAAGCTGTGGACACAGTCTCTCCAGGGGTGCTCTTGCAGCACTCAGGGTACCTCACAGGCCAGGCATAAGCTGTGAGGGCAGAAGCCCAGAGAGAGACACCCAAGGCACAACAGCAACCCTGTGAAAACCCCTTACAGAACATGGCGACCCAGATGGGACATAAGCAAACAGGAGATGTTAATATAACAGATGAGGTGATAAGAGAGGAAACTAAAATGGAGGAGAGAATTTCCTCATACATTTTTGGCAAGGTGAACCTCACCAAACCTTGGGTACAAGCCCTCACTCGGGCAGAGCGCCCAGTGGATGCTGCTGCCCAGTGGACAGCAGGGAAGGACCACAACCGCAGGGTGGAAAAGGCCATCTGGCTTATCTGCCTCACCCGCCAAGTCCGAAAGCTCGACCAGCGGGTGAAGGACTTGGAACAGAGTCTTCAGAAATCAGAGGAGCTCTCTGCTATCCGGGCTGTGGTTGGGGACAACCTGCTGGCCGAATTAGCTGGGGAGCAGCAAAGGAACCGGCAGTTGGAGGAGACCTTCCGAAATAGCCGGGACTATCTTCAGTGTCAGGTCACTGAGGCCAAGGGTAGTGAGGGGTCCCTCCGGGAACAGAATTCTCGGCACACCCAGAAAATTTGGGAACTGGAGAATAAATTAAAAGACGTACAGGCAGCCTATAAAGTGGCCAGTAGCAGTGAGTTTGCAGATCACGGTCCCTGCCAGGAGAGGATTAAAACTCTCAGCCACGCTCTATCCCAGGCAAAGGGGATGGTCACCCTGATAGGACCTGGAGGGTCCACAGGGGACAAAGGAGAGTATTGGGGGGTAGAGGAGAATCCAAAGGCAAGAGACGCCCGACCACCTCCTGAGGCACCGGTGGTTTGTCCGGTGGGGTACCAGGAGGGGCAGGGCACGCAGGTAGTAGCATTCCCAGGGCTGGGGGCAGGACCAATGTGTCCCGCTCAGCAGCAGGGATGCGAGGCTCCAGCCGAGGGTCAGTTAAGGGCTGGATCAGGAGACCAGGCACTGTCTGCTGCACTGGGTTTGGTGGGACAGCCGGAGGTAGAGGGACCAGCGCAGAAAGATCCTGAACCAGGGCGGATGTGCCCGGTCAGGCAGCGCAAGTACGGTCCTCCACAGGGAGGTGGCCAAGGTTGGGGAGCGCTGGAGAGCGACTTTATTATTCCCCATGGAGTTCAATCACTCAGGGCCATGGTGGCCCATTTGGCCAAACTCACTCACAGCGGGGACCCGTCTATCCACTTCATGGAGGTGATGCAGGCAGGGGAAATTAATGGGTGCGACGAGGAAGAGACAGCCAAGCTGCTGCTCTTCTCTCTGGACAGCAAATTGTACCAGGCCCTACCGGCAGAATGCCGGAGGGGACAGCGTACATTTACTGAGGTCCAGAGGGCCGTCCTTGAGGCTATGGGCTTCGATGACGGCAGTCCTTTCGAACGGGTCGAAAGGACAAGGCAGCTCGCAGGGGAAACCCCGCAGGCGTTTGCGGACAGGCTGTGGGTGGTATACCACGCAGCCTGTGGGGAGCTCCTCGACCGGGCGAATCTTTCCGCGGTACAGACTGGCCGCTGGCTGAGGATGCTGGTGGCAAACTGCTTGCCCCGGCTCAAGGCCAGGGCAGAACTGTGGTTCGATTCCCGAGACCCCAACCTCACCGAGGAAGCAGTGGTCAGGCAACTGGCACTGGTCCAACGGAATGGAGGATGGGAGGAGGAGAAAACCTCCAAAGGTCGGGTAAATGAAGTAAAGCCCAACTCAATTCCCAAAAGGGAATGGCACCAGGAGGGTGGCCGCTCGATTGATAAGGAGGGTGTGTGCTACGGGTTCGGGAAAGCTGGGCATTTTAAAAGGGATTGCAGGAGCCCAGTAAAGAGATATGGGGGGAGAAGTCCTTCAGGAGCCGCCCAGAGTGGGGGAAGTGGAGTGAGCTCCTCACTATCCCTTGACCAGATAGTAGCTGCAGTGAGGACAGCGCTGGAGGGGACTGGGAAGGTAGCCACGGCAACAGGCAGGGAAGCACCAGCAACCCTGCCAGTACAGAGACCGTGACTAGCCCAGACCCAGCCTGCATACCTGTGCCCACTAGAATATGACCCCTGGGGACGACCCTGGGTCAAGATGGAGGTTGAGGGTGTATTGGG
The DNA here is from genome assembly GCF_044704955.1 of Pristiophorus japonicus. Lineage (NCBI taxonomy): Eukaryota > Metazoa > Chordata > Chondrichthyes > Pristiophoridae > Pristiophorus > Pristiophorus japonicus. The sequence continues at coordinate 202,699,826 of NC_091983.1, read as the reverse complement.
TACCTACCTTTTGGACACTGGTGCTTCCAGCACGATAGTCCATTCGGAGGACCCCGCAACCTCACCTCTATCAAACGGGGTGCCGTATCAACTAGTTGGATTCACAGGTAATGAGAAGGCTGGGTTTTTCTCAGTCCCGCTTGCAGTTCATTTAGGAGCACTCCAAACACAATGGAAGTGCGTCCTGATGAACTGGGAGCAGGTGGGAAAAGGGATCTTGGGGGCTGATTTTATCATCGCTCGCCAGATCCTAGTAGACTTGAGGAATCACTGTCTATGGGGCACAGTGGGCACGGGAGCAGAGGGAGAAGTCATGGTTATTGATAAGAAACAGGGAAAAGGGACTCTGTGTACAATGAAGCCAAAAGGGGGTTACGACCTGGAGGTTCTGGTCAGTAACACCCCGGCCGAGTACCGGGACTATGTGCAAGCAAATCTTGCAGCATTTGCCACCCATAAACACGACTGTGGGAGAGTCACAGGAGTGGAGGTTCGAATAGATGGGGATCCCATGTCACGCCCGCAAAAAGCAGTATGGCTTTCCCCGAGAGGCAGAAGCAGACTTGGAGACAGCTTTAAGCTCGCTTGTCGAGCAGGGTGTTTTGAGACCCATAGCCACCCATGTCAACTCCCCGCTTTGGCCGGTTAGGAAACCGGATAATTCTTGGAGGGCTACGGTGGATTATAGGGTGCTCAATAAAAACATCCCAGCTTGTGCCCCCACAGTAGCGGCGGTTGCGGATCTGATAGGGGAAATCCCTGTATCCGCAACCACGTTCACAGTGTTGGACATATCCAACGGGTTCTGGTCTATCCCTGTACGGAGGGAAGACCAGTACAAGTTTGCCTTCACCTTCCGGGAACAGCAGTATACATGGAGCTGCCTCCCACAGGGCTTTCATAATAGTCCCAGCATCTTTCACCAATGCATGGCGAACTGCTTAAAAGGCTTCAGCCAGCCACACCAGCTGGTCCAGTATGTGGACGACCTGTTGTTGTTCACAGACAGCAGTGAGGAACATGGTCCACTGCTGGCCGAACTGCTGGTCTTACTGAAGGAAGGAGGTTTTAAAGTTAACCCCAAGAAAGCCCAGATAGGTCTAGGAGAGGTAAAATTCCTGGACCTGACGATAAGGGCAGGAGAAAGGGCCATTGATGAGGCTAGAAGAAAGGCAGTGCAGGAACTCCCTGTCCCTAGGGATGTGTCGGGGGTAAGGTCTTTCCTGGGAATCACTGGCTACTGTAGGGACTTCATCGAGGACTATGCAGCCACTGCCGCCCCTCTGCTCAGACTCCTACATAAGGGGGTCGAGTGGGAATGGGACGAGGGCTGTGAAGCAGCATTTGTCCGTCTTAAGAGAGACCTGCAGGTAGCACCAGCCCTAGGGGCAATTGATGGGGGTGAGGAATTCTTCCTGGAGGTGGCAGCCAGTGGTGACAGTTTAAGTGCAGTGTTGCTCCAGGAGCAAAACGGTCAGCTGAGACCAGTCGTGTACTCCTCCAGGGTCCTCACGGAGGTAGAAAAGGGATACTCCAATTGTGAGAGGCACTTGCTTGCCACCCACTGGGCAGTAAAGAGAGCTCAGATCTTTACCGGAATATCCCCCATTACACTCCTCACCCATCATACCCCGACGCAGATGCTATTGGACGGGAGGATTAAGGACGGGACAGTGAGCAGTGCTAGAATCACTCGCTGGACCCTCCTCCTCTCCCAAATGACTTTAAAGGTCAAGGGCCTCTGCGAGCCCAAGCTCGCAGCAAATTTAATCTATCCAGGGCAGCCGCATCGATGCTCTGTGGAGGGAGTATGGGACATTAACTTTGGATTTCGGGCAGGGATACACCCCACAGGCCGCGAGATCTATGTTGATGGCTCCAGTTCAGTGTCCGCGGGTACAAGACTCACGGGCTGCGGAGTTTGGGATCCCAAGGCAGGAATTGCCTTGGCTCTTAAACTCCCATGCACCCTGAGCGCCCAGCAGGCAGAACTCTCGGCGGTGATGTATGTGGTCACACACCCCGAGGAATTCCCTACCCCATACACGATTTGCTCGGACAGCATGTTCACTTGCAATTCATGTACAGAGTATCTGGCGATTTGGTCACGCCGGGGGTACACCTCTGCGGATGGGAAGCCCCTTGTGACCAAACCCCTGCTAGAAAAGATCGTGGCTGCAGTGGGAGAAACCGGGGATGTATATATCCATAAGGTAAAGGCCCACTCCAAAACTGAGCCACGGGGGGAAGGTAACCAGCAGGCAGACCTGCTGGCAAGGGAAGGTGCTCGCACAGGTCGCCCATGGGACCCATATGAGGCAGGCAGGATAGCAGCAGCAAGAAGCAAGCCAGGGACACAAGGGAGCGTAGGGGCGGCTGCGGCCCCGGACCTTAAAGTAGTCCAGATGCAGGATCCGATCCTGAAGGCTGCCTTGGCTGCTATCAAAAGGGGGGAAAAGGCAGAGGGCCCATACAGTGCTGTAGATATTGCTGTGCGGGAAGGCATGTTGTTTAAAGGGGACAAATGGGTAGTGCCGCCACAACACCGGAGGGAATTCCTTCAGCTGGCCCATGAGGGTCCAGGTGCGGGACACCCTGGGCCAGAATCTACCTGGCAACGGGTAGAAAAGGCAGGGTGGTGGCCAGGCCTCCGGGAAGACGTTCGCAACTTCTGTGCGGGCTGTCTGGTTTGCGCTGCAAACAATCCAGACCCTCAGAAAAGGAAGGCGTCTATAGGACACGTCAGGCGGGTAGAGGGACCATGGCAGTCGATCCAGATCGACTACATCGGACCCCTACCGGCCGCCCAGGGAGGTTATAAATACTGCCTCGTCCTGGTGGATGTGTTTTCCAAGTGGGTGGAAGCCTTCCCTTGCCGAACAGCTACCGCGGTGGGGACTGCAAAAATCCTGGTGAGGGAGGTGTTCTCTCGGTGGGGTCTACCTCAAATCGTGGAGTCCGACCGAGGAAGCCACTTCACCGGCCAGGTGATGCAGGCCACCCTAAAGGTGCTGGGGATAAGAGCCAAATGGCATGTCGCCTACAACCCTCAGTCCTCAGGCCCCGTAGAACGCCTGATCCGGACCCTAAAGGAAAGGCTGCGCAAGGAGACGGGAGATTCACCGAACAAGTGGGTGGAGGTCTTACCGTTGGTCCTCATGGGAATCCGGGCCAGTCAGTCAAAGAGCACAGGGTACTCACCCCATGAGCTGATGACGGGCTGGACCATGAGAACCCCAGTGCATGTGTTGGCGCCGGTTCTCACCGAAGGGCAGCTCCGAGAGGTGAACCGGGACCGGTTTGTCAGGAACCTGTTTGAACACCTGAAACAGATTCACTGGCAGGCTGCTAGTAACATGGGCAGACAGCATCAGAGTAACCGATTGCTGCTAGAACCCAGCAAACACCACGAATGGGAGATAGGGGACCAGGTAATGGTGAGGAACTATGCTCGGGTCGGGGTTTTTGAAGCATTATATATGGGACCATACAGCATAGTCGACAAGGCTAGCCCTATGGTCTATGCGGTTCGACTGCCTCGCCGGGTGAAGTGGTATCACATTAATCAGTGTAAATTGTTTGACCCCAAAAGAGGTAAAAAACAGAGGGGACGAGCAAGGGAAGGGAATCAGGCACTGGGGGAAGAACAGGCCCCGGTGGATTCGGAGGCTCCGGAGGAGGCAGCGGGCCCCGAAGCTCTACAGCCGGGGCTGGTTCACTGCTCCTGTAAGGCTATCCCACCACTGGGTAGAGGTTCCCAGCCCACTAACAGAAGTAGGGAGAAAGGCTCTACCATTAGCAAGGTTCAAGGGGAAGCTGAACCTCCCATGGTGGATCAGCTGGGGCTAGCCCAAGAGGTGGAGGAGATGGCACTGCAGCCCATAACGTGGGACTCTGCATCGACAGTAAGGAGGAGTAACAGAGTGCCACAGCCCAGGGCGCCGTGGTCCCCTGTTTATTTAGCTCCCCGCCCCAGACCGAGAAGGCGAAAGACAACAGGGAGGGTGCTCTGTTGCGCTAGCAAGGGTCTCCCACCGATCATCCGGGGCTCGGGACGGCCTTGGAGGGCAGCACAAGACTCATTTAGGGGGACCATACGAGCCCCTCAGCGGAGGACATCCTGGTCCCCAGGGTACGGTCAGCCAAGTGGTCGACGACGCCTGTACAGTGACAGGATATAGCCTGGCCACCCGGGGACGGGTGGCGGTGTATATATTTTCACTTCCTGTTTTGTTACTTTGTGTTGTGTGTATATGTGTTTAGGTAAGGCAGTGACGGTTGGGTACAGCATTTTTGTGTTTGGAACATGTTAAGTGGGCTGAGCCTGGAGAGGTCTCTCAAGGCAAGGCCATGTTCTTCTTGCCTTTCAGATGTCAACACCTCCCTACTGGCCATTAGTGATGCTGGTATCGCTAAGGATCTGCACCGGGCACCGAGGGGACACCGAGGACTCCCTGGTTTTCGGATGCTCCGGGGGCAGAGCGCCGACAGTGACCACAGGAGAAGGGACTCCGGCGGCGGATGGCCGGGTCACCTACTCCCACGAGGGGAAATGGCCTGGGTGGTTGGGATCGAACTCCACCAAGTACTCCAACCATAAGGACTTTACCTACGGAGAGGCCTCCATCCCCTGCCCGGAGATCACTGTGGCCACTTCCAGAGTGAGAGTGACAGAAGGCAGGAAGGTATGCCTAACTTGCCGAGGGGACATACCTCTGGGACGGTGGTGGTGGCTCAGAAAGCTCAAGAGGGAAATGAGAGACCGACACTCGGACTGGGAACGTCTGGATAATGATACCTACCGAACCATCATGGGGTCATCCGGCGGGGTAACGGTGTGCTGGGAGAAATGGTGGGCGTACGACCAAGGAATTTATTTGTGTATGTGGGGATCCACTCGCGTGTGTTCAGAGGGGGTCTCCATTGCTTTTTATAGGTGGTGGCAGGATGTCGGGGATGGGGTGGTATGGGATCGCAGCGGGGAGGCGTGTGTGATCCCTAATCCCCGGGTACCAGTAAATGCCACTGAACTTGTAGTTCGGGAAAGGAAGCCCCCACCCACGGCCAAGCCCACCGTCCCACACGAGTGCCCGACAACAACCAGGGGCTGGGGAATGGTTTAGTGTTGGTCCCGACCGATAAACTACTTTATCAGGGGGTACACTACGCAGTGGCATCAGTGGTGCTAAATCTGACAGAAGTCCACCTACCTACGTGGTGTCCCCGGGAAACCGAGCTGTTAGACCAGGCTCTGCTGCGGGAGATGTTCCGGAAGTTCTATGAACTGGACTTCGGGGATGTCAAAGTGACAGACTTGTATAAACAGTGGGATAGGGCCGAACCGGGCAGGCAGAGGCGAGGGACTTTAAATGACATTCTTACGGGGTTTAACACCGGGGCGTCCGCCATAAACAGTTTGGATAACATGCAGCTGGCCCTCCAGATAAATGGGTTAAAGAATCAGCTGCGCAAAGTCCTGGGGGACGAGAATACCGTAGTGGGATCCGCGCTCCACGAAGAGATGGCAATGACAGTTCACTTAAAGGAGATTATCTCTCAATTGGAGGCACAGGCCAGGGCTGTAAACGCCTTGATTCGGGAGGATAGAAACGCCTCCGATCAAGCCGCCCAAAATGAGGTGTGCGTGCTCTATGGGGCCTGGTTGCTGGGAGAGGGACGGAGTAACCTCGAGGATCTGAGACAGGGACAGGTCCCCTCCTGGATCAGCAACCAGCACTTAGCAGCACTGCACCCTTATGATAATGTTTTGAGTCCTTGCCAACTTCGTGTAGCATCGGAAGCCTACCCGGTACCGGTGGACTGTGGAAAGTCAAATCATACCATCATGGGTGTGGTGGTCAGGATGCCCGTGATGGGGGGGCGTCCCCACGACCAGCACCCCTGTACCGAGTGAAGAATGTTCGATTCCAAGAGGTCCCACCTTATGTCACAATGTGGGCGCACACTGTGACGGGTACAGACCTCTCGGGTTGTCGGAGCAGGGGAGCACAGGTAATCCTGTGCCCCCAGCACTTGAATGCTTTTGCAAGGCCACAATGCGGGTTCAGCACTGCTGGGGCAGAGCCTATCAATTGCACAATGGAGGTAATGGCCCCTAACCACATGCCTCCACAGGTAGCGTATGTAGGCGGTGGGACATATTGTGTCACCACAAGTGCCCATCGGTATGAACACGGACCGGGAAGGTGTCCAATTCCGTACAGCAGCTTTTGCTTTAAACCCAGGGCAGAGGTTCAAGTGGCACACACCAGAATCACACCCATCCCTGAACCTTCCACGATTCACCTCACGGTACAAAACAACCTCAGCCATCTACAACAATATGTCGCCCAGTTTGGCTATCCCATTGCCCCACTACCTGAGAAACTTACAGCCCTCCTCCAGGCAGTGGATTTGTCTCAAAAACATTTTTACACCATGGAGCAGAAAACTGAAATTCTAGCAGGGGAGATTGCCCAGATTAAACCCCCAGCATGGTGGGATTTGGGAATACGGGCAGACATACCTGCATGGATCCGGGTGGGATCGCATGCCTTAGTAATCGGCCAACTCCTGATTGTAGCTTATCTGCTAGTTACAAGCTGTAAGCTCAGGAGAAAAAGAAAAAAACGCAGTTCCTCAGGCTACTACACAGCCAGGAGAGCCGTTGCTAAACACTCAAGGCGTGTAAACAAAGCTTGACCGTGACACTTAGGCGGTTTTGTTATTTCCAGGGATGACTGCGTTTTCATACATGGCTCCTGGGGAGTTTGCAGGGCAGGTTTCTTTGTTTTACGTTTGAGACCGAAATGAGACTCAATGTACAATTACTGCTGTAACCTTAAGTACATATATGTATGTTGCTGTCGTGTATTGTAACCTGTTGGATTTCTGTGTTTAGTACCGCGTTAAAAGGAATTACAATATATATCGAAGGGATCAGTTTAGAGTTAAACTGGGGAAAGTTGGGCAATTTGGGAGACCTAGGGTTTTCTCACCACCCTGAACTTTGACACACTCGAGTGGTGTCTGACTGTGTCAGATGGGGGATTATGTAGGGGAGGACAAAAACCCCCTCATTTTACCCAGAAGGAAAGGGGCTGTGGGATCAGTCTGTGCTGTGAATTGAAACCGATGGAAGGAAAACTTTGGGACACAAATGGAGACCCCCCCGTGTTTGGACTCATAGGAAAGGGAATTTAATTTGGAACTATCTACCAGAAAGTTTGAAATCCTAAAGTACACATGGAAGAAACTATGAACTTTAATCGAATTTGGGATTTTTTTAAAGGTCTGCAAGAAAAGGGGTGGAGTCAATATCAAAAGGGCCAGTTTGGACATTGGAACTAATCAAATTGTCTGGGAACTGTATACCCTCGAAACTTGCCCCTTGAAAACATTAGCATTTAAACAATGCCACATACATATTCCAACACCTTTTTCATCAGGCATAGAAATATCTGGCTCAGGCCAGACTAGCACAATGGCTACAGGAGGCCAATGCAATCAACACCCACTCAAACCTTGAGTAGGTTAAGATCAGTGGGGAAAAAAACCTAAAAACCTCAAACTGTTGCATTTTTCAAAATCAAAAGTCCACCAATGAGAAGAATCGACTTCAGCAGGAGAGGCGGACTGGATAATCTGGCTATAAAAAAAGGGGTTTCTGACGTAGTGAAGGAGAGGAGTGATGATTTTCCCTGCCCTGGTGATTCAACAACCACAACCACAGGCCTCTCGACACGGAAGGAAAACCAGTGTCCGAAGACACTGAAGATAGAAGAAACAAACCACCAGACTGCAGAAGGCACAGTAGTGAGTATAACCTCTGGTCCCCAGAACTCCCAACTCAGTTAGGCCAGGAAAGGTGGGAGGTTGGGCATTGTACTGCTAAACTGGTGTAAAGATTTTCGTTGTGTCCGTTTAGTGGGATTTAGGGGGATTGTTTTGTTGGTGTATTGCTGTTTTGTTGAGTTACACCTTGCCAAATAAATTGGAAGCCTAAAGTTCCTCTTGGAATCACCTTGTCTCAGTTCTATTGTATTACATCTCCTGATCGTGAGTCTTATGTCAGAACCGTGTAAGGGAAGCTAGGAGCGCCTCGAAAACGCTCAACTGTGTGTCACAGGCTAGGGAAGAAGGGGTTAGGAGTGTTTGACACTCACAGGTGCCTCACAGGCTAGGCATAAGCTGTGGGGACGCACGAGTCTCAAAACCCCCTTCATAAGCTGTGGACACAGTCTCTCCAGGGGTGCTCTTGCAGCACTCAGGGTACCTCACAGGCCAGGCATAAGCTGTGAGGGCAGAAGCCCAGAGAGAGACACCCAAGGCACAACAACAACCCTGTGAAAACCCCTTACAGGGAACATTCTTCCTGCATCTAACCTGTCCAATCCCGTCAGAATCTTATACATTTCTATGAGATCCCCTCTCATCCTTCTAAACTCCACTGAATAAAGGTCCAGTTGATCCAGTCTCTCCTCATATGACAGTATAGCCATCCCTGGAATCAGTCTGGTGAACCGTCGCTGCACTCCCTCAATAGCAAGAACGTCCTTCCTCAGATTAGGAGACCAAAACTGAACACAATATTCCAGGTGAGGCCTCACTAAGACCCTGTACAACTGCAGTGAGACCTCCCTGCTCCTATACTCAAATCCCCTAGCTATGAAGGCCAACATACCATTTGCCTTCTTTACCGCCTGCTGTACCTGCATGCCCACTTTCAGTGACTGATGAACCATGACACCTCCCTTTTTACGAATCTGCCGCCATTCAGATAATATTCTGCCTTCGTGTTTTTGCCCCCAAAATGTATAACCTCACATTTATCCACATTATACTGCATCTGCCATGCATTTGCGCACTCACCTAACCTGTCCAAGTCACCCTGCAGCCTATTAGCGTCCTCCTCACAGCTCACACCGCCACCCAGTTTAGTGTCATCTACAAACTTGGAGATGTTACACTCAATTTCTTCATCTAAATCGTTAATGTATATTGTAAAGAGCTAGGGTCCCAGCGCTGAGCCCTGTGGCACTCCACTAGTCACTGCCTTCCATTCCGAAAAGGACGTGTTTATCCCGACTCTCTGCGTCCTGTCTGCCAACCAGTTCTCTATCCACGTCAGTACATTACCCCCAATACCATGCACTTTGATTTTGCACACCAATCTCTGTGCAGGACCTTGTCAAAAGCCTTTTGAAAGTCCAAATACACCACATCCACTGGTTCTCCCTTGTCCACTCTACTAGTTACATCCTCAAAAAATTCGTCAAGCATGATTTCCCTTTCATAAATCCATACTGACTTGGTCCGATCCTTTCACTGCTTTCCAAATGCGCTGCTATTTCATCCTTAATGATTGATTCCAACATTTTCCCCACTACTGATGTCAGGCTAACCGGTCTATAATTACCCGTTTTCTCTCTCCCTCCTTTTTTAAAAAGTGGTGTTACATTAGCTACCCTCCAGTCCATAGGAACTGATCCAGAGTCGATAGACTGTTGGAAAATGATCACCAATGCATCCACCATTTCTAGGGCTACTTCCTTAAGTACTCTGGGATATAGACTATCAGACCCCGGGGATTTATTGGCCTTCAATCCCATCAATTTCCCTAACACAATTTCCCGCCTAATAAGGATATCCTTCAGTTCCTCCTTCTCACTCGACCCATTGTCCCCTAGTACATTCGGCAGGTTATTTGCATCTTTCTTCGTGAAGACAGAACCGAAGTATTTGTTCAATTGGTCAGCCATTTCTTTGTTCCCCATTATAAATTCACCTGAATCCGACTGCAAGGGACCTACGTTTGTCTTCACTAATCTTTTTCTCTTCACATATCTATAGAAGTTTTTTGCAGTCAGTTTTTATGTTTCCTGCAAGCTTCCTCTCGTAGTCTATTTTCCCCTTCTTAATTAAACCCTTTGTCCTCCTCTGTTGAATTCTAAATTTCTCCCAGTCCTCAGGTTTGTTGCTTTTTCTAGCCAATTTATATGCCTCTTCCTTGGCTTTAATACTATCCTTAATTTCCCTTGTTAGCCATGGTTGAGCCACCTTCCCCATTTTATTTTTACTCCAGACAGGGATGTACAATTGCTGAAGTTCACCCATGTGATCTTTAAATGTTTGCCCTTGCTTATCCATCGTCAACCCTTTAAGTATCCTTTGCCAGTCTATTCTAGCCAATTCACGCCTCAAACCGTCGAAGTTCCCTTTCCTTAAGTTCAGGATCCTAGCTTCCGAATTAACTGTGTCACTCTCCATCTTAATAAAGAATTCTACCATATTATGGTCACTCTTCCCCAAGGGGCCTCGCACAACAAGATTGCTAATTAGTCCCTTCTCATTACACATCACCCAGTCTAGGATGGCCAGCTCGCTAGGTGGTTCCTCGACATATTGGTCTGGAAAACCATCCCTAATACACTCCAGGAAATCCACCTCCACCGCATTGCTATCAGTTTGGTTAGCCCAATCAATATGTAAATTAAAGTCGTCCATGATAACTGCTGTACCTTTATTGCACACATCCCTTATTTCTTGTTTGATGCTGTCCCCAACCTCACTACTACTGTTTGGTGGTCTGTATACAACTCCCACTAACGTTTTCTGCCCTTTGGAATTCTGCAGCTCCACCCATACCGATTCCACATCAACCAGGCTAATGGCCCTCCTTACTTATTGCATTAATTTCCTCTTTAACCAGCAACGCCACCCCGCCTCCTTTTCCTCTCTGTCTATCCTTCCTAAATGTTGAATACCCCTGGATGTTGAGTTCCCAGCCTTGGTCACCCTGGAGCCATGTCTCTGTGATGCCAATTACATCATATCCGTTAACTGCTGTCTGCGCAGTTAATTCGTCCACCTTATTCCGAATACTCCTCGCATTGAGGCACAGAGCCTTCAGACTTGTCTTTTTAACACACTTTGCCTCTTCAGAATTTTTTTGTAATGTGGCCCTTTTTGTTTTTTGCCTTGGGTTTCTCTGCCCTCCACTTTTACTATTCTCTTTTCTATCTTTTGCTTCTGCCTCCATTTTATTTCCCTCTGTCTCCCTGCATAGGTTCCCCTCCCCAACAGCACTAGCAAACAATTCCCCCTAGGACATTGGTTCAGGTCCTGCCCAGGTGCATACCATCGACTTTGTACTGGTCCCACCTCCCCCAGAACCGGTTCCGGTGTCCCAGGAATTTGAACCCCTCCCTCTTGCACCACTCCTCAAGCCACATATTAATCTGAGCTATCCTGCGATTCCTAGCTCTGACTAGCCTTTTGAAAGTCCAAATACACCACATCCACTGGTTCTTCCTTGTCCACTCTACCAGTTACAGCCTCAAAAAATTCTTGAAGATTTGTCAAGCATGATTTCCCTTTCATAAATCCATGCTGACTTGGACCAATCCTGTCACTGCTTTCCAAATGCGCTGCTATTTCATCTTTAATAATTGATTCCAACATTTTCCCCACTACTGATGTCAGGCTAACCGGTCTATAATTACCCGTTTTCTCTCTCCCTCTTTTCTTAAAAAGTGGTGTTACATTATCTACCCTCCAGTCCAAAGGAACTGAGCCCGAGTCGATAGATTGTTGGAAAATGATCACCAATGCATCCACTATTTCTAGGGTCACTTCCTTAAGTACCCTGGGATGCAGACTATCAGGCCCCAGGGTTTATTGGCCTTCAATCCCATTAATTTCCCTAACACAATTTCCCATCTAATAAAGATTTCCTTCAGTTCCTCCTTCTCACTAGACCCTCGCTCCCGTAGTATTTCCGGAATGTTATTTGTGTCTTCCTTCGACAAGACAGAACCAAAGTATTTGCTTAACTGGTCCGCCATTTCTTTGCTCCCCATTATAAATTCACCTGAATCTGACTGCAAGGGACCTACGTTTGTCTTCACTAATCTTTTTCTCTTCACATATCTATAGAAGCATTTGCAGCCAGTTTTTATGTTCCCAGCAAGCTTCCTCTCATACTCTATTTTCTCCCTCCTAATTAAGAAAGAAAAAGTCCCCAACCTAATGCGATTGAGGGGAGAAGAGTGAATTTTGGGTAGTTGTAGGGGAATTAAATTATAGATTTTCTCGAACCTTTTAGTCTTTTTTATGTCTGTTGTCAATTTTGTGGTTGGATACATGAGGAATGCCAGTCCTGAGTGGCCTGAACATTTCCATGTTTTTCACTAATGGACTGGAGTTGCTCTGGTGAGAGAACAACATCAAATAGCGCTTTTAATGTCGTAAAACATTCCAAGGCACTTCACAGGAATGTTATCAAACAAAATATGACACCGAGCCACATAAGAAGATATAAGGACAGACAACCAAAAGCTTGTTCAAAGAGATAGATTTTAAGGACCATTTTAAAGGAGGAATGAGAGTTAGAGTGAATTAGTAACCAAAAATATTTGAGTGACTAAACAGCAGTGCTAAATAAATTTGTTGGCGTTGAGGTTCAACTACTGGGTTTGTTGAAGTTGCCATTGGTTACTATAATGGGAGAGTTAGGGCGGTAAAGGAATGAGTTTCAAAGACCCGAATGGCCTTTACCGACTGATAACTATTCTACCTTCGAGTCCACAAATTACTTCAGAGTCAAGGAAATACTCTAAGGTCATCTCCAGACATATTAATGACAAATGGGCTCACGCTGTGGGTAATTTATTACAGTAATAAAGAAGAGATTGATTTGCAATCAATTACTAGCTGAACGCTGGCATGTCCCAGTACTTAAACGAGAAAAGCAGGTTGGATGAAGCTCTCTTAATAAAAGACGTAGTAGTTCAGGGAACAGCTGTTGAAATGAGCTGATTGTAATACCTTTTGCCCCTTTCAGTTTTGTTCTTAATCAAAGTCAGCCATGGTTTTTATAAAGTGATGCCTGAGGAAGGCTGAGAGCAGTTCCCAGATCTGAGCACAGCTTTGGTTGGCACTGATGTTGATGTATTATCCTTTTTCTCTATCAGAGGCAACTTGAAGGAGCACACTAACCTACCAAAATTTAAACTGGTACTTGAGAGAGAAAAATTGGTACGTTTCACTTAAAGATAAATGTTACACAGGTTGTTTTTTATAATTCATCAGTAATCTTAGAAAGAAAGAACATTCATTTTATAGAGTGGCATTTCACAACCTCAGGCACTCCCAAAGCGCTTCACAGCCAATGAAGTACTTTGTGAACTGTAGTCACTGTTGTAATGTTGCAACTTGTAGCAGCCAAGTTGCACACAGTAAGTTTCCACAAGCAGCAATGTGATAATGACTAATGTGATAATCTCTTTTTTTAAGCGATGTTTGTAGAGGGTTAAATATAGACCAGCACACCGGGGATAACTCCCCAGCTCTTCTTCCAACAACTTGTATTTATATTGTATCTTTAATGTAGTAAAATGTCCCAAGTGCTTCACAGGAGTATTAGAAGACATAGGGCTAGAACCTCCACTTTTTTTGCCTGCTTAAAGCTCCCTTAATGCCCATTTTACCGCTGAAATGACGTATAACGCCCATATATCGCCCATTTTGGCACAAAATGGAAACTGACGGGCTTTTTTAGGAAACTTATGACCGAGCGTTACTTTCCCCATGTGCTCAACGCCAGGAAAAAATATTACCGCTCGCCCACTTTTTTTGGGCGGAATCATCAGAATGGGCGAAATCAATGACCATAATAGCGCCCAGCGTTACTTTCCGCGCTGACTTAATGGCGAGATTCAATATAAATGCCCGGCCACTGTTTTTTGGCGTAAAGAGCATATTTACACAAACTAGCGGCCAGGGAGATCGCCCATCATCAATTTCACCACCTCGCACACATATCGGCCACAATATTGCTCGCTCAAAACGTGCACACAAAAAGTGGAACTAACAGAACGAACGCCTGTGGTGTGGCTGGCATTTGTTAAATCCCACTGTTACGTGAGGAGCTGATATCTGAAAGAGCGTTGATGTGAGTGATAATGCTGATACACTGCTGTCTATGTGCAGCTCAGACATCAATGGTCCACATCACCTTAGTGCCAGTTAAAGTTTACGTTGATTGAAGTTAAGTTGTATTTAACCTTTTCATGGTAAGGAATCACCAGTGTGTAACGGTCCAGCTATCTGAGACAATGCGCAACAAGATTATGTTCAATAACAAAAGTTTAATACCAACATTGGTCTGAAATCATAAGTATCACAGCCAATAACACCCAACCTCTGCCCAAAACCCCACTTTTTCCACCATTGATATAAATCACGTGGTCAACATGTCCACCAACACAGAATACAAAGGCAAAGCAGGAGCATGGTCCCCAGCCCCCATACATTGCAACAAATTGCATACACCCAGATGGAGATGTAACACAGCCATCACCTGCGCACATGCACCTCACTTTCCGTCGTCCCAACCCTTCTTCTCCCCACTTCTACCCCTTCCCCTCCTCGCTCCACGGTGCCTGGCCGAGGAGCTCCTCAGGCGGTGGCTCATTGGCGGGGGGGGGGGGGGGAATGGAGGCAGATGCGGTTGTTGCACGGGTACGGGAGCGGGGGGCAACATTCTCTGATGCAGAAGCAGGATCTTGATCCTTGTTCTCATCTGTCGTTTACAGTGGTGGTGTGGAACTTAGGGGTGGAGTGCCACGCTCAGGGATCACTGGGAGGCCTGTGCCAGCAGTGTTCCTAGCTATCGCATCCAGGGACTCCGCCATCCACGGAATGTACTCGGTCATGGTGGCCAGCTGTCGGGATATGCCCCCAATGCTTCGATGAGCTGGTCACCAATGTCTGCAGTCTTCCTGGACAACTGTACCATCTCTCCGCTGTCATGTGGCGCTCGTGGAACAGACATGTCACATCCACGAGGCCTCCGAGGGGTCGGTGCTGTCCTGTGGTAAAATGGGGCGCCCTGTGGAGAGGTGCTTGGGGCCGGTACCTCCCGAGTGGAGGCGGGAATGACCACTAGATTGCCTTGAGGTGGAATGGCTTCTGGAGTGTGGCGATGCAGGTTCTTCGAACTCTGCACTCTCATCCGTCGAGAACAGACCCAGCGGATTGACAGGCGAGAATTGGAGCTCCTCAGCACCAGATGTGGTAGTCCAAGGACTCCTGCCCCGCGCCCCCACCTTCTGGCCTCTGTGGTCTTGCCTGGGGCCGCACTGCTGGCTGAGCTGCAAAATACAAATGAGGTTATTAGAGGAGAAGTGGGTGCTGGGGTGATAAGGTGAGTCCAGCGCTACACACAGCATATGCATGACAAAAGCATCACCGCTCTCAAAATCATCACAGACATCACATCTCATGACCATCAACACATTTGCATTGCAATGATTTTCATTAGGCCAGCATTATTTCTATGACACTTTTAGAAATCATCTATCATATATGATTGTTCGGATATGAGTGGGTGTGGCATCTATAGACTTTACATGAGGCAATGGTGCAAGCTTTACTCACGTGGCATCACTTCAGGGTCTGCAGATGCGTCCATGGCTGTCCGGGGGTGCTTCCCCACAAGTGCAAGCACCCGTTCCTCCATCTCTGTGATGTCGCTGGGGCTGGTGGCCCCGTTCACCTCTGCATGGACCTCATCGTCGATAGCTTCTTCTGTAAAAGGTGACAGGATGACATGGCATGAGATAATTCCGTGATATCATTGCTAGGTACTGTCACAGAGACTGATACAACACATAACCGACAGATGTAATCATGATTATTATGATTATTATCATTCTTTACCTAAAGACGTACACTGTGACCGCAGGCTTGGATTAAACATTCCCGGTAAAAGTGCAAGACATCACATCTGCTGATAGTCATTCATGACTGTTACAAATCAAATTATATAAATACATAAGTACATGTAAATCAATGTAATATTTACTCTTGCGGATCCCACAAGGCCGTTCCATCGTTTGCGGCATTGGTTGCCCTCACGCACCTCATTTGTCGCTGACGAGACCACCTCTGCTATCTCGGCCCTATCCTCTGGTAGCCCTTTGGGGTGGGCTTCCCACACCCTCCCTGTATCAAATCACCCCAGCGTGACGCGACCTCCTGCAGGAGGGAGGCATTTGCCTCATCCGAGAACCTCCTGGCTTTTTTGCGGCCTCCAATGTGTTCCTCTCCCACCTCAATGCTCTCTCCAGCGTCAGTCTCCACAGCGTGCTGTGATGCCTCCTCCTCTCTCTCCATTATAGGTCAAATTCGGTCAAATATGTGGCTGGTAACACCTACTTTTTGTTTGCCTACTTGCTGTGAAGCTCTAAAGTCTCCTTCCTTCCTCCCAAAGCAGCCACACCACACCCAGACACTCCTTCAGTCCTTCTGAGCTCCCTCTCTCTCTCTGTCTCCTCTTCTGTGCATGTCATGGTGACCCTTGACCTCCAGAATCACGGGAATCGAGCATTGCCATGCCGTTGCTAAGGACGGCCACACTTACGGTAGAAGGTCAAAAACATTTAACGTTATCGCCTATTTGATATCACGCGCGGTAATGCCCATTTTCAAAATGTAAACTAGGTGTTTTGAGAATGGGCGACAAGCCAGCGATCTGAAGACCCTTTTTTAATGCCCACACCAGAAATAATGTCCATTTTTGGGTGATAAGCACATAAGTGGAGGTTCTAGCCCATAAGCTTTGACACCGAGCCACCTAAGGGGAAATTAGGGCAAGTGACCAAAAGCTTGGTCAAAGAGGTAAGTTTTCAGAGCGTCTGAAAGGAGGAAAGAGAGGTAGAGAGGCGGAGAGGTTTATGCAGGGAATTCCAGAGCTTGGGGCCTAGGCAACAGAAGGCACAGCCAGCAATGGCTGAGCAATTATAATCAGGGATGCTCAAGAGGGCAGGATTAGAAGGGTGCAGATATCTTGGGGAGGGGGGTGGTTGTGTGGCTGGAGGAGATTACAGAGATAGGGAGGGGCGAGACCACGGAGTGATTTGAAAGCAAGGATGAGAATTTTGAAATTGAGGCATTGCTTAACGGGGAGACAATGTCGGTCAGCGAGCGCAGGGCTGATGGGTGAACGGGACTTGGTGCGAGTTAGGGCATGGCAGCTGAGTTTTGGATAACCTCAAGTTTATGTAGGGTAGAATGTGGTAGCCCAGCCAGGAGTGCGCTGGAATAGTCAAATCACGAGGTAACAAAGGCATGGATGGGGGCTTCAGCAGTGAGGCAATATTACGGAGGTGGAAATAGATGGTCTTAGTTATGCTGCAGATATGTGGTCAAAAGCTAATTTCAGGGTCAAATACGACACCAAGGTTGCGAACAGCCTGGTCAGATGGATATTAAATTGAGGGATGGAGTCAGTAGCTAGGGAACTAGAGTTTGTGGCAGGGACTGAAAACAATGGATTCGGTCTTCCCAATATTTAATTGGAGAAAATTTCTGCTCATCCAGAACTGGATGTTGGACAAGCAGTCTGACAAATTAGAGCCCGTGATAGGGATCGAGAGAAGTGGTGGTGAGGTAGAGCTGAGTGCTTTTAATTGTGCAGTAGAACCTTTTACGTCCACCTGAGAGGGCAGATGGGACCTAGTTTTAAAGATGGCACTTCCGACAGTGCAGCAGTCTCTCAGTATTGCACTGGAGTGTCAGCCTAGATTACATGCTCAAGTCTCTGGCGAGCGACTTGAACCCACGACCTCTTGACTCCGAGGTGAAAATGCCATCTGTGACAAAGAGAGAATGACAATTCTAAAGGCTAAATTTTGACAGGCTCTTCTGTCAGCAGAGACTCGATGGAAAATTGGGAATGCCAGGCCCGATTGTACGATCTGCATTCCCATTGGGAATTACACACCATCCTGAAATGGACATATATCATCATTCCTTCATCATTGTTGGGTCAATATCTCCAAATTCCCTACCTAACGTCATTGTAGGAGCACTTTCACCAGGGATGGACAATAAACGCAGCCCTGCCAGCGACGCCCACATCACGAGAACAAATTTTTAAAAATGATTACCCTAAAGTCTGATTCTGGTGACATTGATGTCGGTCCTGATTTTCTGATGGAGGTTTCAAATGGCGGCAAAGCTTTTACTGACTTGGGTTGCAATCAAGCCAAATATTTAATGGGCAGATCCAGATATAAAAAATGGAAGGGACAGGCATCGAGGTATCTCCAAGATTTGGAGCAGATGGAGAGGGGACAGAACCCATATCAAAAAGAAGGGCCCAAACTTGGTGAAGGCCTCTTGCCCGCCCAAGTTCCGCCCAAAGGACCGCCGATGGCCGCCGAGGCCCGCTGAGGTCCCTGACGGTTCTTTGGGCAGGATTTCCATCACCCAGGTCCCTCGAAGGTCGGCGAGTGGCAAATCTGCGATGTACGCCACCAATCTGGGTGGTAGTGGGCAGGAGGTCTCATTCTCGGCGGCAGAGGTGCTTGCCGCCCAAGTGCCGTCGAGGATGGAGTCGGGCCCATGGAGGGTCAAAGAATTAAAAATATAAAGCAGCAAGAACAAAAAAGAAACATGTGAGGACCTTCAGGGGACCCCATCCAGGTAAGTACCTGTAAAGAAATAATTTAAAAACATTCCACTGACCTTTTTGACAGGATCTTGACATTCACCATTCAGGACAGACCAGCCTCCACACATCGGTCCACCGCCGTCCTGCCGGCGACTCCAGCTGACCCCCGCCCGCACCAATCTGGCATCTCGGCGGGCGGCAGACTACTTACGCGCATCGGCCGTCCGCTGACGTCGGCCGCCGCTTTCCGGCGGCTCTCCCCTCCCGCCCACGAGGTTCGCGCAGAGGAATGTCGGCGGCAATGGGCGGTAATTTTGGCCCCAGTGTGAGAAGACACCCGCAATCAGTAGAGCCTATGAGCAGCTCCAATTAATTGTAGCCATGCTGCATGAGGCTGTCCTGCGGCTGGATTCACCCCTTACTATGCAGTCCGGTAATGAGAGACTAATGAGAGCCTAACCAGTGGCTTCATATACACGTGTGCAGCTACAAACTCGTCCTCTCATTTCAGAACTGTGCAGTAACAGCCGAAACCATGCAGCAGGGCAGCATTGTCGATTTTCTTCTATCATGGATGTCATGTATTCAACCAGAGAGCACCCAGGCCCCGTAACACGACGGAGCTGCGTTCGTTCCTGGGGCCAATTTCGGGAGAAAAAATCTGGGAAAATTCCTCTTCGACCCATCCAGGAAATCACCCTGGCCGTATTCTATTCCCTGCAGTACTTACCATTATATCTGCGCCGATCAACAAAAGGTCATCGAGTCTAATCCCAATTACCAGCTCTAGGTCTGTAACCCTGCAGGTTACGGCACTTTAAATGCCCATTCAGCCATCTCTTAAAAGTGGTGAGGGTTTCTGCATCCACCACTCTTCCAGGCAGCGAGTTCCAAATCCCCACAACCCTCTGCGTAAAGAAGCCTCCCCCCCTCAAATCCCCTCTAAACCTTCCACCAACCACCTTAAAACGATGCCCCCTCGTAATAGACCCCTCCACCAATGGAAATAGACCCTTAGTATCGACTATGTCCAGGCCTCTCAATATTTTGTACACCTCAATGAGGTCTACTCTCAACCTCCTCTGTTCCAATGAGAACAAACCCAGCCTATTCAATCTGTCCTCATAACTAAGATTCTCCATATGGGGGCAATGCCGCTAACATTCAATCCGAGGGAGTGACAGAGTACCTCAACCACAGGGATTTCTGTCCCTCAATATTCAGATTGTCCACAATGCCCAAAGACTGATCTTTCACATGAATGCACAGTACCCCGGGTCAACACTTGACTCCTTCATCTGCAGGCTGTTGCCTCTGGCTGTGTAGCATTTAAATGCACTGACAGATTAAAGAAAGAAAGAACTTTCATTTTATATATTGTCTTTCACAGCCATAGGAAGTAGCAAAGCTTTTTTTTAATTTCAAAATATACTTTATTCATATAAAAATTTGTACAGTACATTCAAACGCAGTTCAGTACGTTTAGCTGCGGTCAGCAATCCCATACACTATATTTGGGTGCTGATGGCAGTTCCGTTCGATACATCTCCTTGCTTTTCAGTTCAAGTACAATTCGGTACAATACGGGATACATTGTAGTACATTCAACAAATTACATTACATGTGTCACTATACAGTATACGGAATGGGTGACGGTACATTTACATTTTTCTTTTCAACGTGCATTACGAAACAGACCTTGCATTGTACATGGCACTACATAGGTGTTTACAGATCATGGTGCTCCATGTACACAAAAAAGAAGTTACAAGTACAGCCCGAGGGGAGTTTTGTACTGATTCCTGCCCCCGGGTTTACCGTGGCAGAAGGGCTTTAAACTGTGGCCCTTCCCCATCGTGCCTTTGCGGCGAATGCCCCAATTTTAAGTGCGTCCCTCAGCCTGGATCTTGGATTGTGTCAGTCTGCAACACGCAGACATGGACATCTCCTTGCTCTGGAAGACCAGCAAGTTTCGGCAAGACCAAAGAGCGTCTTTGACCGAGTTGATGGCCCTCCAGCAGCAGGTGATATCTGTCTCGGTGTGTGTCCCTGGGAACAGCCCGTAGAGCACAGAGTCCTGTGTTACGGAGCTGCTTGGGATGAATCTTGACAGCAACCACTGCATCTCTTTCCAAACCTGCCTTGCGAAGGCGCAATCCTGAAGGAGATGGGTGACAGTCTCGTCCGCCCCGCAGCCGACTCGGGGGCACCGTGCCGTGCTGCTGAGATGTCGGCTGTGCATGAAGGCTCTGACGGGTAAGGCCCTCCTCACCGCCAACCAAGCTACATCTTGGTGCTTGTGTGAAAGCTCTGGCGATGAGACGTTCTGCCAAATGAGTTTGACAGTCCGCTCAGGGGAACCACCCGACAGGGTCCACCCTCTCCTTCTTTCGTAGAGCGTCCAGGACCTTACGTGCTGACCACTGTTGTATGGCCTTGTGGTCAAAGGGGTTTTTTGTGAAAAACTTAACAGGAAGTAGCAAAGCTTTACAGCCAATTAAGGACTTGTTGAAGTGTGATCTAGGAAATGTGGCAGCCAAGTGCACACAGCAAGCTCCCACAATCTGCAAGGTGATAATGGCCTGATAATTTTGGTTTTTAAATGCTGCTGCTTGAGAGCTAAGTATTGGCCAGGACACTGGGGAGAACTCCCCGTCCATCTATAAAATCAGAGAAATCGTCTCTTTTGTTGGCTGCAGTCACTCTCTAAGATAGTTCAGCTCTGACTTTTGACTCAACCCCAAGTCAATGAATTTTGGGGGTAATTTGAACTTCTGGCGATGGTATAAAATAGGTGATATTGAATTAAAGTCAATGGATGGAAAAATTGGAGGTGCGAGGAGCATAATGGGTGGCCTTTTGATATCATCTGTTTTACACCATCACTGACAGATTACCGTCTTTGCCTTCCTACTATAGGCATGATTTTTAACAGAACCTCAAAAGTATTCAATATCCTCTTGCATGAGAATTAGGGCCATAGGTGTTTAATTTTGCAATTGAAACATTGATTCTTTTTCTAAAAGTCACTTTCTTCAAAAAAATTGCACGCTGAAGCAAACACTTCGAACCACCATGGAGAATTACATCGGCATCGGGAGCTGGGGATTAGTGTTCAGATTGATGTTTAGCAGGAATGAAATACCGAGAGAGAGTAATCTGAGTTATCCATACCGAAAGATACAGAAGTACATGTGGAGTAAAGGGACTGTTTAACAGTGTGCTGGAGGGGAAGATTGCATTATTTGCCATCTCCCTAGAGGGTAACTGGAATAGGCACTTGCCAAAGTAGCCAAGATAGCCTTGGCGTCTGCTTGCATATTACATTTTGTGATTGAAATCCAGCAGCTAATTTGGAGGTGCAGCAGGGCGGCTCGAAGGAACGGCAGCTGTGGGGCAGGAGGAGAAAGCTGGTCTCCCGTGCCTCAGGGTCAGGTGATGTTCTGGGAGAAAACATTTTCGCTGCTGACAGCAATTTGTCGGTTGCTAATAATAGAGCAAGAACAGGCAAAATTCTGAAGGAGGCATTGCCGGGAGACACTGAGAATTCAGGAAAGGTTTACCAGTTCAAGGTACGGGACATCTTATTACCCTGTTAGTAGTTAGTAATTAAAGGCACGGCTACCTTGCCCAGATATTTTCTTCCTTTCTGCAGCAGCAACTTACATTTTCTAGGACCTTTAAAGTAAAAGATGTCTTAATGTGTGTCACAATAGAGAGAGAGGGAGACACATGTTGAGCCGTGAAGGCAGAGAATAGTAAGCGTCACTCATCGCTTCCCTGAGAGTGTTTTTAAAGGTGGGAGACAAGAGAAGAAGTGGCGGGAGGAGATGGTTAGGAAGGCAAAACATAAAAACAGATAGTAAAAGCTTTTACAGATATATAAAACGGAAAAGAGTGACTAAAGTAAATATTGGTCCCTTAGAAGATGAGAAGGGGGATTTAATAATGGGAAATGTGGAAATGGCTGAGACCTTAAACAATTATTTTGCTTCAGTCTTCACAGTGGAAGACACAAAAACCATGCCAAAAATTGCTGGTCACAGGAATGTGGGAAGGGAGGACCTTGAGACAATCACTATCACTAGGGGGGTAGTGCTGGACAGGCTAATGGGACTCAAGGTAGACAAGTCCCCTGGTCCTGATGAAATGCATCCCAGGGTATTAAAAGAGATGGCGGAAGTTATAGCAGATGCATTCGTTTAATCTACCAAAATTCTCTGGACTCTGGGGAGGTACCGGCGGATTGGAAAGCAGCTAATGTAACGCCTCTGTTTCAAAAAGGGGGCAGGCAAAAAGCAGGTAACTATAGGCCGGTTAGTTTAACATCTGTATGGGGGAAATACTTGAAACTATCATTAAGGAAGAAATAGCGGGACATCTAGATAGGAATAGTGCAATCAAGCAGACGCAACATGGATTCATGAAGGGGAAATCATGTTGAACTAATTTACTGGAATTCTTTGAGGATATAACGAGCATGGTGGGTAGAGGTGTACCGATGGATGTGGTGTATTCACATTTCCAAAAGGCATTCGATAAGGTGCCACACAAAAGGTTACTGCAGAAGATAGAGGTACGCGGAGTCAGAGGAAATGTATTAGCATGGATAGAGAATTGGCTGGCGAACAGAAAGCAGAGAGTTGGGATAAATGGGTCCTTTTTGGGTTGGAAATCGGTGGTTAGTGGTGTGCCACAGGGATCGGTGCTGGGACCACAACTGTTTACAATATACATAGATGACCTGGAAGAGGGGACAGAGTGTAGTGTAACAAAATTTGCAGATGACACAAAGATTAGTGGGAAAGCGGGTTGTGTAGAGGACACAGAGAGGCTGCAAAGAGATTTGGATAGGTTAAGCGAATGGGCGAAGGTTTGGCAGATGGAATACAATGTCGGAAAGTGTGAGGTCATCCACCTTGGGAAAAAAGACAGTAAAAGGGAATATTATTTGAATGGGGAGAAATTACAACATGCTGAGGTGCAGAGGGACCTGGGGGTCCTTGTGCATGAAACTCTTTTTGGAGTTTATCTGAAAAACATAAAACATTAAACCGTGCCACCCGACCTGGATGACACACCAGACATTTACAAGGCCCTTTTTTTCTTTTTTGTGGTTTTTTTTTGTTCTTTTTTTTTGGGCACTAAAATCACATTTTTTCCAGTGCCCCCTATAAAAGGGGAGGGGGACACTAAAAGCACCGGCAATTAAAACAAATTAAACTTTAAAACATAAAATCAAAAATCTTTGAAATGCTGCTGTAATAACTGCTTGCAAGCAAAGTCATCAGAAATTCATTTCATCCTCAAGTAGAAATTGACAAATGTGATGGCTGGGAATTGAACCCAGGTCAACTGCTTGGAAGGCAACCATGCTTACCACTGGACCACCAATTCCAAAAAGTTAGTTTGCAGGTGCAACAGGTAATCAGGAAGGCGAATGGAATGTTGGCCTTCATTGCGAGAGGGATGGAGTACAAAAGCAGGGAGTTCCTGCTGCAACTGTATAGGATATTGGTAAGGCCGCACCTGGAGTACTGCGTGCAGTTTTGGTCACCTTACTTCAGGAAGGATATACTGGCTTTGGAGGGGGTACAGAGACGATTCACTAGGCTGATTCCGGAGATGAGGGGGTTACCTTATGATGATAGATTGAGTAGACTGGGTCTTTACTTGTTGGAGTTCAGAAGGATGAAGGGTGATCTTATAGAAACATTTAAAATAATTAAAGGGATAAACAAGATAGAGGCAGAGAGGTTGTTTCCACTGTTTGGGGAGACTAGAACTAGGGGGCACAGCCTCAAAATATGGGGGAGCCAATTTAAAACCGAGTTGAGAAGGAATTTCTTCTCCCAGAGGGTTGTGAATCTGTGGAATTCTCTGCCCAAGGAAGCAGTTGAGGCTAGCTCATTGAATGTATTCAAGTCACAGATAGATTTTTAACCAATAAGGGAATTAAGGGTTATGGGGAGCGGGCGGGTAAGTGGAGCTGAGTCCACGGCCAGATCAGCCATGATCTTGTTGAATGGCGGAGCAGGTTCGAGGGGCTAGATGGCCTACTCCTGTTCCTAATTCTTATGTTCTTATGTTCTTATGTGACTGAAGGCTCTACCAGCAATGGTGGGGTGAAGGAATGGAGGAGTGTGCGTGGGATGGGTGGGGCGGGGTGGCGGGGGGGACAAAAGCCAAAGTGAAAGGTATAAAGGGAGTGTCCAGTGAGTCTGTGTCAGGTCTAAGGTTCCCATTAAGCTGTGCGGCTGCACAGCGGTTTGGAGTTCCCCAACAGACTGCTCAGCGACTTTTAAATGGAAAAACCATGCTGCATGGAAATTCGAATGGGCTGCACAGCTTATTAAAGAGGTGGCGCACCCAAAAGAAAATGAGCGGAACATTGGTTGGGTCGCATTGTTGAATGTGAAGATCCAATTTTTCAAATGTGATTCTTTTTAGACAATTACTTGAGACATTCGTGCTAACACTATTACATTGCCAACTGGCTTTAAATGTTCTAATGTTCTAAATTCAGGAGTGTAACAATCTACAAAAAGACCGTTGCCTCTTTAAACTCTAATTTCTCAAACTTTATATTCTTTAAGCTTTATTTAAAAGAACAAAAGTCATACATTTATATAGAGTCTTTCATGACCTCAGGATGTCTCAAAGTGCTTTACAGCCAATGAAGTACACAAGGAGTGTAGTCACTGTTGCAATGCAGCAGTCAATTAGTGCAAGCAAGGTCCCAGAAAAAGCAATGAGATAATGACCAGAGAATCTGTTTTTGTTATGTTGGTTGAGAGATAAACATTGGCCAGGACATCAGGGATAACTCCCCTGCTCCTCTTTGAAATAGTGCCATGGGATCTTTTACATCCACCTGAGAGGGCAGACGGGACCTAGGTTTAACATCTCATCTGAAAAACGGCACCTCCGATAGTGCAGTGCTCCCTCAGCACTTTCCATCTGAGATACATTTCATCTGAGATACATTTTTTTGCGCCGATATTATTTTTCTTTCCTGTCACTTCAAAGAACCATACCTGTTGAAGCCAGTTGATCTGTCCAAGGTGACCAGTGTTGCTGTCACTGAGCCTGCTGTTTTTATAGAGCATTTCTGTCAAGAGGTAGAGAGAAACTGCCTCCTTCGGTACTGAACTAAGGGTGATCGTGACTGAACTTCGAATTGATTTGTGGTTTACTTTGGAGACTTGCCAAACAAAACCCAGCTCTACACTGTCTTGCCTGGTTTTAAATTGAAAATTAGGAATATTGACTAATGTTTCGTCATTTGTGACTGATTCATAGCTATTTATACCCTGTGTAACCAAATAAGCACCTGAGGTCGGAGGCAATTGTAACTGAATCCGCACATGGGGAAACTGGCTTGTTTTTGTGCTGTAGACATGAGTGCAACACTGGTGTGACAACCCGCCTAATTTTACTCTCCATTGAAGTCACTGGGCGGGGTATAAAACCGGCGTTCCACCCGATCCCATGGGTTTCCCACCCGGCAGGTTGTGTCACATCTGGGGAATTACTTTTCCAGTAATCATGGTTCTCAGCACCCACTACAAAAGGAAATGGTATTTTGAGATAACCTCAATCCAGTGGCATTCAGCAATGTGGAGGAGCCTCATGGACACAGACAATGGGCTGTGTTTTGTGACGTTAAAACAAGAAAGAAAGAAAATGCAATAAAGCCAGGCATCAGAAAGGGTGCAGAGGAGGTTTACCAGGGATGAGGGATTTCAGTTATGAGGAGCGGCTGGAAAAGTTAGGAATGTTCTCCTTGGGACAGAGAATGTTAAGAGGTGATGTAATAAAGGTTTTCAAGATGATGAGAGGTTTTGATAGAGTAGGTGGAGAAAAACTATTCCCTCTGGCGAGTGGGTCAATAACCAGAGGTCATAGATTCAAAATGATTTTGGTAAAAGATCTAGAGGGGAGATGAGGAAAGGTTTTTCACTCAGAGTTGTTGTGATCTGGAATACTCTGCCTGAAAAGGTGTTGATTCCATAACTAATTTTAAAAGGAGTTGGACAGGTCCTTGAGGATGAGGAGCTTACAGAGTTAAGGGCAAAAAGCGGAGATGTGGGACTGAGCACAACAGCTCTTTCAAAGAGCCAGCACAGGCACAATGGGCTGAATGGCCTCCTTTTGTGCTGTAAGTTTCTATGATTCCACAATTTCCCGTTGAAAACAGTGACTATGTCTAACTGCGTCCAGCCAGCCTGATCTGTTCATCGGTTAGATACCAACTTTGCCTCAGAACAACAACACCTTGCATTTATATAGGGCCTTTAATGAAATAAAACATCCCAAGAACAATTGGATTCTCACACAGGGCTCCCAGGAAGACAGCTGGCTGAAGTCATAAAAGAAATCAGATTAGGAAATCAGATTAGCTCTATCTAAAATCACATAAAATAGTGAAAGAAATTTCAGTATCTGTGACAAGGATATCTTAGAGGCAATTTCCTTCCAATATATATATGAGGAGCACTTTTATGAATTCATGCTCTTGTACAGAGTCTCATTTTGTGTGAGCATATATCAGGGTGTGAGCACATATTTGGGTGTGCAACCCTCAATATTTTCCATCCATCAATATTTTCCATCCATTAAAATTAACGGACAGAGAATCATGGGGGTTGGAGGCTGGGGTTTTGAGCACACTGAAATTCATTCATTTCTTAGTCACATTTATGCAAAGACAAATACTTCAGATTATTTTATATTAAAAGTAGCAAAATGTTGATCTGCACTCGCATTAAGACAAAACTTCATATACTAAAACTATTCTAATGATTGGCCTTCCATCCTCCGCCCTCCATGAAATTTGGCTCATATAAAACTCTGCCACCCGTATCCTATCCCACACAAAGTCCTGCTCACCTATCAATCCTGTCCTTAATGACCTGTATTAGCTCCCGCTCCTCCAACGCCCCCAACTCAAAGATGTCATCTCTTCATGGCCTCATCCTTCCCAATCTCTGTAACCACCTCCTGCCCTACAACTTTTGGGGGAATCTTTAAGCAGAGCTTTCCCTCAGGAGATTAAGTGGCTGGGTAAACGGGTCTGATGGAATAGTTTTATGTAGCTTGTGGAAGTAACAGGCCTGGCAGTATAATGGTTGTGGTACAGGATTATTCACCGAATGCCAAGAGGTAATGGCCAAGAAATTGGCCTCCCGAACGCCTCACATTATCACCTCCAGGTGGCCGATATTGGGGTGCTAACCGGGTTCCGAACGGGCGCGGCGAGAAGATCGACTCCGTCCTAACCCTAACCCTAACACTAACCCTAACCCTAACCCTAACCCTAATCCTAACCCTAACCCTAACCCTAAATGTTGCCCCACCATCTCCTTCGCCCGGAGATCATGACATCATCGCCGTTCACCCCTGTGGCGCTCGGGACCTGAATCAGCGTCCGCCGCCTACAGCATTGCCAGACAAAAACAGAGACAGCTGCAGGAGGTGCCGATTGTGAGGCCGGGCGCTTCGGGGGTGATGATTAAGGGCGAGGTGGCCGATGTAAGTAAAAAAATGAATGTACCTTCTCTCAGGTGTCTGGCCGGCCGCCTTCACCCGCGATCGATCAGCCCGGCACTCTGCTGGAGTGCATCGGGATCGCGGCTGCAGTTGAAGAGAGGTATTTTTATTTGGCAGTGACTGTAGCGATGGCCCTTCCCTTTAAGGGAAGGAAGGAGCCTTTCAACGGGGCACCGCTGCACGGCCCAGTGTGTAGCACTGCTCAACTCACCGCCCCGCCTGCTTCCGACTGCGCTCCAGGAAGGAAATGGTGCGTCTGATTTAGTGCTCCACTTCCTTCCTGGAGCGCTACCCCTGAATTTTTTTTGTATCAAAAGATTAGCGCCTGGTGCTAATTATTTCTACTTTTAAAAGTTCGCGCCCCAAATGAGGCCCTCCCAAATTTCTCCCCAATGAGTTTGAATCAAATTCAACAAATATCTGATTCATTTACGGGCTGGCACTGTGAAAGCAGCAGGACTATCGTAAAAACCCAACAGGCTCCCTCATGTTACCGGGTATGTGGGAACAACCTGCTCCTACTCCATCTGGCAACTCGTGGTGGGCAGTATATTCAGCCTTGCCTGACCCACCCATGCCCTCAGACAACCGAACAATGGGCCTTTTGTCATTCTTACGTTAAGTTAAGAAGGAAGTTCTTGCCCCATAAGATTGCTACCTCATGAAGGATAAAGAAGCATCTGCCATTACAATCACTAACTATATATCTGTTCAGGAGGAAAATAGGCAATTTCCAGCTTTCAGAAGGAGGCATAAGTGCAAAGCTAGTTTGAGATAATGATGGATGAGGTTGTCATTTTTGAAGCAGTCTGAGGATAACAGCAGACAGAGGCTGACTATCGGCTCGACAAAGTGAACCTGAGGGACTGGAGAGATGTCCACAGGATTGAATGTGCTGACCAACAAGCATTGTTGCGAAAGCAGGTCATTAAATGGCAGCATTTGTCATGCATGGACTGCACCACAGCAATATCTCCTGGTCAATGTTCGAACATATCCCCTTCTTCCTCCCCATCACCTATTGAGAGTCGCTATGGATGAAACAGACAAGCAAGACGGTTTTGCTGAGCGTATAATAAATGTGTCCTCAAATGTTTGAGGCAAGCTCAGGTTCACTAGCTGAGCTGCCGTCCCTCAATGCTTTCTGTGGCTTTCAGCCCCAGTGATTCGTGCGTCCATTCCCTTGATAGCTCCATGTTTGTGATTGTTTCAAAGTGTTAACCTTATAACAAAAACGCATAGGCAGGATTGACATGATTGACTATCTGAGAGCAAGGCTGCACTGTGTCAGAGCATTCAAGCTGCGTGAGGGAGCCACATTTCTTTGACTCTGAGTTGTTGTTTCACCAGGGCAGTCTCTGCTTGAACGTATCTGTTTTCTCAGTGACGATTACTTTTCTCCCCCCTCTAAAAGCAGCATTGAAAATCCCAGATAGCCGCATATAAATGCAATCTTTGTGCTCGCTGGTGTGTCATACATCTCAGAAACATTTATAAGACCGAGAGGTAAGGTTTTGGATGACCGTCAGTATTTTATAATGAAGGTGAAATGGCAAGCTGATGTTGTGTTGCAAAGAAAGGAAGGTTTCTTTGCAACACATCTCTCAGGAACATCTCAAAGTGCTTCACACACAGTGAATTAAAGTAGCTGCAGTAAAGAGGCAGTTGTTTTTACACAGCAAGATCACACGGGGAACTGACAGTTAATCTGATTTTTGCAGTTTGTTGGCTGAGGGAAAAAAATGAAGGGTAGGAGAGCTTCCTGCTTTTTTTCCCCCCCAGTAAGCACCATCTACCTGAACCATGGAGATAGGGCCTAAGTTTAATGTGAGACCCTCAATGTTACACCCAGAGGATGGTATTCCTGACAATACAGCACACCCTCAGCACTGCACTGGAATGTCAGCCTAGATTATATACTAAAGCCTGCGAGTGGGCCTGGAACCCAGAGGCACAAGTACCACCCACTGATCCAAGCCGAATTGCCAATATAGAACTGGCATCATTTGTATGTACAGAGCTTACTCTGCCAGAGATCTGATGTGTTTACCAGGGGCGTGGCTCAACCGACACACTCCAACTCACCTGAGACGCGGGAGTCGAGAGAGGCAGCGGCCTATAAAAGGCTCAGCAGTCCGGGGAGCGTCGAGAGAGGCGGGAGTCGAGAGAGGCAGCGGCCTATAAAAGGCTCAGCAGTCCGGGGAGCGTCGAGAGAGGCAGCGGCTTATAAAAGGCTCAACAGTCCGGGGAGCGTCGAGAGAGGCGGGAGTCGAGAGAGGCAGTGGCCTATAAAAGGCTCAGCAGTCCGGGGAGCGTCGAGAGAGGCGGGAGTCGAGAGAGGCAGTGGCCTATAAAAGGCTCAGCAGTCCGGGGAGCGTCGAGAGAGGTGGGAGTCGAGAGAGGCAGTGGCCTATAAAAGGCTCAGCAGTCCGGAGAGCGTCGAGAGAGGCGGGAGTCGAGAGAGGCAGCGGCTTATAAAAGGCTCAACAGTCCGGGGAGCGTCGAGAGAGGCGGGAGTCGAGAGAGGCAGCGGCCTATAAAAGGCTCAGCAGTCCGGGGAGCGTCGAGAGAGGCGGGAGTCGAGAGAGGCAGCGGCCTATAAAAGGCTCAGCAGTCCGGGGAGCGTCGAGAGAGGCGGGAGTCGAGAGAGGCGTACCGGTGCAGCTCCAGCTGGGAGAGAAGGCAAAAAAGAAGTAGAAAGAAATCAAAAGGTGACATCACAGCCAACGTGGTAAGTGATTGGCTGCTGATTGGTGATTAGTTTTTCTTTTTCTTTATTAGTCAGTAACTTTTAACATTGTTGTCGGCAATTTAAGTGTATCGAAGGGTTAAGTCATGGCAGGACAGCTCGGTCACGTGATATGCTCCTCCTGTACCATGTGGGAACACGGGGACAACACCAGTGTCCCTGACGACTACATGTGCGGGAAGTGTGTCCACCTCCGGCTACTGACGGTCCGCGTTGCGGAGTTGGAGCTGAAGGTGGATTCACTCTGGAGCATCCACGATGCTGAGAATGACGTGAGTATCACGTGTAGCGAGTTGGTCTTACTGCAGGAGAAGGGTCCACAGCCAGCGAGGGAATGGAAGACCAGCAGGAAGAGTAGTGCAAGGAAGGTAGTGCAGGGGTCCCCTGTGGTCATCCCACTGCAAAACAGATACACTGCTTTGAGTGCTGTTGAGGGGGATGACTCATCAGGAGTGGGCAGCAGCAGCCAAGTTCATGGCACCGTGGCTGGCTCTGTTGCACAGGAGGGCAGGAAAAAGAGTGGGCGAGCGATAGTGATAGGGGATTCAATTGTAAGGGGAATAGATAGGCGTTTCTGCGGCCGCAACCGAAACTCCAGGATGGTATGTTGCCTCCCTGGTGCAAGGGTCAAGGATGTCTCGGAGCGGGTGGAGGACATTCTAAAAAGGGAGGGAGAACAGCCAGTTGTCGTGGTGCACGTTGGTACCAATGACATAGGTAAAAAAAGGGATGAGTTCCTATGAAATGAATTTAAGGAGCTAGGAGCTAAATTAAAAAGTAGGACCTCAAAAGTAGTAATCTCGGGATTGCTACCAGTGCCACGTGCTAGTCAGAGTAGGAATCGCAGGATAGCTCAGATGAATACGTGGCTTGAGCAATGGTGCAGCAGGGAGGGATTCAAATTCCTGGGGCATTGGAACCGGTTCTGGGGGAGGTGGGACCAGTACAATCCGGACGGTCTGCACCTGGGCAGAATCGGAACCAATGTCCTCGGGGGAGTGTTTGCTGGTGCTGTTGGGGAGGAGTTAAACTAATATGGCAGGGGGATGGGAACCAATGCAGGGAGATAGAGGGAAACAAAAAGGAGGCAAAAACAAAAGACAGAAAGGAGATGAGGAAAAGTGGAGGGCAGAGAAACCCAAGGCAAAGAACAAAAAGGGCCATTGTACAGCAAAATTCTAAAAGGACAGAGGGTGTTAAAAAAACAAGCCTAAAGGCTTTGTGTCTTAATGCAAGGAGTATCCGCAATAAGGTGGATGAATTAACTGTGCAAATAGATGTTAACAAATATGATGTGATTGGGATTACGGAGACGTGGCTCCAGGATGAGCAGGGCTGGGAACTCAACATCCAGGGGTATTCAACATTCAGGAAGGATAGAATAAAAGGAAAAGGAGGTGGGGTAGCATTGCTGGTTAAGGAGGAGATTAAGGCAATAGTTAGGAAGGACATTAGCTTGGATGATGTGGAATCTATATGGGTAGAGCTGCAGAACACCAAAGGGCAAAAAACGTTAGTGGGAGTTGTGTACAGACCTCCAAACAGTAGTAGTGATGTTGGGGAGGGCATCAAACAGGAAATTAGGGGTGCGTGCAATAAAGGTGCAGCAGTTATAATGGGTGACTTTAATATGCACATAGATTGGGCTAACCAAACTGGAAGCAATACGGTGGAGGAGGATTTTCTGGAGTGCATAAGGGATGGTTTTTTAGACCAATATGTCGAGGAACCAACTAGGGGGGAGGCCATCTTAGACTGGGTGTTATGTAATGAGAAAGGATTAATTAGCAATCTCGTTGTGCGAGGCCCCTTGGGGAAGAGTGACCATAATATGGTGGAATTCTGCATTAGGATGGAGAATGAAACAGTTAATTCAGAGACCATGGTCCAGAACTTAAAGAAGGCTAACTTTGAAGGTATGAGGCGTGAATTGGCTGAGATGGATTGGCGAATGATACTTAAGGGGTTGACTGTGGATGGGCAATGGCAGACATTTAGAGACCGCATGGATGAACTACAACAATTGTACATTCCTGTCTGGCATAGAAATAAAAAAGGGAAGGTGGCTCAACCGTGGCTATCAAGGGAAATCAGGGATAGTATTAAAGCCAAGGAAGTGGCATACAAATTGGCCAGAAATAGCAGCGAACCTGGGGACTGGGAGAAATTTAGAACTCAGCAGAGGAGGACAAAGGGTTTGATTAGGGCAGGGAAAATGGAGTATGAGAAGAAGCTTGCAGGGAACATTAAGACGGATTGCAAAAGTTTCTATAGATATGTAAAGAGAAAAAGGTTAGTAAAGACAAATGTAGGTCCCCTGCAGTCAGAATCAGGGGAAGTCATAACGGGGAACAAAGAAATGGCGGACCAATTGAACCAGTACTTTGGTTCGGTATTCACGAAGGAGGACACGAACAACCTTCCGGTTATAAAAGGGGTCGGGGGGTCTAGTAAGGAGGAGGAACTGAGGGAAATCCTTATTAGCCGGGAAATTGTGTTGGGGAAATTGATGGGATTGAAGGCCGATAAATCCCCAGGGCCTGATGGACTGCATCCCAGAGTACTTAAGGAGGTGGCCTTGGAAATAGTGGATGCGTTGACAGTCATTTTCCAACATTCCATTGACTCTGGATCAGTTCCTATGGAGTGGAGGGTAGCCAATGTAACCCCACTTTTTAAAAAAGGAGGGAGAGAGAAAACAGGGAATTATAGACCGGTCAGCCTGACATCGGTAGTGGGTAAAATGATGGAATCAATTATTAAGGATGTCATAGCAGTGCATTTGGAAAGAGGTGACATGATAGGTCCAAGTCAGCATGGATTTGTGAAAGGGAAATCATGCTTGACAAATCTTCTGGAATTTTTTGAGGATGTTTCCAGTAGAGTGGATAAGGGAGAACCAGTTGATGTGGTATATTTGGACTTTCAGAAGGCGTTCGACAAGGTCCCACACAAGAGATTGATGTGCAAAGTTAGAGCACATGGGATTGGGGGTAGTGTACTGACATGGATTGAGAACTGGTTGTCAGACAGGAAGCAAAGAGTAGGAGTAAATGGGTACTT
The DNA here is from genome assembly GCF_044704955.1 of Pristiophorus japonicus. NCBI lineage: Eukaryota > Metazoa > Chordata > Chondrichthyes > Pristiophoridae > Pristiophorus > Pristiophorus japonicus. The sequence goes on along the minus strand of NC_091983.1, from coordinate 202,666,002 downwards.
TTCAGAATGGCAGGCAGTGACTAGTGGGGTACCGCAAGGTTCTGTGCTGGGGCCCCAGCTGTTTACACTGTACATTAATGATTTAGATGAGGGGATTAAATGTAGTATCTCCAAATTTGCGGATGACACTAAGTTGGGTGGCAGTGTGAGCTGCGAGGAGGATGCTGTGAGGCTGCAGAGCGACTTGGATAGGTTAGGTGAGTGGGCAAATGCATGGCAGATGAAGTATAATGTGGATAAATGTGAGGTTATCCACTTTGGTGGTAAAAACAGAGAGACAGACTATTATCTGAATGGTGACAGATTAGGAAAAGGGGAGGTGCAAAGAGACCTGGGTGTCATGGTACATCAGTCATTGAAGGTTGGCATGCAGGTGCAGCAGGCGGTTAAGAAAGCAAATGGCATGTTGGCCTTCATAGCAAGGGGATTTGAGTACAGGGGCAGGGAGGTGTTGCTACAGTTGTACAGGGCATTGGTGAGGCCACACCTGGAGTATTGTGTACAGTTTTGGTCTCCTAACCTGAGGAAGGACATTCTTGCTATTGAGGGAGTGCAGCGAAGGTTCACCAGACTGATTCCCGGGATGGCGGGACTGACCTATCAAGAAAGACTGGATCAACTGGGCTTGTATTCACTGGAGTTCAAAAGAATGAGAGGGGACCTCATAGAAACATATAAAATTCTGACGGGGTTAGACAGGTTAGATGCAGGAAGAATGTTCCCAATGTTGGGGAAGTCCAGAACCAGGGGTCACAGTCTAAGGATAAGGGGTAAGCCATTTAGGACCGAGATGCGGAGGAACTTCTTCACCCAGAGAGTGGTGAACCTGTGGAATTCTCTACCACAGAAAGTTGTTGAGGCCAATTCACTAAATATATTCAAAAAGGAGTTAGATGAGGTCCTTACTGCTAGGGGGATCAAGGGGTATGGCGAGAAAGCAGGAATGGGGTACTGAAGTTGAATGTTCAGCCATGAACTCATTGAATGGCGGTGCAGGCTAGAAGGGCCGAATGGCCTACTCCTGCACCTATTTTCTATGTTTCTATGTTACCAGCCGATACTGTGGATGCACCAGATTCACCAGAATTATACCAGGTCATAGAAACATATAAACATAGAAATTAGGTGCAGGAGTAGGCCATTTGGCCCTTCGACCTGCATCACCATTCAATAAGATCATGGCTGATCATTCAACCTCAGAACCCCTTTCCTGCTTTCTCTCCATACCCCTTGATCCCTTTAGCCGTCAGGGCCATACCTAATTCTTTTTTGAATATATCTAACGAACTGGCCTCAACAACTTTCTGTGGTAGAGAATTCCACAGGTTAACAACTCTGAGTGAAGAAGTTTCTCCTCATCTCGGTCCTAAATGGCTTACAACTTATCCTTAGACTGTGACCCCTGGTTCTGGACTTCCCCAGCATCGGGAACATTCTTCCTGCATCTAACCTGTCCAATCCCGTCAGAATTTTATATGTTTCTATGACATCACCTCTCATTCTTCTAAACTCCAGTGAATATAAGCCCAGTTGATCCAGTCTCTCCTCATATGTCGGTCCTGCCATCCTGGGAATCAGTCTGGTGAACCTTCGCTCCGCTCCACTCAATAGCAAGAAAGTCCTTCGTCAGATTAGGAGATCAAGACTGAACACAATATTCCAGGTGTGGCATCACCAAGGCCCTGTACAACTGTAGTAAGACCTCCCTGCTCCTATACTCAAATCCTCTAGCTATGAAGACCAACATTCCATTTGCCTTCTTTATCGCCTGCTGTACCTGCTTGCCAACTTTCAATGACTGATGTACCATGATACCCAGGTCTCGTTGCACCTCCCCTTTTCCTAATCTGTCACCATTCAGATAATATTCTGCTTTCCTGTTTTTGCCACCAAAGTGGATAACCTCACATTTATCCACATTATACTGCATCTGCCATGCATTTGCCCACTCATCCAACCTGTCCAAGTCACCCTGCAGCCTCTTAGCATCCTCCTCACAGCTCACACCGCCACTCAGCTTAGTGTCATCTGCAAACCTGGAGATATTACACTCAATTCCTTCATCTAAATCATTGATGTGTATTGTAAATAGCTGGGGTCCCAGCACTGAGCCCTGCGGCACCCCACTAATCACTGCCTGCCATTCTGAAAAGGACCCGTTTATTCTGACTCTCTGCTTCCTGTCTGCCAACCAGTTCTCTATCCACATCAATACATTACCCTCAATACCATGTGCTTTAATTTTGCACACTAATCTCTTGTGTGGGACCTTGTCAAAAGCCTTTTGAAAGTCCAAATACACCACATCCACTGGTTCTCCCTTGTCTATTCTACTAGTTACATCCTCAAAAAACTCTAGTAGATTTGTCAAGCATGATTTCCCTATCATAAATCCATGCCTACTTGGACCAATCCTGTCACTGCTTTCCAAATGCTCTGCTATTTCATCTTTAATAATTGATTTCAACATTTTCCCCACCACCGATGTCAGGCTAACCGGTCTATAACTCCCTGTTTTCTCTCTCCCTCCTTTTTTAAAAAGTGGTGTTACATTAGCTACTCTCCAGTCCATAGGAACTGATCCAGAGTCAATAGAATGTTGGAAAATTATCACCAATGCATCCACTATTTCTAAGGCCACTTCCTTAAGTACTCTGGGATGCAGTCTATCCGGCCCTGGGGATTTATCGGCCTTCAATCCCATCAATTTCCCGAACACAATTTCCTGACTGATAAGGATATCCTTCAGTTTCTCCTTTCCGCTAGACCCTTGGACCCATAGTACTTCAGAAGGTTATTTGTGTCTTCCTTCGTGAAAACAGAACCAAAGTATTTGTTCAATTGGTCTGCCATTTCTTTGTTCCCCATTATAAATTCACCTGATTCTGACTGCAAGGGACCTACATTTGTCTTCACTAATCTTTTTCTCTTCACATATCTATAGAAGCTTTTGCAGTCAGTTTTTATGTTCCCTGCAAGCTTTCTCTCATACTCTATTTTCCCCCTCCTAATTAAACCCTTTGTCCTCCTCTGCTGAATTCTCAATTTCTCCCAGTCCTCAGGTTTGCTGCTTTTTCTGGCCAATTTATATGCCTCTTCCTTGGATTTAACACTATCCCGACAGGGTTAAATTATGCGGGCAGGTTGCATAAACCGAGCTTGTATTCCCTTGAGTTTAGATGATTGAGGGATGATCTGATCGAGATTTATTTAAATGTTAAAAGGATTCAATGGACTAGATTGGGAGAAACTATGTTCTCTGGTGGAGGAATCCAGAATGAGGGACAGAATCTTAAATTTGAGCTCGGCCATAAAGGAGGGAAATTAGGAGGCACTTTTTCACACAAGGTATGCTTTTATCGACACCGACACCTTGGCTCCCTCTGATTGCAAACGTCGCAACACCACACCTACGCCGCAAATATTCAGTCTCCAGTGAATACAACCGCTACACCAGCAAGACATGCCGATCCAGGCCGACTTGAACAAAATACCACCAACCCGTCTCAAATCTAGAAGGCCAGTTTGGACCATTGCCGAAGCCCTTCAGCAATCTCCCCTGAGCCTTAATGACCGATGGCAAAGTGCTTGGAAGAACTGCAACGTATGGGATGGATTTCTTCTGGAGGAGCCCACAGTACAACCTGAAGGATCAAATCTTCTTCGCAAATAGTGGACAACCATCAACCGCCTCAGAACCGGTCATGGTAGTTGCTGTCATCTTCTCCCTAGATGGAAGATTAAAACATCCCCATCATACAACTGTGGAGCTCTTGATCAGTCCCTGGAGCACATCACTGAGCACTGCCCTCAGAGGAAATTCGCAGGCAGCCTGCAAGGTATCCACGCTGTTACAGCGAAAGCTTCGGCCTGGATATCCGACTTAGATATTGACATTTGATTGGCTTTGCTACGACCATACAAAGGAAGAAGGCACACGGGGTAGTAGAAATCTGGATTTCTCTTTTCTAAAAGTCTGTGGATCCTGGAGCTAGCGAGACTGAGCTCGATAGATTTTTGTTCGGTAAGGGTATCAAGGGATACAGACCAAAGGCAGGAAGATAGAGTTGAGGTGCAGGCCGTTCAGCATCTCATTGAATGTTGGAGCAGGCCCGAGGGACGACTTGGCTAAGGCCCTGCCACTTCTTTTTACATTGGCCTCCAGATCTCGTGGTGGTCACCATTGCGCAGTAATCTTCTGCGACTTGGTTCCAGCGTTTCTTCATTTCTTTGGGTGGAACTTTTATGTGACCTCTGCTGGTGTCCAGCTCCTGTCATCTGGTCTCAAATCACAGTAACTAGTGCCTCCACTGCATCCTGTCGGAAAATTCTTGGTCCTTGCACCGCATTGCATCTTGTACTGCTGCAGCTCCGATTTTTCCAATGCTCTCACACAGCACTCAACGTTGTCACACACACAAATTGTCGATTGCCAACCTGGAACTGTAATGCGCACGCGCGTCCATTGAAATAACGTCAAAAACGTCACTTTTTTTCCCGCATATGCGCAGAAGGTGCGGCGTCACTTTTCGGTACAGACAACAGGCTCCACCCCCCGATGCGACAGGACACACTGCGTGGCGCCAAATTTCAATTATATATCGGGGAAACTTTGGTAAACTATTTCTGCCGCATTTCTGGCCTAGAAAAATGGGCGTAATGCTGGCAATATGCCAGAAAACGGGCTTGGGCAAAATTGAGCCCAATAAGAGCCCCTTGGGCCTGGCAGGTCATTTGAATACATGTTCAGTTGTGGTTATCAGCCAATAAAACTATTTTGGCTCCTGTTCCTTTTACTTATTCAGGAGACTTCATCATTGAAGTATATTTTACGATATAAATTAGGATCACAGAGTCGTTAACTTGTCTAACACACTGTGTGGACATTCTATTATTTCCCAGAAGTCATTTATTGACTGAAAGCGTGTGATTAAATGTCAGTTGGTGGCATTCAGAAGGAATTTTGGCTTTCAAGTGATAACTTATTGATTAATGGATAAATTAATGCTTCCTGATGTTGAGCAGCCAACTGCAGCCAGTACTGAGCTTGTGGAGTTCCAAAAACAGTTGGATGTGTAAGACAGGATACAAATTCTCCCTGTTTCCAGTTTGTCAGTTGTTATATTTAAAGCTGCATTGCTGAAATATTTTGACATGGAATTTGGAATCCATATTTGGATTGTCTGTGAATTCACACATTCCCAATCGAGGCCCAATGCAGGGGTGAGTTTCCACTGGGCTAGATCGCCGTTGTAATTCCACCACAGGCTATTGAGGGGTTGGACGAGTGAGCCTTAGGGTTTTCCATCTGTTCGGCCCTCCATTTGGTGAGAGTTGGAAATGACACGCAAAGCAGTCTATAACTGCAGTGCCAAATTAAAGGCTTTCACCACCCATGCCGGGGCTTCAGCAATGAATGACGGAATAGGATGATGAGGAATAGGTTGAAGACCATTCAGCCCCAGGGCCTGATAGTCTGCATCCCAGAGTACTTAAGGAAGTGGCCCTAGAAATAGTAGATGCATTGGTGATCATTTTCCAGCAGTCTATCGACTCTGGATCAGTTCCTATGGACTGGAGGGTAGCTAATGTAACACCACTTTTTAAGACAGGAGGGAGAGAGAAAACTGGGAATTCTAGACTGGTTAGCCTGACATCAGTAGTGGGGAAAATGTTGGAATCAATTATTAAAGATGAAATAGCAGCATATTTGGAAAACAGTGACAGGATCGGTCCAAGTCAGCATGGATTTATGATCGGAAAATCATGCTTGACAAATCTTCTAGAATTTTTTGAAGATGTAACTAGTCGAGTGGACAAGGGAGAACCAGTGGATGTGGTGTATTTGGACTTACAAAAGGCTTTTAACCAGGTCCCACAGAAGAGATTGGTGTGTAAACTTAAAGCACATAGTATTGGGGGTAATGTATTGACATGGATAGAGGAGTGGTTGGAAGACAGGAAGCAGAGAGTCGGGATAAACGGGTCCTTTTCAGAATGGCAGGCAGTGACTAGTGGGGCGCCGCAGGGCTCAGTGCTGGGACCCCAGCTATTTACAATATACATCAATGATTTAGATGAAGGAATTGAGTGTAATATCTCCAAGTTTGCAGATGACACTAAGCTGGGTGGTGGTGTGAGCTGTGAGTAGGATGTTAAGAGGCTGCAGGTTGATTTGGATAGGTTAGGTGAGTGGGCAAATGCATGACAGATGCAGTATAATGTGGATAAATGTGAGGTTATCCACTTTGGGGGCAAATACACAAAGGCAGAATATTATCTGAATGGAGGCAGATTAGGAAAAGGGGAGGTGCAATGAGACCTGGGTGTCATGGTACATCAGTCATTGAAAGTTGGCATGCAGGTACAGCAGGTGGTGAAGAAGGCAAATGACATGTTGGTCTTCATAGCTAGAGGATTTGAGTATAGGAGCAGGGAGGTCTTACTGAAGTTGTACAGGGCCTTGGTGAGGCCTCACCTGGAATATTGTGTTCAGTTTTGGTCCCCTAATCTGAAGAAGGACGTTCTTACTATTGAGGGAGTGCAGCGAAGGTTCACCAGACTGATTCCCAGGATGGCAGGACTGACATATGAGGAGAGACTGGATTGACTAGGCCTGTATTCACTGGAGTTTAGAAGGATGAGGGGATCTCATAGAAACGTATAAAATTCTGATGGGACTGGACAGGTTAGATGCAGGAAGAACGTTCCCAAATTTGGGGAAGTCCAGAACCAGGGGACACAGTCTAAGGATAAGGGGTAAGCCATTTAGGACCGAGATGAGGAGAAACTTCTTCACCGAGAGAATTGTTAACTGTGGAATTCTCTACTGCAGTTGATGCCAGTTCATTGGATATATTCAAGAGGGAGTTAGATATGGCCCTTATGGCTAAAGGGATCAAGGGGTATAGAGAGAAAGCAGGAAAGGGGTACTGAAGTGATGATCAGCCATGATCTTATTGAATGATGGTGCAGGCTCGAAGGGCCGAATGGCCTACTCCTGCACCTATTTTCTATGTTTTTATGTTTCAGCCCCTAGGGCCTGCTCCAACATTCAATTAGATCATGGCTGATCTGCACCTAAACCCCATTTTTCCAGATTGGCTTTACAATCATGCAGCAAAGACAAACATTCACGCATGAAGAAAAAATAAAGCTTGAGAAGCAGCAGAACCAATGTCCACTGGGGATTCTTTCGGGGGCTCAGTGGGTGGGTTCGATGGCGTGTGGGTTGGGAATATTTTTTTGACAGCGAATCAAGAATTGCACTGTCACCCCGCTGCCATGCTACTTTCCCAGGTGTCGGGTCTGTCCGGGTTGAACCGACCTGACACGGAGCGGCAGGGGAGGCAAGTTAGGTCATTTTGACCTTGTTAAGAGTCGATAAAAAAGAATTTTGAGCTGAACTTACCATTTTACCTGGTTTGTATGCTTGGGGATCACATCAAGTAAGGACGTCGGACGTTGCATGGCCATGAATTCATTTCTTTACTTGACAGCTGCAATTGTGCAACAAAAGCTCCCAGCTCACAGCTGTTGACTTTCCAAGATCAAAAGCTATTGCTTACTGCATTTGGAAGGTGTAATGTGTGCACCTGTGAGTATGCACACAAAATTTGTTGACCCATCTGGATGGAATTCTTCATCGGCGCCAAGCCCCGAAACCAGCCTTGGGAGCCGGCGCCTCACAACTTGAGCCTCCTCTGGGAAATCCCTTCCATGCCTTTCAGTTCTGCGCGGAAGGGTTTCCTGTATGGGCTACTCCTGCACACTCTCCACGTTGCCATCCTTGTCTGCCATCCGGATACGCCATGGCGCACCATCTTGCCGTCCGGAGGAGGCGGGGGTCCCCAATGGAGTGCACTCTACGCGGAAGTCCTCCCTCTATATTTATTGGGGACTTGGCCTGGAGGGTGGTGCACGGAGCAGTCCCGTGCAATAAGTTTTTAAGTCGGTTCATGGGCTCCCAGGCCGCCTGCAATTTCTGCAGTCTAGAGAAATCCGTGATCCACGTTTTTATTGAATGTGCGAGGTTGCAGCCCCTATTCCATTATTTAAAAGGGTTACTCCTCGAATTCTGGTTGCACTTCAGTCCCACACTCCTGATTTTTGGGCACCCTGTGCAGAGGGGGGCGGGTAGGTTCGAGGGCCTCCTCGTAGGACTGTTCCTGGGCACGGCCAAGGGGGCCATCAGCCGGTCCAGACAGCGCGCGGTCGAGGGGGCCGTTCAGCCCGACTGCCTGACTCTCTTCCGCGGTTACATCCGGGCCAGGTTGTCCTTAGAGATGGAGCACGCGGTGTCCACCGGTACGCGTCGGCCTTCCGCGAGAGGTGGGCGGCGGAGGGACTGAAGTGCATCATTAGCCCCGGCAACCAAATTTTAATCTGATTTTATATGTTTTAAAGTTTAATTTATTTTATTGGTGGGTTTTAGTGCCTCCCACCTTTTTAGCCAGGAGGCACTTGTATAATTTGCCTCTCGGTGTCCTCGGAAAAAAAAACAAAAACAAAAACAAAAGAGGGCAGTTGTATGAAAATGTTTGGTGTATCCCCCCCACTCTTTAATCAGATGGCACGTGATTAATTGATTACAACAAAAAGGGTTGTGGAGCTGTTGACCCGTCTGGACGGAATTCCTCATCGGCGCCAAGCCCCGAAACCATCCTCGGGAATCAGCGCCTCATAACTTGAGCCTCCTCCGGGAAATCCCCTCCGTGCCTTTCAGCTCTTGTACACTCTCCACGTTGCCATCCTTGTCTGCCGTCCGGACATGCCATGGCGCACCATCTTGCCATCCGGAGGAGGTGGGGGTCCCCAATGGAGTGCAGTCTACGTGGGAGTCCTCCCTCTATTTATTGGGGACTAGGCCTGGAGGGTGGTGCACGGAACAGTCCCATGCAATAAGTTTTTAAGTCTGTTCACGGGCTCCCAGGCCGCCTGCAATTTCTGCGGTCTAGAGGAATCCGTGTTCCACGTTTTTATTGAGTGTGCGAGGCTGCAGCCCCTCTTTCAAGATTTGAAGGGGCTGCTCCTCAAATTCTGGTTGCACTTCAGTCCCACACTCCTGATCTTTGGCACTTTGTACGGAGGGGAGCGGACAGGTCCGAAGGCCTCCTCGAAGGCCTGTTCCTGGGTATGGCCAAGGGAGCCATCAGCCGGGCCAGGCAGCGGGCGGTCAAGGGGGTTGTTCAGCCCGACTGCCTGCCTCTTTTCCACGGCTACATCCGAGCCAGGGTGTCCTTAGAGATAGAGCACGTGGTGTCCACCGGTACACTCGCAGCCTTCCGCGAGAGGTGGGTGCCGGAGGGACTGGAGTGCGCCTTCACCCCCGGCAACCGAATTTTAATTTGATTTTAATGTCTAAAATTTAATTTGTTTAAGTTGTCAGTTTTAGTGCCCCCCACCCCTTTTAGCCAGGGGTCATTTGTATAAATAGTTTTTCTAGTGCCCTCAAAAAAAAACAAGGGGGCACTTGAAAAGTTTTTGGAGTGTGCCCACCCCCTTTAATCAGGGGGCACTTGATTACTAATACAACTAAAATAGTTGTAGAGCTGTTGAGTTGGGAGTGACTTAGCCAGTCATGTTATAGTAGCACGGCTCAATAAAACCCCAGCCAGTTAGGTTCAGGGGATCCATGATGAGGCAGGTGGTTGTGAGCCAGGTGGATAAACTGTAAAGTGCAGGGTGATCATTAAACCTTTGATAATAAAGCTATTAGTTCATAATAGCAATTCAAGTTAGAATCATAGAGAGTGAAATTGCCCCTTTTTATAGCACCGTTAGCACCGCCAGGGGGTGCTAACGGGGCACAAGGCAGTTTTCGCCAGGGTTAGGGGGACCCTACCGTCTCCCAGGAGATTTCCCTGGTGGTTTTAGAGGCGCTGTCCAGGCAGCGCTGCGCCCCACGGTTCGCGCCCTGGGCTGCCGTGCAACCGCCGATGATGTCATCGTCGCATGCACCGACCCCTCCCGCCCCATGCCGACCCTTTATCTCCCCATGGGGGAAATTGCCCCACGGGACGTGACGCTGGCAGACACCCGCTCCCGTGGCGCTGTTTAAAGGGGAGGCCTGCAGCGCCCCGGGCCGCCATCTTTATTCTTGGGTGGGCCCAACCATGGCGGCCCTAGCGTGGATCAGGCCGCCATCGTGCAGCCCGCCACTCCGCCTTGGGTGCCGGGCTGCTGGCTCAGTCTCACGCGGCCCTGGTGGTCCAATGGCGGTCACCAAAGGACCGTGCAGAGTGTGCTGCGGCGCTTCTCTTTAATGTCATTTCCAACTCTCACCAACTGAGGGGTGTTGTCGCGCTACCGCCCTGGCACCACCCCCAAAGGAAGCAGAGCGCCGGAACCAGCGCTACACTTCCTCTGAGAGGCGGGCAGCAGGCTCAATTCTGTGTCGGGGGTGGGACCTCCGGGCTGTCATATCAGTCCCGGTCCCAGAAGGTTACCACCCCGATCGGGCCACGGGGCCATATTGCCCCCATAGAATCATAGAGCACAGAACGAGGCCATCCTGCCTGTGCTGGCTCTTTGAAAGAGCTATCCACTGCACCACTCTTTCCTCATAGCCCTGCAAATGTTTCCTTTACAAACAGTTATCGAATTCCCTATTACAGTTACTATTGAATCTGCTTCCACCGCCCTTTCAGGGAGTGCATTGAAGATCAAAATAACTCAGGGTAAAAAAAAATTAACCCCTTCTCTCCCCCTAGTTCTTTTGCCAATCATCTTAACTCTGTGTCCTCTGGCTATTAACCGTCTTGCTACTGGAAACAGTTTGTCCTCTGTCAAGACCCCTCATGATTTTCTACAGTTAGTGCCATGATTCCCCGCGTTTATTTACAATTTTAATTTGCTCATGCAAGTACTGCGTTCTCAGAATGTCAGAAAAATGAAAATGTTTCCCCTCTCCGTGGGCAATTAGTACAGACTCAGCAGACATTGGTTAGCCATACCAAATGGTAACCTCTGAACACCAACATTTCCCAATCTCTCGCCATTTCAAAAATACTCCGCTTTTCTATTTTCCCGACCAAAGTGGATAACTTCACATTTCTCAACATTATATTCCATTTGCCATGTTCTTGCCCACTCACTTAGCCTGTCTATATCCCCCTGAAGCATCTTTGCATCCTCCTCACAACTTACATTCCCACCTAGCTTTCTATCATCAGCAAATTTGGATATATTACATTTGATGCCCTCATCCAAATTATTGATATAGATTGTGAATAGCTGGGGCCCAAGCACCGATCCTTGTGGCACCCCACTAGTTACAGCCTGCCAACTTCATGGAAATCACAGCGAGGTTAATCACGAGATGCCGTTTTTGCGAGGCAAATTGGCCAGCAACTTGTGGTGATGTGCAATTCATGGGGTAACTATTCCTAGCCACACGTTGCTGGCTGTCTTGCTCGTTAATAACGGCCCATGTATTTTCTTGCAAATTCTGGGCCATAGTTTCATAGGGATGGGCATTAGGGAGTTATAATTGTGCTATACGACATCAATAAACAATGCGTTAACACATTCAAATGAGTTTCCACTACCCACCATTTTTATAAAGGCATTACCCAACAAAGGCATTACCCAACAAAGGCATTACCCAACAAAGGCATTACCCAACAAAGGCATTAGCCAACAGTTAACATCTTCCTCAGAATGGCCACCAGAGAAATTGCATCCCAGTGCTTTGCACATCAGTAATGACAATGCGCAGCATGATTTTAGTTACCAACTGTTTCTGGAGGATGTTGGGGAGAGGATGAGGGGTTGGGGTGTGGGGGGTAGTGGAAGGAGGGGAACTTTTATATAAACATTTCTTGGCATCCAAGCAGTCTTTAAGGGCTCCCTACAGCATTGGCTGTAATTCTGCTCCTGGGGACAAACAGCAGTAACTTGGGTTCAGGTGGCATCTGCCACCAGCTTGCACTGAACACCCATGGAGGAATTAAACCCTGTGCGTGCCCAGCAGGATCCGGCACGCAAACAGTGCCCTTTTACAGCACTACTTGTGTTATGTATGTAATTAAGTAATACTTGCCACCAGAGGGCATGACTGTTGGAGTCCAAATGGTCACCTGCACACACGTGCAGGGCCAGTATAAAAGGTTGGCTCCCATGTTGTTTAGGCACTCTGGAGTTGTAATAAAGAAGACTAAGGTCAAACTAAGTTTAGATCACAGTACTCAGCCTTGTGAAGTTCTTCTATACACAACAATTGGCGACGAGTAACAGAATATGAACTGAAGGGTTAATCGCGTTAGTGCAAAATTGCTGTGCTTTAGAAAATGTACTATGACAGAATGAGATAAGCTATTACGAAAAGGTCACAAGACGATGAGCAAGAAAGAAACCCATCACACCAGACGCTGGCCGAAAATGAGGAAGTAAGTGGGACAAAGACGAAAAAAAAACACTGTGGTTTACAACTCTCCTGGTACCTTGTATTAATAAACTCTGTGTGTTTTCAACTCTCTAACGTAGTCTTGGAGTAGATTTATTTCTACCTCGGGGTTTTCCCCCAACAGTTTTGGCACTGCGAGCAAGGTGTACCGGTAAACCCTCCTGACCGAGACTCGAATGAGATAAGATCGGATTTCACGACATCCCAGAAATTAGAACGTCGAACCGGCAGGCGTGAGGCTGCCAGACAGCCAACGAACAAGTGAGACTCGGAGAGGTTTGATCACAGATACAGTGAGTAGAAATTAAGATAAAGTAGAATATAAGTAAGATAAATAGTGTGTAAGAGAAACGAGTGTCCCCGTCACTTTAATTGTCACAAACTATCTCAATCACCTAACTTGAGCTGGAATTAGGAGGGCAAATGCCCCACGTGATGGCCAAGGATTAAGGTCGAAGGGAACACCGGGAGGACAAAGTGACGGTGGAAACCTGTGAGTGACTGTGTGATACGCATGAACTGGTGTGAGAGTTGAGGGATAATCCCATCGCAATAAATAAGTGATGGAGTAGAAGTAGGCCCGCGTGAAGAGACTCATTCACAGAGGAAGCGAAGGAAGGTCAGATCACATAATGGCGTCGGGGGAATAACTTGAATGGGGGCCTGGAGGGTCTCTTAGTCGTTTCTATGCAGACGATTAGAAGGGCTTAATAGATAAAATGATTAAAGATGGGTGGGATCCCTCGGCTGTCCCCAAGGAGCAAAAGAATTGGTGGGAGAAACAGAAACAGAAAAAGGCAAAGAAAGCCAGAGTACTTTTAGTATATCAGTTATGTGTGTTACAAAGTAAAACCAAACAATTAGTAGAGAAAAGTAAGGAGACAGAAGCCGAGAATAAGAAATAGAGAGAGCAAACCAGCAAGTGGGGGGGATCAGATTATGACCTCCCTCCGACTTATGTTGCCTCAGTAGCGGCCTTGGCTCCTCCCTTTGATGAGACCGGGATGGAAGGGTCAAATTCGGTAAATACAGAAAGGGCAGCCCCTCTTAGGGTAACCCAGGGTGTACAGGGAGGGAACCCCCGATATCAATAATACACTTTTGTCATGTATTTCACCATCTTGCAATGACAATAGTTATGTAACTATAACTCATGCACACTGTACCTGTACCCTTGAAATGCACACCCTGACCACAGGGGGTGAGCTTGCGGGAGACACTCCTCACCTGGGTTTCCAGGTATAAAAGGGGAGGTCCCACCCAGGGTCAGCACTCCTTGGTCCTGGGAATAAATTGAAGGTCACAGAGTGACCATGTCTGATATATACATGCCTCATGTGAGTTTGTAACAAGGTGCAGAGACACTACATTTGGCGATGAGAAACGGGAATCACTGAACCACGAGGATGGCCACCGGTGCAACAGAGGAATGCTACTGTGTGGGTGAGGACTGGGACGACTTTGTGGAAAGACTCCAGCAGAGCTTTGTCACAAAGGACTTGCTGGAAAAGACAGCGGCTGACAAGCGGAGGGCGCATCTACTGACCATCTGTGGTCCACAGACGTATGCGCTGATGAAAGACCTGCTCGCTCCCCAAAAGCCAGCGGACAAGTCCTTCGAAGAGCTCAGCCAGCTGATCAGTGAGCATCTCAAGCCGGCAAGTAGCGTACACATGACCCGGCACCGGTTTTACTCTCACCGGCGTCGGGAGGGTCAAAACGTCTCGGACTTCGTGGTGGAACTGCGGCGTTTGGCCAGTCTCTGTAAGTTCACCGATGCCTGCAGGGAGGAGATGTTAAGGGACTTTTTCATCGAGGGCATCAATCATGCCAGCATTTTCAGGAAGCTCATAAAGACTAAGGACTTGGCTTTAGAAGGGGCAGCGTTGAAAGCTCAGACCTTTATGGCAGAGGAAAAGGAGACCAAGCTAATTTACGCACGCAGCCCTGGTTTTAATGTTGCGATGAACCAGGGAGTTAATGTTGTAAAAGTGATACAGAACCCCGCAGGGAGGCAAGGGCAATTTGACACTGCCCAGGCAGGCAGGCAGGCAAGGGCAATTCGACACTGCCCAGGCAGCAACAAGCTCCAGGGTGGGCCCACAATAGGGACAGTGGAAAGGGGATCGGCAATTCACACCATCATGAGGAACAATGCATCTCGTGATGGGACCAATAACACCCTCCATCAGAGTGCTTAGAAACAGCCAAACAGGCCATCAGAGAGGAATGTCTGTGAATAGTCCTTTTTTTAACAGCTGGAGGTGTGGGGGTAGACACACTGCCAAAAGCTGCAGGTTCCAGCTTTATACCTGTAGGATTTGTAATGTCAGTGGACACTTGGCCAGGATGTGCAAAAAGGCAGTAGCGAGGCTAGTCTGCGAGACAGAGGAACCAGACGAGGGGTTTGCAATGCAGGATGAGGCCTGGGGAACAACCATGGATGCTGAAGTTCAGAGAGTTCATGTGGCTGACATCCACAGCTCATACACTAACACGCCACCCATGATGATAAAAGTCTTACTGAATGGCATCCCAGTGCTCATGGAGCTGGATACGGGAGCTAGCCAGTCACTCATGAGCGCCCAACAATCTGAGAGACTATGGCCACACAGAGCTAGCAGGCCCAAACTGGAATGCATTGAGACGCAGCTACGGACGTACACCAAAGAGATCATCCCAGTGCTGGGCAGTGCAAACTTGGTGGTAACGCATAATGGATTACAGAACCGGCTGCCACTCTGGATTGTTCCGGGAAATGGCCCCGCGCTTTTGGGGAGGAGTTGGCTAGCTGAGATGAATTGGAAATGGGGGGATGTGCACGCCATTTCATCCGTGGAGCAAAGTTCATGCTCGCAGGTATTGCAAAAATTCGAGTCACTCTTTCAACCCAGTGTCGGAACGTTCAAGGGCACTAAAGTAGTGATACGCATCACTCCGAACGCCAGACCAGTGCACTACAAAGCCAGAGCGGTGCCGTACGTGACGCGTGATAAAATTGAAAGTGAACTGGACAGGCTGTTGAATTCAGCGACTGGGCAAGTCCCATCATTCCCGTCCTCAAAGCATGGCTCAGTTAGGATTTGTGGCAACTACAAAGCCACCATCAATCGAGTGTCGCTGCAAGACCAATACCCGCTTCTGAGAGTGGTGAACCTCTTTGCCACGCTGGCAGGTGGCAAGCTGTTCACGAAGCTGGACCTCACTTCGGCCGACATGACTCAGGAACTGGCTGAAGATTCCAAGCTTCTGACCACCATCACAACGCACAAAGGATTATTTGTCGACAACAGGTGTCCATTTGGCATTCGTTCGGCAGTGGCTATTTTTCAGCGAAACATGGAAAGCTTGCTCAAGTCCATTCCTGGAACGGTCGTATTCCAAGACGACATCCTTATAACGGATCGAGACACCGAGGAATGCCTCCGCAACCTGGAGGAGGTGCTACGCCGATTGGATCAGGTTGGTTTGCGGCTGAAAAAGGCCAAGTGCGTGTTTTGGCCCCAGAGGTCGAGTTCCTGGGCAGGAGGGTTGCCGCAGACGGGATCCGGCCCACTGAATCAAAAACTGAGGCGATTCGCCGGGCGCCCAGGCCCGGCAACACATCGAAGTTGCGATCATTCCTGGGACTTTTGAACTATTTTGGGAACTTTCGACCGAACTTAAGCACATTGTTGGAGGCATTACACATGCTTCTCCATAAAGGGTGTGAATGGTTTTGGGGGGATTGTCAAGAACAGGTTTTCAATAAGGCGAGGAACCTGTTATCTTCAAACAAACTGTTGACTTTGTATGACCCCTGTAAAAAAATGGTTTTAACATGCGATGCGTCATCCTACGGGGTTGGGTGTGTGTTTCAGCAGGGTAACGATGACGGCCAACTCCAACCGATGGCTTACACCTCCAGGTCACTCTCCCAGGCAGAGCGTGGATACGGCATGGTCGCGTGTGTGTACGCTGTGAAAAAGATACACCAGTACCTTTTTAGTAGACAGTTCGAGCTAGAGACGGACCACAAGCCATTAACATCCCAGTTGTCCGACAGCAAGGCTGTCAACGCTAACGCGTCAGCTCGCGTACAGCGATGGGCCCTCACATTGGCTGTGTATGACTATACCATACGGCAGCAACCAGGCACCGAAGATTGCGCTGACGCACTCAGCAGGTTCCCACTGGCCACCACCGAGGGGGCACAGCGCGGAGATGGTCATGGCCGTTGAGGCTTTTGACACTGCGGGCTCCCCCATCACAGCCCGACAGATCAAACTCTGGACCAGGGAACATTAAGACGGATTGCAAAAGTTTTGATAGATATGTAAAGAGAAAAAGGTTAGTAAAGACAAACGTAGGTCCCCTGCAGTCAGAATCAGGGGAAGTCATAACGGGGAACAAAGAAATGGCGGACCAATTGAACAAGTATTTTGGTTCGGTATTCACTGAGGAGGACACAAACAACCTTCCGGATAAAAAAGGGGTCGGAGGGTCTAGTAAGGAGGAGGAACTGAGGGAAATCCTTATTAGTCGGGAAATTGTGTTGGGGAAACTGATGGGATTGAAGGCCGATAAATCCCCAAGGCCTGATGGACTGCATCCCAGAGTACTTGAGGAAGTGGCCTTGGAAATAGTGGATGCATTGACAGTCATTTTCCAACATTCCATTGACTCTGGATCAGTTCCTATGGAGTGGAGGGTAGCCAATGTAACCCCACTTTTTAAAAAAGGAGGGAGAGAGAAAACACGGAATTATAGACCGGTCAGCCTGACATCGGTAGTGGGTAAAATGATGGAACCAATTATTAAGGATGTCATAGCAGTGCATTTGGAAAGAGGTGATATGATAGGACCAAGTCAGCATGGATTTGTGAAAGGGAAATCATGCTTGACAAATCTTCTGGAATTTTTTGAGGATGTTTCAAGTAGAGTGGACAAGGGAGAACCAGTTGATGTGGTATATTTGGACTTTCAGAAGGCTTTCGACAAGGTCCCACACAAGAGATTAATGTGCAAAGTTAAAGCACATGGGATTGGGGGTAGTGTGCTGACATGGATTGAGAACTGGTTGTCAGACAGGAAGCAAAGAGTCGGAGTAAATGGGTACTTTTCAGAATGGCTAGTGGGGTACCGCAAGGTTCTGTGCTGGGGCCCCAGCTGTTTACACTGTACATTAATGATTTAGACGAGGGGATTAAATGTAGTATCTCCAAATTTGCGGATGACACTAAGTTGGGTGGCAGTGTGAGCTGCGAGGAGGATGCTATGAGGCTGCAGAGCGACTTGGATAGGTTAGGTGAGTGGGCAAATGCATGGCAGATGAAGTATAATGTGGATAAATGTGAGGTTATCCACTTTGGTGGTAAAAACAGAGAGACAGACTATTGTCTGAATGGTGACAGATTAGGAAAAGGGGAGGTGCAAAGAGACCTGGGTGTCATGGTACATCAGTCATTGAAGGTTGGCATGCAGGTACAGCAGGCGGTTAAGAAAGCAAATGGCATGTTGGCCTTCATAGCGAGGGGATTTGAGTACAGGGGCAGGGAGATGTTGCTACAGTTGTACAGGGCCTTGGTGAGGCCACACCTGGAATATTGTGTCCAGTTTTGGTCTCCTAACCTGAGGAAGGACATTCTTGCTATTGAGGGAGTGCAGCGAAGGTTCACCAGATTGATTCCCGGGATGGCGGGACTGACCTATCAAGAAAGACTGGATCAACTGGGCTTGTATTCACTGGAGTTCAGAAGAATGAGAGGGGACCTCATAGAAACGTTTAAAATTCTGATGGAGTTGGACAGGTTAGATGCAGGAAGAATGTTCCCAATGTTGGGGAAGTCCAGAACCAGGGGACACAGTCTAAGGATAAGGGGTAAGCCATTTAGGACCGAGATGAGGAGGAATTTCTTCACCCAGAGAGTGGTGAACCTGTGGAATTCTCTACCACAGAAAGTTGTTGAGGCCAGTTCACTGAATATATTCAAAAAGGAGTTTGATGAAATCCTTACTACTAGGGGAATCAAGGGGTATGGTGAGAAAGCAGGAATGGGGTACTGAAGTTGCATATTCAGCCATGAACTCATTGAATGGTGGTGCAGGCTAGAAGGGCCGAATGGCCTACTCCTGCACCTATTTTCTATGTTTCTATGTTTATATGACCAACAGGGACCCCCTCCTATCCATGATAAAGAAATGTTTCCTGACTGGGAATTGGGCGCCCGCACACAGGGCGTGGCCCGAGGATGTCAGGCCGTTTCAGAGATGGATGGATGAACTCTCCATCCAAGCCGACTGCCTGCTATGGGGCAGCTGGGTAATCATGCCCCAGAAAGGAAGGGAAACGTCCATCAGGGAACTCCACAGCGAGCACCCAGGCATCGTGTTAATGAAGGCCATTGCCCGGTCACATCTATGGTGGCCAGAGATTGACTCAGACCTGGAACACTGGGGTCGCAGGTGCATGACGAGTGCCCAGCTGGGCAATGCCTCCAGGGAGGCTCCACTCAGTCCGTGGCCCTGGCCCACCAGGCCATGGTCACGCATTCACGTAGACTATGCGAGCCCGTTCATGGGGAAAATGTTCCTGATCGTTGTCGATGCATACTCGAAGTGGATCGAGTGCATCATATTAAACTCGTGCACGACATCCATCACTGTGGAGAGTCTGCGTACGGTTTTCGTGACCCACGGCTTGCCGGACATCCTGGTCAGTGACAATGGCCCGTGTTTTACCAGCCATGAATTCCAGGAGTTTATGTCGGGCAATGGGACCAAGCACATCCGGACAGCGCCGTTCAAACCGGCTTCCAATGTCCAGGTGGAACGGGCGGTCCAAGTCATAAAGCGGGGCATGCTATGCATCCAAGGACCCTCCCTTCAGTACCGTCTATCACGCCTCCTGCTGGCCTACAGGTCCCGGCCGCACTCGTTCACGGGAGTCCCGCCAGCGAAACTCCTCATGAAACGCACGCTCAAGACGCGGCTGTCCCTCATTCACCCAGAGCTGGCAGACATTGTTGAGGGCAAGCGCCAGTTTCAAACCGAGCTCCATGATCGAGGCTCAAGGGGGAGGTGTATAGAAATAGATGACCCGGTATTTGTTCTTAACCATGCTTTGGGACCCAAATGGCTTGAGGGCACCATAATTGGCAAAGAAGGAAACAGGGTCATGGTGGTCAGACTAAACGATGGGCAGATATGCCGCAAACACTTGGATCAAGTAAAGACAAGGTTCAGCATTGACACGGAGGAACCGGAAGAAGAGCATGATGAGATAGCACCCACACCACTGCTAGCGTACGAGCAACAAAGACAGCCCTCAGCATGCACAGTCCCTGCGGCCATCCCGGACAGGCTGGAATCACCAAGTGACAGAGACGCGTGCTGAGGCTCGGCCACCAGAGCCACAACTGCGGCATTCCACGAGAGAGCGTCGACCACCCGATAGATTTAACCTCTGAAACTAAAAGACTTAAGGAGGGAGGTGATGTCATGTATTTCACCATCTTGCAATGACAATAGTTATGTAACTGTAACTCATACACACTGTACCTGTACCCTTGAAATGCACACCCTGACCACAGCGGGTGAACTTGCGGGTTTCCAGGTATAAACATAGAAACATAGAAGATACGTGCAGGAGTAGGCCATTCGGCCCTTCTAGCCTGCACCGCCATTCAATGAGTTCATGGCTGAACATGCAACTTCAGTAACCCATTCCTGCTTTCTCGCCATACCCCTTGATCCCCCTAGTAGTAAGGACTACATCTAACTCCTTTTTGAATATATTTAGTGAATTGGCCTCAACAACTTTCTGTGGTAGAGAATTCCACAGTTTCACCACTCTCTGGGTGAAGAAGTTTCTCTTCATCTCGGTCCTAAATGGCTTACCCCTTATCCTTAGACTGTGACCCCTTGTTCTGGACTTCCCCAACATTGGGAACATACTTCCTGCATCTAACCTGTCTCAACCCATCAGAATTTTAAACGTTTCTATGAGGTCCCCTCTCATTCTTCTGAACTCCAGTGAATACAAGCCCAGTTGATCCAATCTTTCTTGATAGGTCAGTCCTGCCATCCCGGGAATTAGTCTGGTGAACCTTCGCTGCACTCCCTCAATAGCAAGAATGTCCTTCCTCAGGTTAGGAGACCAAAACTGTACACAATACTCCAGGTGTGGCCTCACCAAGGCCCTGTACAACTGTAGCAATACCTCCCTGCCCCTGTACTCAAATCCCCTCGCTATGAAAGGGGAGGTCCAACCTAGGGTCAGCACTCCTTGGTCCTGGGAATAAAGTGAAGGTCACAGAGTGACCGTGTCTGATAAATACATACCTCGTGTGAGTTTGTAACAAGGTGCAGAGACACTACAACTTTTACCCTCACAGAAAAACAAATGATGAATCAGGATTTGGGGAGTCTACAACCACGGAAGAGAAATGTAGAATATTGGCAAAAGTTAGAAGAATTGTATGAAACCCACGATATGCATGAGCGAGATGTCCACCAAATAGTTCGGGCTAAGTGTCCAAAGGACCGGTGGACAGGGCTAGCACCCTCCACACAGTGACGGCACATGGATACCTGCCATGGGTTTCACAAGGGCACAATGGGACGCTGCCAGAACGGGGTTCGTCCAGGCTGTACAGGCCTTAATGGGAGCATCCATTCCAAATTGATAATGCAGACCCGCCAGAAAAAGGGAGAAAACGCCAATGACTATGGAGAGAGGTTATGTGTCCAATACCAAGAATCCTCGGGACAGGCGGCCCTGAACAGAGACGACCCAGTCTTTATGAAAATGTTTAAGGACGACCTTTCGGCCGACCATCAAAATATCTTAAAAATGAGGGTGGTATTCGCGGATACCTATGACCAAGCTGTCCAGTGGGCATGCCACCTTAACTCTGGAGGAATAAAACAAGAAGTGGCCGTGGCTAAGAGTAGAAAGAGTGCGGGCCGAGGGAAATGCTACAACTGTGGCAAGATGGGTCATTTTGCCGCCGACTGTAGGGGCCCCAAAAGACCGATGTGACAATTGCGGAAAAAAGGGACATGCCACTGATAAATGTTGGGCGCCCAAGGAGAAAAGAAATAGTCAGTCAGGCCTTAGAGTAGAGTAGATGAACCGACAGCAGCTAATCACAGCGCTGAGGGATTTAGGAAGAGACTGAAGGCCAGAGGCCCCCGTGGGGCAGGGAGAGGATCTGCGTATTCACATAACAGCGCTGTTAGGGGGCCGGCAGTGTGATATGTTAGTGGATACTGGAGCATCGGTATCTATGACAGATATTCCCTTACCCACAACTAAATATGTAGTCCATATAACTGGCGTGGGAGGATTTGCCACTAAAGCACACCCAGAGTGAAGTAATTCTATTGGAGATCGCCAGTATTCTGATCCCGGCACAATTTTATGTATACCCAAATACAGAAGGGACCATATTGGGGATCGACCTCCTGGAACAGTTCGGGGCAATAATAGACCCACAGAATAAGAGAATAGTTTGGAGAAATAAGGGAGGATGCAAAATCACAACGTACGGGGAACAGACTAATTTGCACAATCACGCAAAGGTCGGAAATGTGCAACTTCTCACCCGAGATTGGGATACAGCAGGAGACTACGGCCCATTATGAGAACAAATGAGGGAAGTGTGGGCTCAATCAAAGCAGGATTGTGGGCTTGTAAAAATCAAGCCAATGGTCATTCCTGGGCCTGGACACCTTCCTCATAAGCAATACCCCATTAAACCTGAGGCCCGAGAGGCCGTAAAACAAATAGTGCAGGACCTCTTGCGGAGCGGTGTCCTTTGGGAAGCCGAAAGCACTACGAACTCGCCAACCTGGCCCGTAAAGAAACCAGGTGGGTCATACCAATTGACCTGAGACTATACGGTGTTAAATAAAGTAAGTCCCCGCCAGCACCCCATCGTAGCAAGCCCAACGACTGTATTTAATGGACTGAAACCGGAACATAAAATATTCACAGTCTTAGATATAGCTAATGGATTTTGGTCCATATCATTGGCCCAGGAGTCCCAAGATAAATTTGCATTCATGGTCGGGGATAGGCAGTACACTTGGATACGAGTGCGCCAGGGTTTTCACAACAGTCCGGCCATATTTCACCGAACTATGAGTCGAGCCTTGGAGTCCGTAGATTTAGCCCCACACCGAAGTACCATCCTCCAATATGTGGACGATCTGTTGATTGCCTCAGAGGATGAGAGAGGATATATTGGGGCTCTAATAGAAACCTTAGAAGCCTTAAAGAAAGCGGGATTTAAGGTAAACCCCAAGAAAGCTCAGATCGGATTGAAGGAGGTACAGTACTTGGGACACCAACTGTCGCAGGGGACAAAAACAATGCCCCACGACAGAAAGGAAGCAATTCGCATTATGCCCTGACCTAAAACGGTCCGAGGAGTGCGTAAGGCATTAGGACTCTTTAACTACTGTAGGAACTTTATAGCCAACTTCGCTGCAATCGTGGAACCCATACAGAGACTAGTTAAGGGAGGAAAACCAGCTCTAGAAAGTGTGGAGTGGGGCCCGGAACAAGAAGCAGCATACGGCCAGATAAAGGAAGCCCTGATGTCGGCACCAGGCCTAGGACTGCCAAATATGAACGCACCGTTTCATATTCATTGTGAAAACGAGGGCGGGTTTTACGGAGCAGTAGTTACTCAAATGCATGGAGATCGAGCCCGCCCAGTAGCGTACTATTTCACCCAACAGTCGCCCGTGGCAGGAGGTCTGTCAAGATGTGTAGCAGCCTTGGACTGCGCAACATGGGCGGTGAAAGTTAGTGAGCTGGTAGTAATGACAGGGGAGTTTATACTACATACCAAACATACCTTGGTGGAAATGCTCAACACCGGGAAATTGCGCTCCGTGTCCAACGTCCGCCGGGCCAAATGGGAAGCAGTATTACTTCCCTTAGATGGGTCCGTAAAAATTGGACGAGACACGGGGGAGAACCCGGCAGAGGGCCTCTTATCTGTGGGTGAGCCTCATGAGTGCTAGTCACAGGAATGGGAGGACTCACCGGGACACATAAGTGAGATTCCCCTTGAAAAACCTGTGCTGATCCTGTACGTGGATGGTCCCGGAAATATATTCAGGGGACCCCACATACGGGATGGGCAGTGGTAAATGAAGCGCTAAACACTGTCCGAAAGGGAAGGTTAGACGGAGGACTGTGAGCCCAAGTAGCTGAACTCACTGCCCTGACTGAAGCCCTCCAACTGGCCGAGGGCCGGCAGGCAAATATATATACGGATAGCCGCTATGCCTTCGGGTAGTCTATACTACATGACTGCCTGGGCAAGGAGAGGATTCGTCACTTCTGGCGGGGAGGCTATCAAACATGAGGGCCGAATCAGACTACTATTAGATGCCGCCAGTAAACCCGCAGAGGCAGCAGTGATCAAGGTTAAGGCTCACTAGAAAGTAGTAAACAATGTCCAATGGGGCAATGAAGCAGCGGATAAAGCGGCACAGGAAGCAAGTATATCCTTAGAAGTTCAGGAAGAAGTTGTATGTAGTATCATTACCAGGGAAGATATAGACATTGTGAGATTACATGCCGATGTAAGTGATGAAGAAAAGTAAGATTGGGGCACAAAAGGAGGGAGCCAGGGTGATGACTTCGTATGGAGGAAAAATGTGAAGGTGATAGCCCCGGCTTGTATTCGACAAATGCTCATGGAACTACACCACGGCATCAGTCATGTTGGACGAAATGTCATGATAACAAACATAACTGGGGATTGGTGGTGGCCAGGAATAGGACGGGACGCAGCTAAGTACTGTCAGCAATGTGTCACGTGTGCCCAGCACAACCCAGGAAAGGCCATTAAGGTTAGAATGGCTCACCAACCACCACCAAGGGGGCCGTGGGAATGTATATAGATAGACTTCACGGGACCTTTACCATCTTCAAGGGGTAAGAAATACTGTCTGGTAATAATAGATTAGTTTACGCGGTGAGTAGAAGTGTTCGCCACACGAAAGTGCACCGCAATCATGGTAGCCCGAATATTGGCAGAGGAAGTAATCCCACATTGGGGCGTCCCTATCCAAATCGATTCTGACCAGGGAACCTATTTTACCGGACAAATAATGAAGGAGGTGTGTGCTATGTTGGGTATTAGAGAGAAGTTTCATATCCCCTACCACCTGCACAGCTCTGGGATGGTAAAACGTATGAACAGGGCCCTAGCAAAGGCCATCCAAGAGACAGGACAAGCTTGGGCGGATTTACTACCCACAACCTATGCAGCGAGACAGGGCGAAGTAATATGGAGTCAAAAACAGATGGTAGAAAGGTAAAAAGCAATAGTGGAAGGCCGAGTAAACAAAGGCAAGAAACAAAAAGGGCCACACTACATCATAATTCTAAAAGGACAAAGGGTGTTAAAAAAACAAGCCTGAAGGCTTTGTATCTTAATGCAAGGAGTATCAGTATTAAGGTGGATGAATTAACTGTGCAAATAGATATTAACAGATATGATGTGATTGGGATTACAGAGATGTGGCTCCAGGATGATCAGGGCTGGGAACTCAACATCCAAGGGTATTCAACATTCAGGAAGGATAGAATAAAAGGAAAAGGAAGTGAGGTAGCATTGCTGGTTAAAGAGGAAATTAATGCAATAGTTAGGAAGGACATTAGCTTGGATGATGTGGAATCTATATGGGTAGAGCTGCAGAACACCAAAGGGCAAAAAACGTTAGTGGGAGTTGTTTACAGACCTCCAAACAGTAGGAGTGATGTTGGGGAGGGCATCAAACAGGAAATTAGGGGTGCATGCAATAAAGGTGCAGCAGTTATCATGGGTGACTTTAATATGTATATAGATTGAGCTAACCAAACTGGAAGCAATACGGTGGAGGAGGATTTCCTGGAGTGCATAAGGGATGGTTTTCTAGACCAATATGTTGAGGAACCAACTAGGGGGGAGGCCATCTTAGACTGGGTGTTGTGTAATGAGAGAGGATTAATTAGCAATCTTGTTGTGCGAGGCCCCTTGGGGAAGAGTGACCATAATATGGTGGAATTCTACATTAGGATGGAGAATGATACAGTTAATTCAGAGACCATGGTCCAGAACTTAAAGAAGCGTAACTTTGAAGGTATGAGGCGTGAATTATCTAGGATAGATTGGCGAATGATACTTAAGGGGTTGACTGTGGATGGGCAATGGCAGACATTTAGAGACCGCATGGACCACAACAATTGTACATTCCTGTCTGGCGTAAAAATTAAAAAGGGAAGGTGGCTCAACCATGGTTTTGAAGTGAAATCAGGGATAGTATTAAAGCCAAGGAAGTGGCATACAAATTGGCCAGAAATAGCAGCGAACTGGGGACTGGGAGAAATTTAGAAATCAGCAGAGGAGGACAAAGGGTTTGATTAGGGCAGGGAAAATAGAGTACGAGAGGAAGCTTGCAGGGAACATTAAGGCGGATTGCAAAAGCTTCTATAGATATGTAAAGAGAAAAAGGTTAGTAAAGACAAACGTAAGCCCCCTGCAGTCAGCATCAGGGGAAGTCATAATGGGGAACAAAGAAAAGGCAGACCAATTGAACAAGTACTTTGGTTCGGTATCCACTAAGGAGGACACAAACAACCTTCCGGATATAAAAGGGGTCAGAGGGTCGAGTAAGAAGGAGTAACTGAGGGAAATACTTATTAGTCGGGAAATTGTGTTGGGGAAATTGATGGGATTGAAGGCCGATAAATCCCCAGGGCCTGATGGTCTGCATCAGAGCGTACTTAAGGAGGTGGCCTTGGAAATAGCGGATGCATTGACAGTCATTTTCCAACATTCTATAGACTCTGGATCAGTTCCTATAGAGTGGAGGGTAGCCAATGTAACCCCACTTTTTAAAAAAGGAGGGAGAGAGAAAACAGGGAATTATAGACCGGTCAGCCTGACATCGGTAGTGGGTAAAATGGTGGAATCAATTATTAAGGATGTCATAGCAGCGCATTTGGAAAGAGGTGACATGATAGGTCCAAGTCAGCATGGATTTGACAAATCTTCTGGAATTTTTTGAGGATGTTTCCAGTAGAGTGGACAAGGGACAACCAGTTGTTGTAGTGTATTTGGACTTTCAGAAGGCTTTCGACAAGGTCCCACACAAGAGATTAATGTGCAAAGTTAAAGCACATGGGATTGGGGGTAGTGTACTGATGTGGATTGAGAACTGGTTGTCAGACAGGAAGCAAAGAGTCGGAGTAAATGAGTACTTTTCAGAATGGCAGGCAGTGACTGGTGGGGTACCACAAGGTTCTGTGCTGGAGCCCCAGCTGTTTACATTGTACAATTAATTATTTAGACGAGGGGATTAAATGTAGTATCTCCAAATTTGCAGATGACACTAAGTTGGATGGCAGTGTGAGCTGCGAGGAGGATGCTATGAGGCTGCAGAGTGACTTGAACAGGTTAGGTGAGTGGGCAAATGCATGGCAGATGAAGTATAATGTGGATAAATGTAAGGTTATCCACTTTGGTGGTAAAAAAGAGAGACAGACTATTATCTGAATGGTGACAGATTAGGAAAAGGGGAGGTGCAACGAGACCTGGGTGTCATGGTGCATCAGTCATTGAAGATTGGCATGCAGGTACAGCAGGCGGTTAAGAAAGCAAATGGCATGTTGGCCTTCATCGCGAGGGTATTTGAGTACAGGGGCAGGGAGGTGTTACTACAGTTGTACAGGGCCTTGGTGAGGCCACACCTGGAGTATTGTGTACAGTTTTGGTCTCCTAACTTGAGGAAGGACATTCTTGCTATTGAGGATATGCAGCGAAGGTTCACCAGCCTCATTCCCGGGATGGCGAGACTGACATATCAAGAAAGACTGGATCAACTGGGCTTGTATTCACTGGAGTTCAGAAGAATGAGAGGCGATGTCATAGAAACGTTTAAATTTCTGACGGGTTTAGACAGGTTAGATGCAGGAAGAATGTTCCCAATGTTGGGGAAGTCTAGAACCAGGGGTCACAGTCTAAGGTTAAGGGGTAAGCCATTTAGGACCGAGATGAGGAGAAACTTCTTCACCCAGAGAGTGGTGAACCTGTGGAATTCTCTACCACAGAAAGTTGTTGAGGCCAATTAACTAAATATATTCAAAAAGGAGTTAGATGTAGTCCTTACTACTAGGAGGATCAAGGGGTATGGCAAGAAAGCAGGAATGGGGTACTTACATTGCATGTTCAGCCATGAACTCATTGAATGGCGGTGCAGGCTCGAAGGGCTGAATGGCCTACTCCTGCACCTATTTTCTATGTTTCTATGTTTCTATGAGATAAAGGGCAATTCCTAACCGAGTGACGGGATTAACTTCATACGAGTTGATGCCGGATGGAATCATAACTGGGGGATCCGACGTAGGA
This sequence comes from Pristiophorus japonicus, assembly GCF_044704955.1. Taxonomy (NCBI): domain Eukaryota; kingdom Metazoa; phylum Chordata; class Chondrichthyes; family Pristiophoridae; genus Pristiophorus; species Pristiophorus japonicus. Next base: position 202,638,201 of record NC_091983.1, on the reverse strand, counting down.
CCCTGAGGGATCGGATTAGAAAGTACGTCTTGGAACTGAGTAAGCAACTTAAGGAATTGAGGAAGGAAGTGAGGGAACGGCAAGCAGGCAGGGATGAACAGAAGGAATTGGAGGACCAGGGGGAGGTCCCACAGGTAGGCGCGAAGGTAATGGTAAAATGTCTGCCAGGACGAACGGGATTTGCTCCCCGTTGGTCTAGCCCATTTGAAGTCCTAATTAGCGGAGATCCGTGTGCCTGCATAGATATGGGTGGGTTGGCCGATGGAAACATTGGTCTCAGCTCAAAGAATATGAATCCAACGACCCCAGCACAAGCGAACAAAACAAATAACCCTGCCTTCATACACATTCTACCCGTTGCCCCGAGAATGGACGGGTTCCCGTTATCTGGCTTATGTTGTACCCTACAAGTATCATCTGGGTTCTCTGAAGGACCTCTACCGGAGAGCCAGACGAGCCATCAAGGAGACTGAAAGATTCTGGGCCATTGCATTTCCCTGGTATGGAGCGGGTAAATTGGCAAGGGAATCCATTAACATGGCTTCCGTCCTGGAACAGGTGGCCAACGACACAGATGAAGCTCTAGTTAAGGTTAATGCAGAGATGGTAGCCCTCCGCACAGTAGCTCTGCAAAATCCTTGGCCCTTGACTATGTGTTGGCAGGAAAAGGGGAAACCTGTGCCCTCATCGGGGCCTAATGTTGTACATCCCGGATAAGAAATTACCAATCTGGCAGAGCATATCCAAGAAGAGGTTAAAAAGCTTAAGCAACTACCAGCCTCAACGTTGTGGGACTGGTTCTCAGGGTGGTTAGGATCTATGGGAACGTCACTAATCCATCTGGTTACCTTTGTGGTAGTGGTAATAATGCTGTATTGCCTATGTATGTTACTTAAATGTTGTAATAAGCAAAGCACTGTCATCTTTACTATCGAGCAGACCTGTAACCCAACCGCCCTCAAACTACGAGAACCTAGCGGTGTCTCAGAAGGTGGCGTACACACGCCCAAAACACCTATATGATGAGGTTTTATAAGCAGCAGAATGAGGTGCGACAGGAGATGATAACCGGGACCCCGGAGTGGAGACCCCGGGGCTCAGGAACTGGCACATCACATCACCAACTTCTGCATCAAGACCGGGTATACGTTGGCCTAGAATTATGTATATGAAAAATTGCAGCCAAATGAGGGATTGAAGGGTTAATCGCGTTCGTGCAAAATTGCTGTGCTTTAGAAAATGTACTATGACAGAATGAGATAAGCAATTGCGAAAAGGTCACAAGACGATGAGCAAGAAAGAAACCTATCACACCAGACGCTGGCCGAAAATGAGGAAGTAAGCGGGACAAAGACGAAAAAAAACCTTTGTGGTTTATGACTTTAAATACTCATTTTTTGTAATCCCAAGTTGAGTTGCTGCCTGCAACTCCCCTGGTACTTTGTATTAATAAACTGTGTCTGTTTTCAACTCTCTAACGTAGTCTTGGAGTAGATTTATTTCCACCTCGGGGTTTCCCCGAACAGAACCTTCACGCAACCATGGCTGCCGTTGGAATATTCGAGAGATTCGTAGAGGGTGATGGTTGGGAAGCCTTTGTCGAGCGTCTCGACCAGTACTTCGTGGCCAACGAGCTGGAAGGAGACACTAAGACGGCCAAGAGCAGGACGTTTCTCCTCACCCTCTGTGGGCCTAAAATATACGGCCTCATCAAGAATCTGCTCGCACCGACAAAACCAACGGAGAAGGAATATACAGAGTTGCGCACACTGGTTTGGGACCACCTCAAGCCGAAGGAGAGTATCCTCATGGCCAGATATCGTTTTTACACACACCATCGGTCCGGGGGCCAGGATGTGGCGGATTATGTCACCGACCTGAGATGCCTCGCGGGACCTTGCAATTTTGGAGCTGCGTTGGGGCAAATGTTGCGGGACTTTTTCGTGCTGGGCATCAGCCACAAGGTATTCTTCGAAAGCTGCTGGCTGCCAAAGAGACTTGAGCAGGGCCATCGCGATCACCCAGGCATGCATGGCCGCGGATGATAACACCAAACAGATATCTTCTCACATTTGAAGCTCACCGGCAAGTACTGTGCATAAAATGACGTCGCTAGCAGGCTGAACTGCATATGGCAGGGCCTACACGTCTGTGGCTGCAAGACCTGTGATGACTCAGATTCCGCCATCGGGGGTGAATGTGAATCCATTAGCACCGTGTTGGCGCTGCGGGGGTAATAATCGGGCCCATCAATGCCGATATGAACACTACGTGTACAAAGGCTGCGCAACGATGGGGCTCCTCCAGTGAATGTGCAAATGTGCTGCGACATACCACGTGGCAGAGGATGATCAATCCAGCACGGATCATGTAGCACAGGCAACTCAACCCGAGGAAGAAGTGTATGGGATACATACCTTCACCACCAAGAGCCCTCCTATAATGCTGAAAGTCAAATTAAATGGAGTTCCAATGTCCATGGAGTTGGACACGGGTGTGAGTCAGTCAATAATAAGCCAGAAGGCTTTCAAGAAACTGTGGGGCAATAAGGCACAAAGGCCCAAACTGAGCCCAATTAATGCAAAGCTGCGAACCGACACCAAAGAGCTCATATCAGTCATTGGAAGTGTGGCATTGAAGGTATGATGGAGCTGTGCATGACCTATCATTGTGGATTGTTCCAGGCAATGTCCCAACGCTGTTCAGCAGAAGCTGGCTAGAAAAGATTAGATGGAATTGGAATGACATCACTATCTTGAGTGGATGACGCCTCGTGTGCTCAAGTGCTGAGCAAGTTTCTCTCGCTATTCGAACCTGGCATCGGCAACTTCACAGGCACCAAGGTACAGATCCATCTCGGCCCCGATGCACGGCCCGTACATCAGAAGGCTCGGGCGGTTCTGTGCATGATGAGGGAGAAAGTCGAGATCGAACTGGACAGACTCCAACACGAAGGAATCATATCACCAGTCGAGTTCAATAAGTGGGCCAGTCCAATTGTTCCGGTGTTGAAAAGCGGTGGCATGGTCAGAATCTTCGGAGACTACAAGGTAACGATTAACCGAGTCTCACTACAGGACCTGTACCCACTACCCAAGGCGGATGACCTGTTCACAACGTTAGTGAGGGGGAAGTCGTTCACCAAGTTGGACCTAACCTCCGCCTACATGACACAGGAGCTGGCTGAATCTTTGAAAAGACTGATATGCATCAACACACACAAAGGGCTGTTTATATACAACAGGTGCCCTTTCGGGATTCGCTCGGCTGCAGCCATTTTCCAGAGAAACATAGAGAGTTTGCTGAAATCTGTTCCACACACCGTTGTGTTTCAAGACGACATCCTGATCACTGGTCATGACGCCATCGAACATCTACACAACCTGGAAGAGGTTCTAAGTCACCTCGACGGAGTGGGACTCAGGCTGAAACGCTCCAAGTGTGTTTTCCTGGTGCCAGAAGTCGAATTTTTGGGGAGAAAGATTGCAGCAGACGGCATCAGGCCTACGGACTCAAAGACAGAGGCCAACAAGAATGCACCCAGACCACAGAATGTGATGGAGCTGCGTTCATTCCTGCGACTCCTCAACTATTTCGGTAACTTTCTACCCGGGTTGAGCATATTGTTAGAGCCTTTGCACATGTTGCTACATATGGGTGACGACTGGGTTTGGGGCAAATCTCAAGACATAGCCTTTGAGAAGGCCAGGAACCTGCTATGATCAAATAAGTTACTTGTACACTATGACCCATGTAAACGTTTAGTACTAGCTTGTGACGCTTCATCGTACGGGGTCGGCTGTGTGATACAGCAAGCCAATGTATTGGGCAATCTCCAACCGGTTGCATATACGTCTAGATGTCTGTCAAAGGCTGAGACAGCCTATAGAATGGTCGAGAAAGAGGCGTTAGCATGTGTATACAGGGTTAAGAAAATGCAACAATACCTATTTGGACTTCAGTTTGAGCTTGAAACTGACCACAAGCCGCTCATTTTGCTGTTTTCAGAGAGCAAAGGTTTAAATACCAATGCTTCAACCCGCATCCAAAAATGGGCACTAACATTATCCGCTTATGACTATGTTATCCACCACAGACCAGGCACTGAAAACTGTGCTGATGCTCTCAGCCGGCTACCATTGCCCACCATTGGGGTTGAAATGGCGCAGCCCGCAGACTTATTACTGGTCATGGATGCTTTTGAGAGCGAGGGGTCACCCGTCACAGCTCGCCAGATCAGGACCTGTGCTATCATTAGTAAAGAGTTGCGACCTAAATGGGAACAGGTTGGCCGTTCCCGGGGAAATGCAAGATGAAATTAAGCCGTTTCACCGATGCAAAGATGAAATATCCATCCTGTCGGATTGTCTCTTATGGGGTAATTGTGTGGTTTTGCCAAAAAAAATGCAGGGAAACGTTTATACATGACCTACACAGTACCCACCCAGGTCGCATGTTTGGTAGCCCGGCATTGACTCGGACTTGGAGTCATGCGTGCATCAGTGCAACACTTGCTCGCAACTGAGCAATGCATCAAGGGAGGCTCCACTGAGTCTGTGGTCATGGCTCTCCAAACCGTGGTCCAGGATCCATGTAGCTTTTGCCGACCCCTTTCTAAGAAAGATGTTTTAGTAGTTGTGGACACTTACTCCAAATGGATCGAATGCATAATCATGTCATCCAGCACGTCCGCAGCCACCATTGAAAGCCTCCGGTCCATGTTTGCCACCCACGGCTTGCCCAACGTCCTTGTCAGTGACAATGGACCGTGTTTCACCAGTTCGGAATTCAACAAGTTTATAACCTGCAATGGCATCAAGCATGTCAGGTCTGCTCCATTTAAGCCCACGTCTAACGGTCAAGCGGAGCGGGCAGTCCAAACAATCAAGCAGAGCATGAAACGCGTAATGGACGGCTCCCTGCAGACCCGCTTGTCCCGCATTCTGCTCAGTTACCGGATGCGACCCCACTCACTCACCGTGGTTCCCCCGGCAGAATTGTTAATGAAGAAAGCCCTCAAAACCAGGCTCTCCCTAGCCCACTCAGATCTTAATGATCATGTGGGAACCCAGCGACACCGGCAGAACATGTATTACGATCGCGCGGCTGTTTCACGTGACATTGATGTTAATGACCCTGTGTTTGTCCTGAATTATAGTCATGGTCCTAAGTGGGTTGCTGGCACTGTTTTGGTCAAGGAAGGGAATAGGGTGTTTATAGTCAAACTGTTAAATGGCCAAACGTGCAGAAGCATTTAGGTCAGACCAAATTGCGATTTACTGACAACCAGGAATGACTTGAAGAGGACATCACCATCGACGATCCACCAACTCACACCCATCCAGCAATTGACCTCGCTGTCAATCACGAGGATGAACCCACCATTCCTGACAGTCCGGTCAGACCAACCGCGGTGCAGTACAGCAATGGTCCGACCAACTCACATACGCCAGGGTTTGAACTTAGACAATCAACCAGGGAGTGAAGGGCTCTGGGTCACCTCAACTTGTCAGACATTGGGGGGGGGTGGGGGGGAAGTGATGTAATGTATGTAACTATGTAATACTTGCCATCAGAGGACGCGACTGTTGTAGTACTAATGGTCACCTGCACACACATGCAGGGCTAGTATAAAAGGTTGGCTGCCATTTTGTTTAGGCACTCTGGAGTCGTAATAAAGAAGACTAAGGTTACACTAAGTTTAGCTCACAGTACTCAGCCTTGTGGAGTTCACCTATAACAGTCTGCCTGCACAATGACAGCACCCACCTGGGAAATTCAACGCAGATTTGAACTGTAGTTGGTAATTTCCCTCCAAGGGAGGCTTAACATTAGACCAATTCATCTCGAGTTTTTTAATTTAATATCATGGAGGACCTGCATACTTTAATCATTTCATAAACAGCTATCAGATTCCCAGCCTGCCGCCAGTGAAAAATCGGGCGCTATGGAGCCCACTTACTATCCCACAGAATCTTACAGCACAGAAGGAGGCCATTTAGCCCATCGTGTCCATGTCGGCTCTTTGAAGGAGCCATTCAATTAGTTCCACTCCACTACTCTTTTGCATAGCCCTGAAAATGTTTCCTTTTCAAGTATGTATCCAACTCCCTTTTGAAAGTTATTATTGAGGGGGTTGACATGAAGATAGGTTGAGTAGGTTGGGCCTGTACTCACTGGAGTTCAGAAGAATGAGAGGTGATCTTAATGAAACTTCTAAGATAATGAGGGGGCTTGACAAGATGGATGCAGAGAGGATATTTCCACGCATAGGGGAAACTAAAACTAGGGGATATATTCTTAGAATAAGGGGCCGCCCATTTATAATTGAGATGAGGAGAAATTTCTTCTCTCAGAGGGTTGTAAATCTGTGGAATTCTCTGCCCCAAAGAGATGTGGAGGCTGGGTCATTGAATATATTTAAGGCGGAGATAGACAGATTGTTGAGCGAAAAGGGAGTAAAGGGTTATGGGGAGAGGGCAGGGAAGTGGAACTGAGTCCATGATCAGATCAGCCATGATCTTATTGAATGGCCTACTCCTGCTCCTAATTCTTATGTTCTTACGTTCTTTTGTTCTTATTGAATCTGCTTCCACCAGTCTTTCAGACCGTGCACTCCAGATCACAACAACTCGCTGAGTAAAATAAATCTCCTCATCAAGCACAACTTTCATTGTGATCCTCATCTTTTAACACTTTCATTGAACATCAGCTTTAAGTGCTCACACAAAAAGCATTTTTTACTTGTGCATTCTACAAAGCAAAATGAGCTGAGGAAATCTCGGCCAAATCCCCAGTGGTGACGTTGGCTCAGGGCACTGTTCAGGTGTGTGATTACAGGAATTAGAAAGCTTTAACAGCTTTAGAAGGACAGGCTGTAAAACATTCAGCCTGTTCTGTCACAACACTTGCTGTGAATCAAAAGATTCCCTGAGAGATGTTTTGAACAGTGATTGTTAACACATTCAAATATCAATGTGATGATTTGGAACAAACGGTGCTGGATGCAGATTCAATAGTAACTTTCAAAAAGCAATTGGATAAATACTACTTACAATATTGTTCTAACTAAAACAAGACTTCGAAATGAAATGAGTGATAAACTGACCCAGCTGGCAATGTGATTGCTACACTGCTTCCTCCCACTGGTTGGCGGGGTCCATTAAATATCTATTATGAGGCGTTTTCGTAGAGTAAATAAGGAGAAACTGTTTCTACTGGCAGGAGGATCGGTAACCAGAGGACAGAGATTTCAGATAATTGCCAAAAAGTTCAGGGGCGGCGGGGGAGATGAAGAGAATTTTTCCTAAACGGCGATTTGTTACGATCTGGAAAGGGGGATGGAAAGAAATTCAACGGTAACTTTCAAAAAATAAATGGGATAAATACCTGAAAAGGAAAAAAAAAATTGCTGGGCGGTGGGAAAAGAGCTGAGTGAGTGGGACTAATTGGATGGCTCCTTCAAAGAGCCGACATGGGCACAATATGCTGAATGGCCTCCTTCTGCACTGTAAGATTCTGTGGGCTAGTCAGTGGGCTCTGCAGCCAATTTGTCGGCGCTACAGGTGCTGTTTTGTGTAGAAAGTGGCGTTCCGTGCTGCACGTGCACACTTCTGATGTAGGCTGCGTCGGCCGCCATCTTGGTGAGGGCGGTAGGGTGGGTGTTAGGAACGCTCGCCGGGAGTATGTTGTGTGGGAAGGATGTGACGGCAATCAGCATGCAACGCTGATTTGACGCCGTCGCTGCCATTTTCGGCTTTAACGCTGGAGCCTACGCCCTGTCATAACCTGGCACAGCTGAGTATGCCTTGAGCAGCAGCAAGGACCCCCACCAGTGATATTTAAAGCAATCAGCAACCGCTCTCAGGTTAGTTGCTGATTAATTTCTGCTGGCTCTGTGTAAGCTTGTGGAAGTGTTTGGAGCTTTCCAGAGTTGTTGAAAGTCAGTGAGGTGACAGGGAGTGGTGTTGCAAGTGGAGAAGGCCAGGGTGCTGACTTCAAGGTTCTGGTTATAGAAGTTTACAGCACGGAAGGAGGCCATTTCGGCCCATCATGTCCACACCGGTCAGACCACTTGCTCCCAGTTATGAATGCTGTAATTGTCACCACTCTTGGCCGACAGCATGACAGGGAGATGGAGCAGAGGCAGGAGAGAAGCGGACAAGTTGCTCGCTTGACAGCAGTCTGCCAGACAGAAGTCTGAGCTGCCACTGCAGCACTAGACGTTGGGTGGCTTCTGATTCTGCAGCAATGGAAGCTGAGACATCGACCATCAGACACTGCATCATGGTTGTGTTCACAAGTGCGCTAATGGAGTTGCCCATCACTTCCACGCTGGAAACCATGGGCTCTGCGCAAAGCCTTGTGCAAGCTTGGAGCTGGACTCCTCCATGCTCCTTGACATTGCATTCAGGATTTCTGATAGGCTGCCAATGCACCACATTTCATTGTACATACCCATCAGTGTTCTTCTGTAGCCCACCCCATCTAAGTCCTCATCTGAGTCCTGTGCAGCAGAACTCGTGTTCGACCTCATTCTTCGGGGAATTGACACCTGCGCTGTCCTTTTCCCCCTGCCGTGGCTGCAGGCCACTCATGCCCGGTGTCTCATCACGTGCAGATCCCACCTCTAACCTATCCTCTAAACAACGCGGAGTGTCAGTATCTGAGCTGGTGGCTGTGAGTGTGAAATCGAGTGATGGTGCTGTGTTTTCATCAATAGGCCCTTGGTGCTCTTCAATTTCCTGCTCCACCACCAGTGCCTGGTCAGGTGCCAGTTCTTAGCTATCTGAAAGGAGAAAGGCACAAGGCTGCGGTGAAGGGAGGGGGGTGGTGTAAAGCAAGATGTGCATGCTTACACCATGAGCAGCTTGTAAATCAGAAGAGATTCTGGAATGAGGGGGAAGCGGGATGTGAGAAGGAGGACTACATATGAGATTACTGGCATCTTGTATTTTCAGCCCCGCCGCTGGCCAGGGTTCTCAGCGCTGTTCCTTCCAATAATGGGCTGCACCGTCTCCTCCATTGGGGTCAGGTTATGCAGGCACTGTGTCCTCTGCTGGTTCGGTCCTGCTGGCCTGTGTGCCACCTTGGCCTTTCAGAGAAAGGCATGCATGTGAGTGAATGTGGTGCAATGTGGTTGGGTGATATTCCTGTCATGGTTGAATAGCTGACAGTGTGTGCATGCTGTGTGATGTGGGTATGAGGTTTGCAGCAGTGATGTGTGTGAGTGTGAGGTGAAGCTGTGAATGTGAGGTATGAGTCGTGTTTGGTAAAGATTGTTGATGGGGGTGTGGTGCATTGAGCAGTGTGTCAGGTTAGTGATGGTGGAATATGGTATTTGAAGATTAATTCACTGAACTGGACCACTGAGGTCATTAAACTTCTTCCAGCACTGCATCCATGCCCTTAGGGTTACACTGCTGGCATTCACCACAATGGCTAATTGCTCCCATTGGATTTTACACATTTGCTTCCTTGCCCCCTATGGAAACAGGACCTCTCTCCTCATGTTTACCTCCTGCACTAAGGCCTCCCTAGCTGCCTCTGAAAACATTGGCGTGGGCTCGCTCCCCTGTTGTGACATCATTTTATTTTCCTCCTCTTACTCTCTTCTCCAGCCAGGTGAATGAACTGCTGCAGGCAGAATGCATCTCCCCTTTAAGAGGTGCAGACTGCCTTTAAGAGGTGCAGACTGCCTTTAAGAGGTGCACGCTGCCTTTAATTGGTGTAAGCCTCACACGAATTTAGGGTCCCTGCTGGCCTGGGCTGAACATCACAGACATGTTAATCAGCAGGCAGCATGAAGTTAGTGTGGTGCCTGCATTACTTTGAATGGGCACAGGTTGATCACGCATCGCGATCCCCGCACCCACGTGGGGCGGGGGGTGGCAAAGAAATCTTTAGCCTTATGATTCCAATAAGTGTAAGTCCAATATAGCAAATGTAAGATGGCTGAGGGGTAGAAATTGCCCCCCGCCCGAAACGGGGCGCCCCCACCCCGTTTTGATATTTTTTAATACAGTTCAGGTCAGGTCGCCTCTTGCGTGACATTTGGCTCTTTGGTTTTGTTTTGATCCAGAAGTCGGCCATAATGGGGGCGGTGACAACACCTGAGGGGCAAAAATGCAGTGGTGACAGCAACTGAGGGGCAGTTGTTGGGGGCGGAGCGGAGTCACCGCCACAATGATGTCATCACATGCTGCGTCACCACGGCTCTCCCCTTCACTTAAAGGGGAGAGCCTCCTCGCTGTTAAAACTTCCGCCCACTGGGCCACCAGGGAGGGTTTCGGCCGGGCCAGCGGCCTGGCACCCAAGAGGGGGTGCCAGACTTCTTGTTGGCGACCCAGCCGAGCCAGGGGGCATAATTGTCGGCCGACATGGCAGTCGGCCGACAAAAAAAACATGGCGGCAGCAGCAGTAGGCCCTCCCCTTTACTGGAAGCCGCACCGCCGTTGCAGAAGGCCACAGCCTCACTGGATCACTGGGGAAAAGCTTGTTTTGGCACCGCCGGGAGGACCAAAGATTTTCCAAGGGGAATGTCGGCGTCAGGGGGCTAGATCGGCAGTGCGCACTGTGGTGACGTGCTTAACACCGATCGGCAGCAGCGGAATGGTAAGGGGGGGATCGGGGCACTGCCAGGAAAATTCAGGAGGGCAATTGGGCTATCAGCGGCCATGCCACCAAAAGTCGGTGGCCACTCCACTCTGCAGGGGCAAGGGGCAATTTCAGCCCCTGACTGCTTAGCTGAAATGGGGCTTCTCACATTTTGCTGCTGAATCCCTGCTCATACATGTACAGAAAATCACAGTCTTTCTTTGTGAAAGGCAGCCCGCAGGTCCCGTGCATACACATATATATTTTTTTGTTCGTTGCTAATGAAGAACTGTAGCAGATAAAGATTTGAGACTTGTACCTGACAGGGCAAAAAAAAATGGCACAATTTTTGAGGCCTGCTGTTTCTATGGAAACAGGCTCTTTACTGTTTGGAAGAAGAGCGGTGGGAAGTTGGGAGGGGGGCTGGATGGGAGGGAATTGTCACTTTACGCAATTTGGCTCCTCGTAAGTACCTGAGATACATTTGACGAACTATAGAAACCACTTTGAAGGAGGGAGGGGATAGAATAATAACAGGTTATGAAGCACGCACTGTGGATAATAACCAGATAATCTGTTTTTAGTGATGTTTTTTGAGGGATAAAATTGGAGAACTCCCCTGCTCTTCTTTGAAATAGTGCTGTGGGATTTTTTTGGACTGAGAGGGTAGACAGTTTAACGTAGGGGTGGGCAATTATTTGGGCTGGAGGAACACTTAACAGGTTTTGCTGAGCTGTTGAGGGCCACAGCAGCACACACATAAAATGAATTGTCTTAACAACAGCTGCCATTAACATTTGTCATGGCATAAAGAACCCCATTTGTCATGGCATATATTGTATGAAGAACCCTTCATCTCATTTCCACATTTACTAGAAATAACAAGAACATAATAACATGCTAACAAACATGATACAGGTTTACCCAAAATCTGACTTAGCCATTGATATTATTGTGCCATAATTAAAACTGTAACGCTGGTCACTCAACAAGATCAGCCATGATCTTATTGAATGGTGAAGCAGGCTCAAGGGGCTATCTGATCTACTCGTGTTCCTATTTCTTATGCTCTTATCAACACCGGCCGAAGGGGGGTGCCGAATGGCCTGTTTCTGTGCTATACATTCTATGCAAGCAAAAAAATATTTAACCCGCTTGCTTCTGTCAAAACTTGACTATAAGCAGCTGGTTCTGAAAATTGTCATTCACAAGTACAGAAGATGGTAACAGTAATTGGCTTTTCACGCAGGTTGTGCCATCAAGATGAAAGCTTGGGTTAGACGACAATGATCCCCGAATGTGCTCCATCCTGAGCATATTCCAGCATATGTATAATTTATTGTTTGCGCTATCACTTTACAAAATCAATGTAGAGATTTTTTTTCCCTCTTGCAAAATTTCACCCTCAGCTAATTAGTGATTAACTGGCAAAAAAAAAGTGTTTGATTATTATATAGGTGAATGGTGAAACGTGAGATCATTAAATAATCATTCAATTGGTTGAACATGAACAGAGAATTTGTTTCACATTAGTAAATATATCAGTATCAGGTTACAAAATGAGGGAACAATAGCCGTGCAGTTAGTAAATTAATAAGCACAATGCATAAATTAAATTGCTCACCAGTTACATGATGAGCAGGGCGTGTGTTGAGGCAGTAAATAGACTGTGATCAGTAAATTAGTTGCACACCAGTAGAAATGAGGGTTAAATAAATAACTCAGCGGGTTGTTATTAATAGCTGTGTAATTAGTACAGTAATGAGCACAATTCAATTGCTCACCAATTGCCAAATGAGCAGAGGGTGTTAAGTTAGTGAATAAATAAATATGTTAACTAACTTACTAATTATCAGTTAGTATAAATAATCAGTGTGAAATAAATAAATTTGAGATAATTAAAATGCTAATTAGTAAACACAAGGCAGTTTTGCTTTAATTAGTGAGATGGTAGTTAATAACTGGTAAACAGGTATCGTCCATCAGTCACCCCCTCACTGGGGATGGGCATACACCCTCCCCACTGCTAGACTCACCGTTCTCCACTGGTTTCGGAGCTACACTGCCGTCGATAAAAAGCCCTCCCCCTGGGGGGGCCGTGGACCAATCCGCGATTCCTGGCCGCCTTCTGTTCACCTCAGCCGCCAGTCTCCCTATCGCTAAGACCCATTATTAATGTTGACTCCCCTGCTGCCTCATGCGGGGTGGGGTCAGGTTGAGGGTCAGGTGCAACGGACGTTCGCAGCTCGAAACCAGGCCTTGGCGGGCCGGATAGAATCCATTGGCAGGCTGGATATGGCCCGCATTTTGTTCGCCACTGGTTTAACATCTCATCCTAAAGACAAAGGGTGAAAATGGGTGCTGTGCTAATAAGACACAATTTTGGTCCTAATTGCTGATTACCACTATTTGAATTTGCCTGGAGGTGCTAAACCATAAACCTGCAGGTTAAGCTCCCAAGTACTGATTAGATGCAATTTTCATGGAGCATAATATGTCAGCTTCCACTGAAGGTGTGGCGTGCACAGGCTGACACACATCGGCACATTGCAGGATGGCTCAGGGACTGAGGGAGAGGGCGCACAGGCTCTCGGATGCTGCGCAGGACGTCCTGGTGGAGGAGGTCCAGAGGAGGAGGGCTCTCCTGCACCCGCAGGGGGGGGAACAACGCCACCTAGCTCGCCTGGCTCTCCTGTCCCTCTCTTCTGCATCAGCTGGTGCTGCTCTGCCTGTCCTCATGTCCTCCTCCCATTCCTCACCCAGACCAAGGGGGGCCCCTAACAAGATGCCGATGACCAAGCACTCCCTTATTCCTGGTGACTCCTCTAAGGTGTCCAATAAGGTGAAGTTCTCAGAGAATTTCTGGAATAAATGTGTTGGTGAAGTCTTGACAAAGTGACCCTGGTCTAAGAAAGTCTCCTGATGTGTTTCAGAGGTCCTCTTCACAGCTCCATGAAGTGGTGAGTGTCCCTTTAAGTAGCATTTGAAATCGACAGCAGTGCCGTGTTCACTCCCAAACAGGTGGTTGCTGTTTAGAGCAATATTCGTGTTGATCTGCACGGCCGCATGGCCACGCAACGGTCTGGAGGCCCCGTGCAGGCTGCTTGCCGGCTTTGTAACAGGAAAAACCGCGCTTGCACGGAAATTTAAATAGGCCACACAGTCCGTTAAAGGGGCTGCACAACCAAAAATAAGGAAAGAGAACATTAGTTAGGAGAGGGAGTTTGTCAAAGCGCTAGCCACAAAAATGCCATGCAGCCTCTTTAATGAGCGCTAGCAGTCATTTTAGGTGGCAATCAGCTGTTTAACAAGCCTCTGGGTGGCCGTTCCTAGCGCTGGCTTCAACATCTGTACCAACAAAAGAACATAGGAAATAAAAGCAGGAACAGGGCCTCGAGCCTGCTCCGCCATTTAGTAATATCATGGCTGATTTGATCATGGACTCAGCTCCACTTCCCTGCCCACTCCCCATAACCCCTTATCCCCTTATCGCTCAAAAATCTGTCTATCTCCGCCTTAAATATATTCACTAACTCAGCCTCCACAGTTCTCTGCGGCAGAGAATTCCACAGATTTACAACCCATGAGAGAAGAAATTTCTCCTCATCTCAGTTTTAAATGGGAAGCCCCTTATTCTGAGACTATGTCCCCTAATTTTAGTTTCCACTATGAGTGGAAATATCCTCTCTGCATCCATCTTATCGAGCCCCCTCATTATCTTATATGGTTTGATAAGGTCAACTAACATTCTTCTGAACTCCAATGTATAGGCCCAACCTACTCAACCTCTCTTCATAAGTCAACCCCCTCATCTCCGGAAACAACCTAGTGAACCTTCTCTGAATAGCCTCCAATGCAAGTATATCCTGCCTTAAATACGGAGACCAAAACTGTATGCAGTACTCCAGGTATGACCTCACCAATACCCTGTACAGTTATAGCAGGACTTCTCTGTTTTTATACTCTATCCCCCTTGCAATTAAGGCCAACATTCCATTTGCCTTCCTGATTACTTGCTGTTTCTGCATACTAACTTTTTGTGTTTCATGCACAAGGACCCCCAGGTCTCTCTGTACTGCAGCATTTTGCAATTTTTCTTCTTTTAAATTATAATTTGCTTTTCTATTTTTTCTGCCAAGGTGAATAACCTCACATTTTCTCACATTATACTCCATCTGCCAAATTTTTGCCCACTCACTTAGCCTGGCTATGTCCCTTTGCAGATTTTTTGTGTCCTCCTCACAATTTGCTTTCCCACCCATCTTTGTATCATCAGCAAACTTGGCTACATTATACTCGGTCCCTTCATCCAAGTCATTAATATAGATTGGAAATAGTTGAGGCCCCAGCACCGATCCCTGCTGCACTCCACTAGTTACTGTTTGCCAAGCGGAAAATGACCCTTTTATTCCAACTCTTTGTTTTCTGTTAGTTAACCAATCCTCTATCTATGCTACTATATTACCCCCAACCCCGTGAACTTTTATCTTGTGCAGTAACATTTTATGTGGCACTTATCGAATGCCTTCTGGAAATCCAAATACACCACACCACTGGTTCCACCCTGGTCGTTACATCCTCAAAGAACTCCAGCAAATTTGTCAAACATGATTTCCCTTTCATAAAACCATGCTGACTCTGCTTGATTGAATTATGCTTTTCCAAATGTCTTGTTACTGCTTCCGTAATAATGGACTCCAGCATTTTCCCAATGACAAATGTTAACTGGCCTATAGTTTCCTGCTTTCTGTCTGCTTCCTTTTTTAAATAGGGACATTACATTTACGGTTTTCCAATCCGCTGGGACCTCCTCAGAATCCAGGGAATTAAAGCAAATGCATCCATTATCTCTGCAGTCACTTCTTTTAAGACCCTAGGATGCAAGCCATCAGATCAGGGGACTTGTCCGCCTTTATTCCCATTATTTTACCGAGTGCGACTTCTTTAGTGATAGTAAGTGTATTAAGTTCCTCCCTCCCTATAGCCCCTTGATTATCCGCTATTGGGATGTTTTTAGTGTCTTCTACCGTGAAGACTGATACAAAATATTTGTTCAAATTCTCTGCCATTTCCCTATTCTCCATTATTAATTCCCCAGTCTCATCCTCCAGAAGACAAACATTTACTTTAGCCACTCTTTTCCTTTTTATGTACCTGTAGAAACTTTTACTATTTTTTAAATATATTGTGCTAGTTTACTTTCATAATCTATCTACCCTCTCTTTATAATTTTTTAGTTGTTCTTTGCTGGCTTTTAAAAATGTCCCAATTCTCTGGCCTCCCACTAGTCTTGCCACATTGTATGCCCTTGTAGAAACATAGAAACATAGAAAATAGGTGCAGGAGCAGGCCATTCAGCCCTTCTAGCCTGCACCGCCATTCAATGAGTTCATGGCTGAACATGAAACTTCAGTACCCCCTTCCTGCTTTCTCGCCATAACCCTTGATCCCCCGAGTAGTAAGGACTTCATCTAACTCCCTTTTGAATATATTTAGTGAATTGGCCTCAACTACTTTCTGTGGTAGAGAATTCCACAGGTTCACCACTCTCTGGGTGAAGAAGTTTCTCCTCATCTCGGTCCTAAATGGCTTACCCCTTATCCTCAGACTGTGACCCCTGGTTCTGGACTTCCCCAACATTGGGAACATTCTTTCTGCATCTAACCTGTCTAAACCCGTCAGAATTTTAAACGTTTCTATGAGGTCCCCTCTCATTCTTCTGAACTCCAGTGAATACAAGCCCAGTTGATCCAATCTTTCTTGATAGGTCAGTCCCACCATCCCGGGAATCAGTCTGGTGAACCTTCGCTGCACTCCCTCAATAGCAAGAATGTCCTTCCTCAAGTTAGGAGACCAAAACTGTACACAATACTCCAGGTGTGGCCTCACCAAGGCCCTGTACAACTGTAGCAACACCTCCCTGCCCCTGTATTCAAATCCCCTCGCTATGAAGGCCAACATGCCATTTGCTTTCTTAACCGCCTGCTGTACCTGCATGCTAACCTTCAATGACTGATGTACCATGACACCCAGGTCTCGTTGCACCTTCCCTTTTCCTAATCTGTCACCATTCAGATAATAGTCTGTCTCTCTGTTTTTACCACCAAAGTGGATAACCTCACATTTATCCACATTATACTTCATCTGCCATGCATTTGCCCACTCACCTAACCTATCCAAGTCACTCTGCAGCCTAATAGCATCCTCCTCGCAGCTCACACTGCCACCCAACTTAGTATCATCCGCAAATTTGGATGTTACTGCATTTAATCCCCTCGTCTAAATCATTAATGTACAATGTAAACAGCTGGGGCCCCAGCACAGAACCTTGCGGCACTCCACTAGTCACTGCCTGCCATTCTGAAAAGTACCCGTTTACTCCTACTCTTTGCTTCCTGTCTGACAACCAGTTCTCAATCCACGTCAGCACACTACCCCCAATCCCATGTGCTTTAACTTTGCACATTAATCTCTTGTGTGGGACCTTGTCGAAAGCCTTCTGAAAGTCCAAATATACCACATCAACTGGTTCTCCTTTGTCCACTTTACTGGAAACATCCTCAAAAAATTCCAGAAGATTTGTCAAGCATGATTTCCCTTTCACAAATCCATGCTGACTTGGACCTATCATGTCACCATTTTCCAGATGCACTGCTATGACATCCTTAATAATTGATTCCATCATTTTACCCACTACTGAGGTCAGGCTGACCGGTCTATAATTCCCTGTTTTCTCTCTCCCTCCTTTTTTAAAAAGTGGGGTTACATTGGCTACCCTCCACTCCATAGGAACTGATCCAGAGTCAATGGAATGTTGGAAAATGACTGTCAATGCATCCGCTATTTCCAAGGCCACCTCCTTAAGTACTCTAGGATGCAGTCCATCAGGCCCTGGGGATTTATCGGCCTTCAATCCCATCAATTTCCCCAACACAATTTCCCGACTAATAAAGATTTCCCTCAGTTCCCCCTCCTTACTAGACCCTCTGACCCCTTTTATATCCGGAAGGTTGTTTGTATCCTCCTTAGTGAATACCGAACCAAAGTTTTCAATTTGATACCATCCCTTATTTCCTTAGTTATCCACGGATGATTCTCCCTTCTCTTACAATCTTTCCTTCTCATTGGAATATATTTTTGTTGATAGTTATGAAATATCTCCTTAAATGTCTGCCACAGCTCATCAATTGCCTCATACTTTAATCTATTTTCCCAGTCCACTTTAGCCAACTTTGCCTTCATACCTTTGTAGTCTCATTTATTTAAGCTTAGGACACTGGTTTGAGATCCAACTTTCTCACCCTGCAACTGAATTTGAAATTTAATCAGGTTATGGTCACTCATTCCTAGAGGATCCTTTACTAGGAGATCATTTATTAATCCTGTCTCATTACACAGTATCAGATCTAAGATAGCCTGCTCCCTCGTTGGTTCTGCAATGTACTGTTCAAGGAAACTATCCTGGATACACTCTATGAACTCTTCCTCAAGGCTACCCTGGCCAACTTGCTTTGTCCAATCAATATGAAGATTAAAATCGCCCATGATTATTGCCATTCCTTTTTTACAAGCCTCCATTATTTCTTGGTTTATACTCCGTCCAACAGTGTAGCTACTGTTAGGGGGCCTATAGATTATGTCCACCAATGACTTCTTCCCCTTATTATTCCTTATCTCCACCCAAACTGATTCAACATCTTGAACTTCTGAGCCAATATTATTTCACACTAATGCACTGATCTCATCCTTTATTAACAGTGCTACCCCACCTCTTTTTCCTTTCTGCCTGTCCTTCCAAATTGTCAAATACTCCTGAATATTTAGTTATGTAAGGGATGGTTTGCAGGGGGTCAGCTTTCCCTTCTGACCTTATATGAGCGGTTCCGAATCGCTCCAAAACCCTTGGTTCTAGACACTGGAATTATGAAGGGACTGTGACAGACTTGGACAGACAATCGGTTTCAAGGTAGGAAGCAGGTATGGCTTTATTGTGTTTAAAAAGAAGTAAAAGGCATACCTTTAATAACACACACAGACCAATACACACTGAAGGGTACAACACATTGAATAAAATGTCAAATTACAGCCTGTGGGGAAAAGAATACAGCTTAAACTCTAAATGGGGTAAAGAGGAGAATGCAGATACATTTACACAAGTTATCCCAGCCTCCCCCCTCCCAATTCCCCTAACTAACTAAGTTATAGCTCTGAGGGTTCAGGGGCTATGCTCACCAATCCCTTTAGACAGTTGCCTGTGAATCACGGTTTCGGGGTTTGCTGCACTTGGCCTTCTAGGTGAGCCGTACCTCGGACGGAGGAGAGGACTTCGGACTGCGTAGTCTTCAGTTGGGGTGCGTCTATTGATGCGGTAAGTTGCGTTTTGGATGTATTTATAGGATAAGTACCCACTTTCTTTGGTTAGGAATAGTTTTAGTTAGTCCCTTTTAGTAATTTCTCACCCATTGGGTCGTTCAGAAGTAGATTGTAGAGTGGTTGTCAATTTGGTTGCTGACAACCTTCCGTTTCGTGGGCCTTGTGCTCGGTCAGTTCTTGATGAGTTCTTGTAGGTTCCTACACGACTCCATTTCTTCACTCCGGCTGCTTGTGTCTGTGTCTGTGTTCCAGTCTGTGCTCTGCTTCTCTCCTGTCTTCTGCTAGTTTCTGTGTTCTGCTAGTCCTTCCTTGTAAATCTGGGAGATAGATATATCCCCAAAAAAGGCGCCGTTATCTCCCATCAAATCTCTTGGGCTCTGTTTAAACTGTCTGTCCATTGATTTTCAAATGTTTCCTTTGTCAGCAGTAACTCGATTAGGGTGTGAGAATGTGCTAGCACTGGTTTTGCATTGTTTTAGGATTGTCCAGTTTCCTGACCATGATTTCCATTGTGCTTGGTGGGTAATTCGATTATCTCTTAGCGGGTGAATAGTTCCCCCAGACAGTCTGGGATCCTTAATACACGAATTTGGCCCCACCTCCTGTATTTGGTAACTCCTTTTCGCAGCCAAAATGTTGTAGAATCTTAAAATTGATATGCTCCTTCCCATAGATGTTTAGGGGAGCTCAAGCTTCTGTAATTTAGGTCCATTTTGAATTCCCTTTCTTATGAGTCCAAACACTGGGGGGGGTCTCCATGAATGCATCCCCTTTTATCCCCCGCAGGCTTTGTCTGCCCCTTTAAACTCATTTTAAAAGCCCAGAAAAGGGATTTTTCTCCTCTGTAGGGGAAAGGTACCTGGAATCTTGGCGAGATATTGGTAAATTCTACAGTTCCCTGATGACTTTTTGCACTAAACGCAGGCTAAACAGGTGCTTTAGCTGAAGACCCCATCTTGGCCACCTCTTTACCTCTTTAGTGCCTAAAGTCTTCAGGGAAAATCGCTCCCAGCACCTTTGACAGTGACGTACACCCTCAGTTCTCACAGGAGCATCAGCTTAAATTTTGAGCTCAAGGAATGGGACTATGAACCCACGACCTTCTGACTCAGAGGCGAGGGTGCTGCCACTGAACCACAGCTGTAAGTATGAGTGAATACCAAGAGTCATCAGCTTCAGCAAAACAAGGGGCAATTTGGCAATAAGTAAAAGCCTACAAAGTCTGCCAGATAAGGAATAAATCACAAGCAATGTCCCAAGATCCCATCCACCAACCTCAGAAGGGCACAACAGCCATTTTTCATCTCCTCATGTCCTTGCAGTATAAAACCTACACACAAAGCCACCCATTCACCACATAGTTTTGAGACCTCTGAGTCTCTGTCACTGCAAGAATTCTGTCCATGCCCTCTTCCCCAAACCTCTCTGCTGTCGCTGTTACTTCCCACACCTAGAAAATACAATTACTTTCAAACTCCAAATTTTCCTTACTTCACTCTGCCACCCATAATAACATTGACATCTCCATTGATCGCCATATCTTACTCGCCTCCACCTCCAATAACAGGTCCCTTTAGATACCCCTGCACCTTAGACCACATCTCTCTACCTGGTACAACAGCCAGTTTGGCAGGCTCTAAGATTGAAGGTACTTGGGGCTCAAAATTGGCCCACCCCTTTTGCGCCGACTTTATGGGCCGATAAAATCTCCCCCAATTCTGGCCACTGTGCTGCCTCTCCCGGGGCTTGGTGTGGCGTGGCCAGTCAATTGGGGGGCGGAGCTAGGGCCCTGCGCCAGAAACAATGCCGGCAGCTCTGCACATGCGCGTTGGAGTGTGCGCGCATGCGCAGTAGCTCCTGCCCCCAGCATCTGTGTGCGTGCTGCAGCGTGGGACCCGATGTGTACCGCCCCTATCCCAGGCTGAGTGACTTCCCACACAAGCCGGCCCGCTGCCTCCCCGAACTAGAAGGCCACAACAAACAGGTTAGTGCGGGGCCCAAGCCGGGGTGGAGGGGAGAGTTTTGATACAGTGGGGGAGCGGAGGGGGGGGAGAATTTTAATCCGGGAAGGAGAGAGAGTTTTGATCGGGGTTGGAAGTGGGGGGGGGGGGGAGTGGAGGTTTTGATCCCCGGGGTGGGGGTGTGATAACTGTGTAGCCAGTAATTTTAATGAACTTACT
The DNA here is from genome assembly GCF_044704955.1 of Pristiophorus japonicus. NCBI lineage: Eukaryota > Metazoa > Chordata > Chondrichthyes > Pristiophoridae > Pristiophorus > Pristiophorus japonicus. Next base: position 202,617,052 of record NC_091983.1, on the reverse strand, counting down.
CAAGGCAATACTTTTCATAACCAAGTTAATAGAAAATATTTTCAAATACTTCATAATCAATTCTTGAACATTAGATTTGATAGAATAATTTTGCTTGAATTTTCAAAATATTTAAAAGGATAAATCAAACAGTAAATTTTCTGGTTATATGGTATAAAATATTTCTATGATGGTGGGTGAGCTTAGACAGCTGGGAGAATATAAGAACATAAGAATTATGAGCAGGAGGTATTTCTATTTTTTATTTGGATATTTTGAAAAAATTATGTAAATATGTTTTGTCTCTTTACTTTTATTTTTGTAGTTTAAGCTTCCATGAATGCTTCTGTTTATAGTAAATTAACTTTGCGAAGTTTGTCGTATGATGTCTTGTATAGCTGTTTGATCCTATTCACATTCTTTAGTCAAGTCATTAAGTTCTGCTGGCCTCCGATGTACCTACCTGCGCTGATTTCTTAACTCTCCGCAAGGGTTTTCTGTGCGGCCACAAGTGGCCACATACGCTGGCCTAAGTTAGTTTGGAGTAACAATTAGCTGTCCAAAGTTGCCTAAATGGCCAAAACGTGTGTGCGTGGCTGGTAACACCTCCTTTTGAAAAAAACTAAACTAAACTAAAAAAACCCTAACTAACTCACTTACACTGGCGCAAATCGAATGTGCAAAATGGGGATTTTTAAGATACTCCAGAAAAATCAAGTTGCTCCAAAAAAAAGGAGCAACTCCTGGCCAATTTTGAGCCCTTGGTGAGTGAAGGGACTGGCTATCCACTGCCACATCTGTCTGGACCATTTGAAGCTGCAGGGTGATTCTCTCTCTCTTCATGATCAACACTGCTTACTATTCTCCCAAGTTCATTGTGGATAACTCCAAACTCCTCTTTTCCACAAATAAATTGACCCCTCATCCACAATCCCTTTATTAACGTGGATTGAAAATGTGAAGAACTTAGGCACATTTCTAAAGTTCCCCAGATTGGCCAGGAACTCTCCCGCCCAATCAGCACTTACCCCTCCTTTGTACCCTTCACCTGCTGAGCTCTCACCCATCCCATACTCTGCAGGTTTCCCCTAGTTACCTCTCAATATGCGCCTCATCAACGACAGCTGCCATCTGCCCTCAATCTGCTCCTATCTCAGCTCCTGACCACACAACTTCAGTTCCTCAGTGCAACACTTGCTGATATCACCCTGTCTTTTGGCACTGTTAGTGGAACCATAGAATCTTACAGCACAGAATGAGGCCATTCGGCCCATTGTGCTTGTGCAGGCGTTTTGAAAGAGCAATCCAATTTGTCCCACTCCCCTGTTTTTTCCCCATAGCCCTGCAATTTATTTCCTCCATCAAGTATTTATCCAATTCCCTTTTGGAAATGATTATTAAATCTGCTTCCACCACTCTTTCAGGCAGTGCATTCCAGATCATATCAACTCACTGCATGAAAAAAAAAGTTCTTCTCATCTCCCCCTCTGGTGATTTTGCCAATTACCTTAAATCTGATTTCTCCTACCAGTGGAAACAGTTTCTCTCTAATTACTCTTTTAAAACTCCTTCCATCAAGACGACTGTTATCATCATCTTGCTAAAAATAGCCACGCTCAACTACTCCAAGTTTGCTAACTTCGAAACCACCTCCACATATCCCTTTCTTTCCAAAGTCCCACGTAATATTAAGGAGCTAGGTCCTGAAACTTTATTCATCTGGAGCTCCTCTCTAAACTAATTTAGAGCAGGTGCTACCCATTTATTTTAAGCTGTTTAGTAAAATAGCTGGTGAGGAACTTTAGACAGATGCATTATATGTTTGTGTGATAGTGGCACAAAGTCTCATTTCAGGGTCGTTGTGTTGCTATAACGGCCCCTTTTTAAGAGTCAAGGATGCTGGTTTGTGGCCATTAAGACTCCTTGCATGGTAGATGTAGGATAATTATGATCTAAGCAAGCATGATTTATAGCTTTTTTTGTGTGTTTTAATTTAACGCTGATGGTTAAGTTAAGCTATCCAATGGAACATTATAGAAAATTATCCAAATAAATCTGATTAACAGAAGGAAATGAGCTGAGTGACCTTTTGGTAATGGGTCGGATTTTATCTTCACTGTCGTTAGTAGAAGTTCGATACTGTGCAAAGCAGCACTAAAGTGTATATTACATTTTCAAAGCATCACAAGGTATGAGGGCAGTGTTTGAAGGCTCCTGCCTAACAGAAACGAGATGATAGTACCCCGAAAATGATGGGGAATGGCCCCATTCCTACCGATGGTGCAACCACCATTATCCTCTCTCAGGCTTACTGCTGGCTGGCTGGTTTGAAATAACCATGCACAACATCTCAGTCAACTACTTAAGGTATGAACAATAACATTACATGCGAGATTCGAATCATCTTTGATTGTACATGCGATTCCACAATATCGGCTTAAACACTATTGTTCACTCTGTGGCAATTTGTTTCCCATCTTCTTACAGGGAAGCACTGTCTCCCCTGATTGGCAGCTTGCTCATTGGGTGAGGGTAAACATGGACAGGTGCCCCCATGTGCTACCTCTTCACACTGTACCAGAATATTCCTTTCTGCGCCCAGCCCCCGCATCTGCCATTTCATGCCCCCCCCATCCCCAAAATGTTTTAATTTTTATTAAAGTCATGCAGTGAGCTCCCTAACTGCTCAGTGAGGTAAAGTCACTGTCTGGTGTGGTGCGGAACTGGTAGGAGAGGAAGATCCCAGGCTCAGTGTGTGATAAGCTCGTTGAACTCAATATAACTGGTCCCTATATCCATGGTGGGTATGCAGTTAGGCAGATTCGATCTCCATTCTGTATGAAGCCAACTTGATCCCAGCTGGATCAGCAGCTGTGGTTTCAGTACACCTGGGTAATGGAACAGAAAATCAACCAGGATTCACAGAATAACATTTACAGCCTGGAAACAGACCATTCGACCCACCTGGTCTATGCTGGTGTTTGAACTCCACACGAGCCTCTTCCCACCTTACTTCTTATCATTATCAGCATATCATGGAATCATAGAATGCTACAGCACTGAAGGAGACCATTCGGCCCATCCGGCTCTTTGGTAGAACTATCTAACTCCCACTACTCTTTCTCCACAGCCTTGCAAGTGCTTTCTCCTCAAGTGTCTATTCAACTCCCTTTTGAAAGTTACTGTTAAATCTGCTTCAATTACCCTTTCAGAAAGTGCATTCTAGAACATAATCTAAGAACATAAGAAATAGGAGCAGGAGTAGGCCATTTGGCCCCTCGAGCCTGCTCCGCCATTCAATAAGATCCTGATTGATCTGACCCTGGCCTCAACTCCACTTCTCTGCCCGCTCCCCATAACCTTTTACTCCCTTATCGCTCAAAAATCTGTCTATCTTCACCTTAAGTATATTCAATGACCCAGCCTCCACAGCTCTTTGGGGCAGAGAATTCCATAGATTTACAACACTCTGAGAGAAAAAATTCCTCCTCATTTCTGTTTTAAATGGGCGACCCCTTATTCTGAAACTATACCCCCTAATTCTAGATTCCCCTCTTTGCATCTACCCTGTCAAGCCCCCTCAGAATTTTATATGTTTCAATAAGATCACCTCTCATTCTTCTAAACTCTAAGGAGTATAGGCCCAACCTTCTCAACCTTTCTTCATATGACAATCCCTTCATCTCAGAAATCAACCTCGTGAACATTCTTTGAACTGCCTCCAATGCAAGTATATCCCTCCTTAAATAAGGAGACTAAAACTGTATGCAGTACTCCAGGTGTGGCCTTACCAATACCCTGTACAGTTGTAGCAGGACTTTTCTGCTTTTATACTCCATCACCTTTGCAATAAAGGCCAGCATTCCATTTGCCTTCCTGATTACTTGATGTACCTGCATGCTAAGTTTTTGCATTTCATGCACAAGAAACCCCAGATCCCTCTGTACTACAGCATTTTGTAATCGCTCCTCATTTAAATAGTAATTTGCTTTTATATTTTTCCTACCAAAGTGGGCCTACCGGATGGTCTGCACCTGGGCAAGACTGGAACCAATGTCCGAGGGGGAGTGTTTGCTTGTGCTGTTGGGGAGGGTTTAAACTAATATGGCAGGGAGATGGTAATCTATGCAGGGAGACAGAGGGAAGTAAAATGGGAGCAGAAGCAAAAGATAGAAAGGAGATAAGGAAAAGTGGAGGGCAGAGAAATCAAAGGCAAAAATCAAAAAGGGCCACATTACAACATAATTCTAAAAGGACAAAGAGTGTTAAAAAAATGTGTGCAATAAAGGTACAGCAGTTATCATGGGTGACTTTAATCTGCATATAGATTGGGCTAACCAAACTGGTAGCAATATGGTGGAGGAGGATTTCCTGGAGTGTATTAGGGATGGTTTTCTAGACCAATATGTCGAGGAGCCAACTAGAGAGCTGGCCATCCTAGACTGGGTGCTGTGTAACAAGAGAGGATCTATTAGCAATCTTGTTGTGCGAGGCCCCTTGGGAAAGGGTGACCATAATATGGTAGAATTCTTCATTAAGATGGAGAGTGACACAGTTAATTCAGACACTAGAGTCCTGAACTTAAAGAAAGGTAACTTCGATGGTATGAGACGTGAATTGGCTAGGATAGATTGGCGAATGATACTTAAAGGGTTGACGGTGGATAGGCAATGGCAGACATTTAAAGATCACATGGATGAACTTCAACAATTGTACATCCCTGTCTGGCGTAAACTAAAACGGGGAAGATGGCTCAACCGTGGCGAACAAGGGAAATTAGGGATAGTGTTCCTACCAAATTTGGCTACAGTATTACATCCACTGAATGAACTATTGAAAAAACAGGTCCATTGGAAGTGGTCAAAGATATGCGATACAGCATTCAAGGAGTGTAAAAGCAAATTGGTAGAGAGCACCATGTTAGTTCACTATGACATCGAAGGAGATTAAGCTGGTATTTGATGCCTCTCCGTATGGAGTTGGGGCAGTAATCTCTCATGTATCAAGAAGTGGGGAGGAGAGACCAATTGTTTTTGCTTCACGCACTCTCAGTGCCAGTGAGAGTAATTATGCGCAAATTGAAAGGGAAGCTTTGGCATTAATTTTTGGGGTCAAGAAGTTCCACAAATACTTATATGGTCATAAGTTTACCATCGTTATGGACCATAAGACCCTAACAGCAATCCTCCATCCAAAGTACCCAGTTCCAACATTAGCTGCAGCCCGAATGCAGAGATGGGCTTTGATTTTGTCAGAATATACATATGATATTGAATATAGACAACCAGTTGATCACAGTAATGCTGATGCTATGTCTAGATTGCCTTCCCCATCACAAGTTACACCCGATAGGGAAGAAGTGTTTTATTTTTCATACATTGATGAACTGCCAGTCACAGCTGAAGAGATTGGTAGAGCAATCAAACGTGTCCCAGTGATGTCAAAGGTGTATGATTATAATGCAAATGGATGGCCAAAACCAGATAACAGACAAAGATATTCATCCATTCTTTATTCATAGGAATGAATTATCAGTTGATAAAGATTGTATCATATGGGGTGCAAGAGTGGTTATACCAAATAAATTCAGGTCCAAATTATTAGGAGACCTCCATGACCAGCACCTGGGAATGTGCTTGACCAGGAGTTTTGCACGCAGTTACTTATGGTGGCCAGGTCTTGATAAAGATATAGAGTACATCGTGAGTCAGTGTACGACATGTCAATCGGTAAGCAAGCAACCACCACCAGCACCATTACAGCCATGGAAATGGCCTCCCAGGGTGTGGCAAAGCCTACATATCGATTTTGCTGAGTTAGAAGGACAACAATTGTTCATTGTGATTGGTAGCCATTCAAAGTGATTTGAGGTGTTTCCAATGTTGAAAATAACAATAAAACATTGGACATTTTGCGAAGTTTATTTTCTTCATTTGGCCTCCCAGAAGAAATTGTTTTGGATAATGGACCACAATTCCGTTCAGAAGAATTTGCACAATTCACGAGCAAAAATGGTGTGAAACATACCAAGGTTCCACCATACCACCCTGCTTTGAATGGTGCAGCAGAGCGCACTGTACAAATTGTAAAACGTGCCCTCATAAAACAAATGTTAGATCCAAATCCAAAGAAATGACAGTTGTCATTGGATCACAAATTGGCTAATTTTCTAATTACGTATCGTAATACTCCTCATACAACTACTGATAGAACACCAGCAGAGTTGTTTCTCAAACGACAGCCACGAACCAGATTCTTGTTGTTAAAACCAAATTTAGCATAGTCCGCAGAAGAGACACAATTAAGACAGAAAGAGAATCATGATAGAGGCAGAGTAAAAGAGAGAAGTGTGAAATTAAACCAGAAGGTGAGAGTGAAGAACCATCACCATAAATGGGTAAAGTGGTTACCAGGAAGAGTGGTGAAGATATGTGGTCCTCTTACATATTTGATCAAGATGTTTGATATTGGACAGGTTAGGTTTGTTCACATTGATCATTTTTACGTACAGACTTGGAAGGAGTTGAAGGTGGGAATGATTCAATTATTTCTGACTCATCAGATAGCTTTGATACACCAGTAGCAAAATCTAAATCCAATGTACTGGAAACAAATCCAAGAGAAAATCAGAATGTAAGTCTGAGTCCGAGTCAGGAAAACAAACAGCCTGAAGTTAGAGTGAGTTCAAATGAAAATCAAGGAAATCCCTTGGAGGAAAACATTCCTCAGGATGAGCCTTGAATGAGTGTAAATTCGACACCATGTTTGGAAGGTTCTGTTCGAGAGCGAAGGTATCCTCTTCAAAACAGAAAACAAATGGTTAAGTTAAATTTGTAAATCTGGAAAAAATAAGTCTATATCCTGTGTTATGTATAAACATGCAAATTATGTACGATGTTGTTCTAATAACTTCTTCATTAAGGAGGGAGAAGTGTAATGTCTGTGAGCTTGTAATGTTTGTAGCGCCACACTGTGGATGTGGACATATTGTGTACTGCAACTACAGAGACTTCTGAGAGCTGCCTGCCATGTTCGGAAGCTGTTTGTGCTTGTGCTCTGTGAATATATCACAGTAACCAGTTCATCGTAGCATTGGGGGGCATATCCCGACAGCTGGCCACCATGACCAAGTACATTCTGTGTATGGCGGAGGCCCTGGATACAATAGCCAGGAACACTGCTGGCACAGGCCTCCCAGTGGTCCCCGAGCGCGGCACTCCACCCCAAGGTTCCTCACCACCACTGAAAATGACAGATGAGAGCAAGGACCCCCAAGGAAGGAAAGTGAGCTGCATATTCGCAGGTGATGGCTGTGTTATATCTCCATCTGGGTGTATGCAATTTGTTGTAATGTATAGAGACTGGGAACAACCCTCCTGCTCTGCCTTTTTATTCTGTGTTGCTGGACATGTTGAACATTTGATTGATGTCAATGGTGGAAAAAGTGGGGTGTGGGCAGGGGTTGGGTGTTATTGTATGTGATACTTATGATTTCAGACCAATGTTGGTATAAAATTTTTGTTATTGAACACAACCTTGTTGAGCATTGTCTCAGATAGCTGCACTGTTACACAATAGTGAGTCCTTAACATGAAAGAGTTAAACACAACTTAACAACAATCAACATAAACTTTAACTGGCACCAAGAGATGGGCACCACTGATGTCTGAGCTGCACACACACAGCAGTGTGTCAGCGTTGTCACTCACATCAATGCTCTTTCAGGCAAATCGTTCAGATATCAGCTCCTCGTGTAAGAGTCTTGCAGCTATGTAGCCAACACAGGCCCTTTCCTGCGGTCTGGAGGGGATCATGGGCAGGGTTGTATAGCCGGCCTGATTGGCCCTAGGTCAGCATCCAGCCCCTCATCGTCCTCTTCCTCTCTCGCATGAGGTGTAGCATCAGTACCTTCTGGCAATTCTTGGCCCCTCCTGATAGCCAGGTTGTGCAGCATTGAGCACACAACCACGAATTTAGCTACTTGCTCAGGGTTGTATTGTAGCTCCTCTCCTGAGTGGTCAAGACATCTGAAGCACTGCTTAAGCAAAGTTATTGTTTGGTGGCTCCATTGCATTGAAAGTATAATAGCGATTGATCAGAAGCAATGATTTCCTCACTAAAATACACTTAGAGTAAACCACCAATCGTCCAGAGTCTGAAAATATGTCTGTTGAGATGTTCACTTCACCTGAGAAGAACTCCAGAGTCAATGCAAACTCCCCCGAAGTTGAGGCAGCCTTTTGAATGAAGTGACCTGCGAATTAAAAAATGCCAGCCACACCACTGGCGTTCGTTCAGAACATTTCCACTTTTACTGAGCAGTTTTTTGGGCGAGCGATATTGTGGGCGATGTGTGTGTGAGGTGGTGAAAGTGATGGTGGGCAATCTCCTGGGCGTTAGTTTCGCCAAATGTGCTCTTTGCGACAAAAAAAAATGGGCGGGCAGTATTATTGAATCTCGGCGAAGTTAATTCCGTGTGGAAAGTAACGCTGGGTGATATTATGGGCGTTGATTTCGCCCATTCTGATGATTCTGCCCCCAAAAAGTGGGCGGGTGGTATTTTTTCCCGGCGTTAAGCACATGGGGAAAGTAATGCTCGGTGATAAGTTTCCTAAAAGTGCCTGTCAGTTTCCATTTTGTGCCAAAATGGGCGATATATTGGTGTTCTACGTCATTTCAGCAGTAAAATGGGCGTTAAGTTGGCGTCAAGCATGCAAAAAAAGTGGAGGTTCTAGCCCTTTGTCATTTTTTTTGTCATCCTTTGCTTGTTTATAAAAGTATTCCAATCCACTGACCTTCCACTGTACTTCGCAACATTGTATGCCTTTGTTTTCAATTTGATACCATCCTTTACTTCCTTAGTCAGCCAGGGATGATTCATTCTTCTTTTAGCATCTTTGTTTCTCACGAGAATAAATCTTTGCTGAGAGTTATGAAATATTTCCTTAAATGTTTGCCATTGCGTTTCTGCAGTCTTACCCTGTAATATATTTTCCCAGTCCACTTTAACCAACTCTGCCTTCAAACCTTTGTAATTACCTTTATTTAAGTTCAGGACACTAGTTTGAGATCGAGCTTTCTCACCCTCAAACTGAATTTGAAATTCTACCACGTTATAATAACTCTTCCCAAGAGGATCCTTCACTACAAGATCATTAATTAATCCAGATTTGTTACACATTACCAGATCTAAAATAATTTGCTCCCTGGTTGGTTCCACAACGTATTGTTCAAATAAACCATCCTGCATACACTCTATGAATTCTTCCTCAAGGTTACCATTGCCAATTTGAATTGTCCAATCAATATGAAGATTAAAATTGCCCATGATTATTGCTGTCCCTTTCTTACAAGCCTCCATTATTTCTTGATTTATACTCTGTGCCACAGAGTGGCTACTGTTTGGGGGTCTGTAGACCACTCCCACTAGTGAGTTATTTCTCTTATTACTTTTTATCACCACCCAAACTGATTCTACATCTTGATCTTCTGAACCAATATAATTTCTTACTACTACACTGATCTCATCCTTTATTAACAGAGCTACCCCACCTCCTTTTCTTTTCTGCCCATCCTTCTGAAATGGCAAATACCCCTGAATATTTAGTTCCCAGCCTTGGTCACCTTGCAACTACGTCTCTGTAATGGCAAACAGATCATTTATTTCTATTTGTGCCATCAACTCATCTACCTTGTTACAAATGCTTTGTGCATTCAGATATAGAGCTTTTAATTTTGTCTTATGTGCATACGCTCTGTCCCTACTTGTCCCACTCTGGTTATCATTTTCCCCATCACTACCCTGCACTTTTGTCTTCTCCTTTCACTTTGACTTTTTAAATTTCCGCTCACTGGATCCTTTCACCCCCCGCCCCCCCCCCCCCGCCCCCCTCCCCCCCCGACATACTATTTAGTCCAAACAACTCTCTGCATAAAAATCTTTTTGCTCTTCTGGTATCTACCCTTCTGCCACTGGAAATATTTTCTCCTTATTTACTCTATCAAAACCGCCATGATTTTGAACACCTCTATTAAATCAACCCTAAACCTTCGCTGCGCTAATGAGAACAATCTCAGCTTCGCTATTCTCTTCACATAAATGAAGTCCCTCATTCCTTGTATCATTGTACTAAATCTCTTCTGTACCCTCTCCAAGGCCTTGACAGCCTGCCAAAAGTGTGGAAGATTAATCAGCCAGGATTCTGCTCTTGATCATGATCTGGTGACGCATGCTGGAAAGTGCATGTGTGTGGACATCAGGTGAAGATAGGATCAAAGATTGGCTGTTGCATCTCTAACTTTTGCCAGTCCTGATGAAGCGTCAACGTTAACTGTTTCTCTCTCCACAGATTCTGCCGCATTTCCAGCATTTTCTGATTTTATCTTCCATACGGTGTGCTGGCCATCAATTGTACTGCACTACACAGCATGGTGATACCACGCCTGTTGTAGAAAAGGCTGTCATAGAAACATAGAAACATAGAAAATAGGTGCAGGAGTAGGCCATTCGGCCCTTCGAACCTGCACCGCCATTCAATGAGTTCATGGCTGAAAATGCAACTTCAGTACCCCATTCCTGCTATCTCACCATACCCCTTGATCCCCCTAGTAGTAAGGACTACATCTAGCTCCTTTTTGAATATATTTGGTGAATTGGCCTCAACAACTTTCTGTGGTAGAGAATTCCACAGGTTCATCACTCTCTGGATGAAGAAGTTTCTCCTCATCACGGTCCGAAATGGCTTACCCCTTATCCTTGGACTGTGACCCCTGGTTCTGGACTTCCCCAAAATTGGGATCATTCTCCCTGCATCTAACCTGTCTAAACCCGTCAGAATTTTAAACGTTTCTATGAGATTCCCTCTCATTCTTCTGAACTCCAGTGAATACAAGCCCAGTGGATCGAGTCTTTCTTGATATGTCACTCCCACCATCCCGGGAATCAGTCTGGTGAACCTTCGCTGCACTCCCTCAATAGCAAGAATGTACTGCCTCAAGTTAGGAGACCAAAACTGTACACAATACTCCAGGTGTGGCCTCACCAAGGCCCTGTACAACTGTAATAACACCTCCCTGCCCCTGTACTCAAATCCCCTCGCTATGAAGGCCAACATGCCATTTGCTTTCTTAACCGCCTGCTGTACCTGCATGCCAACCTTCAATGACTGATGCACCATGACACCCAGGTTTCGTTGCACCTCCCCTTTTCCTAATCTGTCACCATTCAGATAATAGTCTGTCTCTCTGTTTTTACCACCAAAGTGGATAACCTCACATTTATCCACATTATACTTCATCTGCCATGCATTTGCCCACTCACCTAACCGATCCAAGTCACTCTGCAGCCTCATAGCATCCTCCTCGCAGCTCACACTGCCACCCAACTTAGTGTCATCCACAAATTTGGAGATACTACATTTAATCCCCTCGTCTAAATCATTAATGTACAATGTAAACAGCTGGGGCCCCTGCACAGAACCTTGCGGTACCCCACCATTCACTGACTGCCATTCTGAAAAGTACCCATTTACTCCTACTCTTTGCTTCCTGTCTGACAACCAGTTCTCAATCCACGTCAGCACACTACCCCCAATCCCATGTGCTTTAACTTTGCACATTAGTCTCTTGTGTGGGACCTTGTCGAAAGCCTTCTGAAAGTCCAAATATACGACATCAACTGGTTCTCCTTTGTCCACTTTACTGGAAACATCCTCAAAAAATTCCAGAAGATTTGTCAAGCATGATTTCCCTTTCACAAATCCATGCTGACTTGGACCTATCATGTCACCTCTTTCCAAATGCGTTTCTATGATATCCTTAATAATTGATTCCATCATTTTACCCACTACCGATGTCAGGCTGACCGGTCTATAATTCCGTGTTTTCTCTCTCCCTCCTTTTTGAAAAAGTGGGGTTACATTGGCTACCCTTCACTCGATAGGAACTGATCCAGAGTCTATGGAATGTTGGAAAATGACTGTCAATGCATCCACTATTTCCAAGGCCACCTCCTTAAGTACTCTGGGATGTAGTCCATCAGGCCCTGGGGATGTATCGGCCTTCAATCCCATCAATTTCCCCAACACAATTTCCTGACTAATAAGGATTTCACTCAGTTCCTCCCCACTAGACCCTCTGACCCCTTTTATATCCGGAAGGTTGTTAGTGTCCTCCTTAGTGAATACCGAACCAAAGTACTTGTTCAATTGGTCTGCATTTCTTTGTTCCCCGTTATGACTTCCCCTGAATCTGACTGCAGGGGACCTATGTTTGTCTTTACTAACCTTTTTCTCTTTACATATCTATAGAAGCTTTTGCAGTCCATCTTAATGTTCCCTGCAAGCTTCCTCTCGTACTCTATTTTCCCTGCCCTAATCAAACCCTTTGTCCTCTGTTGCTGAGTTCTAAATTTCTTCCAGTCCCTGGGTTCGCTCCTATTTCTGGCCAATTTGTATGCCACTTACTTGGCTTTAATACTATCCCTGATTTTCCTTGATAGCCATGGTTGAGCCATCTTCCCTTTTTTATTTTTACGCCAGACAGGGATGTACAATTGTTGTAGTTCATCCATGCGGTCTCTAAATGTCTGCCATTGCCCATCCACTGTCAACCCCTTAAGTATCATTCGCCAATCTATCCTAGCCTCATGCCTTCAAAGTTACCCTTCTTTAAGTTATGGACCATGGTCTCTGAATTAACTGTTTCATTCTCCATCCTAATGTAGAATTCCACCATATTATGGTCACTCTTCCCCAAGGGGCCTTGCACAACGAGATTGCTAATTAATCCTCTTTCATTACACAACACCCAGTCTAAGATGGCCTCCCGCCTAGTTGGTTCCTCGACATATTGGTCTAAAAAACCATCCCTGACATCAGTAGAGGGTAAAATGATGAAATCAATTATTAAGGATGTCATAGCAGTGCATTTGGAAAGAGGTGACATGATAGGTCAAGTCAGCATGGATTTGTGAAAGGGAAATCATGCTTGACAAATCTTCTGTAATTTTTTGAGGATGTTTCCAGTGGAGTGGACAAGGGAGAACCAGTTGATGTGATGTATTTGGACTTTCAGAAGGCTTTTGACAAGGTCCCACAGAAGAGATTAATGTGCAAAGTTAAAGCACATGGGATTGGGGGTAGTGTGCTGACGTGGATTGAGAACTGATTGGCAGACAGGAAGCAAAGAGTCGGAGTAAATGGGTACTTTTCAGAATGGCAGGCAGTGACTATTGGGGTACTGCAAGGTTCTGTGCTGGGGCCCCAGCTGTTTACATTGTACATTAATGATTTAGACGAGGGGATTAAATGTAGTATCTCCAAATTTGCGGATGACACTAAGTTGGGTGGCAGTGTGAGCAGCGAGGAGCATGCTATGAGGCTGCAGAGCGACTTGAATAGGTTAGGTGAGTGGGCAAATGCATGGCAGATGAAGAATAATGTGGATAAATGTGAGGTTATCCACTTTGGTGGTAAAAACAGAGAGACAGACTATTATCTGAATGGTGACAGATTAGGAAAAGGGGAGGAGCAAAGAGACCTGGGTGTCATGGTGCATCAGTCATTGAAGGTTGGCATGCAGGTACAGCAGACGGTTAAGAAAGCAAATGGCATGTTGGCCTTCATAGCGAGGGGATTTGAGTACAGGGACAGGGAGGTGTTACTACAGTTGTACAGGACCTTGGTGAGGCCACACCTGGAGTTCAGAAGAATGAGAGAGGATCTCATCGAAACATTTAAAATTCTGATGGGTTTAGACAGGTTAGATGCAGGGAGAATGTTCCCAATGTTGGGGAAGTCCAGAATCAGGGGTCACAGTCTAAGGATAAGGGGTAAACCATTTAGGACCGAGATGAGGAGAAACTTCTTCACCCAGAGAGTGGTGAACCTGTGGAATTCTCGACCATAGAAAGTTGTTGAGGCCAATGCACTAAATATATTCAAAAAGGAGTTAGATGTAGTCCTTACTACTAGGGGGATCAAGGGGTATGGCGAGAAAGCAGGAATGGGGTACTAAAGTTGCATGTTAAGCCATGAACTTATTGAATGGCGGTGCAGGCTCGAAGGGCCGAATGGCCTACTCCTGCACCTATTTTCTATGTTTCTATGTTTCTATGTTATGCACTCCCTGAAATCCTCCTCCGCCGTATTGCTTCCAGTTTGGTTAGCCCAATCTATATGCATATTAAAGTCACCCATGATAACTGCTGCACCTTTATTGCATGCACTTCTAATTTCCTGTTTGATGTCCTCCCCAACATCATTAATACTGTTTGGAGGTCTGTACACAACTCCCACTAATATTTTTTGCCCTTTGGTGTTCAGCAGCTCTACCCATATAGTTTCCACATCATCCAAGCTAATGTCCTTCCTAAGAATTGCATTAATCTCCTCTTTAACCAGCAATGCTACCCTACCTCATTTTCCTTTTATTCTATTCTTCCTGAATGTTGAATACCCTTGGATGTTGAGTTCCACCCTGATCATCCTGGAGCCATGTCTCTGTAATGCCAATCACATCATATCTGTTGATATCTATTTGCACAGTTAATTCATCCACCTTATTGCGGATACTCCTTGCATTAAGACACAAAGCCTTCAGGATTGTTTTTTTTAACACCCTTTGTCCTTTTAGAATTATGATGTAGTGTGGCCCTTTTTGTTTCTTGCCTTTGTTTACTCGGCCTTCCACTATTGCTTTTTACCTTTCTACCATCTGTTTCTGACTCCATATTACTTTGTCCTGTCTCACTGCATAGGTTCCCATCCCCCTGCCATATTAGTTTAAACACTCCAGAGCTGCATCAGCAAGTGTTACCCCCAGGACATCAGTTCCAGGCCTGCCCAAATGCAGACCATCCCTTTTGTACAGGTCCCACTTCCCCCAGAACTGGTTCCAATGTCCCAGGAATTTGAATCCCTCCCTCTTGCACCACTGCTCAAGCCAAGTATTTATTCTAACTATCCTGCTCCCTCTACTCTGATTAGCACGTGGCACTTTTAGCAATCCAGAGATTACTACCTTTGAGGTCCTACTTTTTAATTTAACTCCTAGCTCCCTAAATTCAGCTTGTAGAACCTCTTCCCGCTTCTTACCTATATCTTTGGTACCTGCATGTACCACGACAACTGGCTGTTCACCCTCCCTCTCCAGAATGCTCTGCAGCCACTCCGAGACATCCTTGACCATTGCACCAGGGAGGCAACATACCATCCTGGAGTCTCGGTTGCGGCCGCAGAAACTCCTTTCTATCCCCCTTACAATAGAGTCCCCTATCACTGTAGCTCTCTCACTCTTTTTCCTGCCCTTCTGTGCAGCAGAGCCACCCATAGTGCCATGAACCTGGTTGCTGGTGCCTTCCCCTGGTAAATCATCTCCCCCAACAGTATCCAAAATGGTATATCTGTTTTGGAGGGAGATGACTGCAGGGGACTCCTGCACTACCTTCCTGCTCATACCTTGTCTCTTGGTCACCGATTCACTATCTGTCCTAAACCTTACCTTCGGTGTGACCAACTCACTAAATGTGCTATCCACAACATTCTCAGCATCGTGCATGCTCCAGAGTGAGTCCATCCGCAGCTCCAGTGCTGTCATGTGGTCTGTTAGGAGCTGCAGCTGGACACACTTCCCGCACACATAGTAGTCAGGGACACTGGAAGTGTCCCTGACTTCCCACATAGCACAGGAGGAACGTGACATGGGTCCAAGCTCTCCTGCCATGACTTAACCCTTTAATTAATTTACTTACTAAAATTTACTTAAACACCAATCAGCTGCTTAGTAGTTCACTGCCAATTAAATCAATCTAAAAGCCAGTCTGAAAGAGAGTTATACTTACCAGTCGAACAGCCAACTACTTACCAGCTTGGCTGTGAAGTCACCTCTCGATTTCGCACCCCTCTATCTTTGCAGCTGGTTGGGCTGGTCTCTGGGCCTCCGTCTCCTACTCTCGCACTCCTTATCAGCTGCTCTAGTGTCAGCACTGGTAGGAAAAACAAGACAAAACAGCACCTGCCACCCCCACTTGCCCAAACTCACCCACTTACCAAACTCCCGAATGCCACTATTTGCTGCTGCACTCTTTGCTAAGCATGAGCTGCCTCTTTTTAACTGTATCTAGGTCAGATGACTCACTACTGGTCAGTTGTTTACAGAACTGGTTTTAACTAGCTGCTAATTGCCTCCTACTGGAGAGTTACCTTGTTTTTCTCTGCCTAAACCTGAACGATTCCCAACTATTTAACTTTTCCCCTTTAAATTAAACTGCTACTTACTTAGAAGCTACTGGCAATTGCTACTAACAATTTACTCCAGACTCCAAATGGCTTAAAGAGAATAACCCTTAAAACTCACCCACTTACAAACTCACGAATGCCACTCTTTGCTGCTGCACTCCGTGCTCTGCACGAGCTGCCTCTTTTTAATTGAATCTAGGTCAGATGACTCACTACTGGTCAGTTGTTTACAGAACTGGTTTTAACTAGCTGCTAATTGCCTCCTACTGGAGAGTTACCTTGTTTTTCTCTGCCTAAACCTGAAAGATTCCCAACTATTTAACTTTTCCCCTTTAAATTAAATTGCTACTTACTTAGAAGCTACTGGCAATGGACTGACATTGTGTAAGGTTTAATAGATCCTCTTAGTTCAGTGCTAGGTCTCCTTTTGCATTAGTCAATTCTCTTAAAATTTACTGATGCCCCCCTTTTGCCAGGGGTCAATGAGTTGCCAGAGCTGTTTGTGACATCTACCCATAGTTAGACTGGGAACAAAATGAGTTGAAGGCAAAATTGATCAGTCCAAAGCCTGCACAAACATTTATTGAATGTAGGTCCTGATTACTGGGCTACTTCAAAGATGGTATTCAGCTGGCTTAGAATGGAACACATTAATCTCAGCTCCGATCTCCTCACAATGGTGGTTAGGAATTGAATTCTGCCTGCCTATTGTCTTAATTATTTGCTTGTTACCCTGTTGACAGTTCACTGGGTCTGCCTCCACTGCTCAGCTGCGGTCCCAAAGGAGAATGGTGCAGCCTCGCAGCATTGTCGGCAAACATGGCGCGGCCTGTAACTTCAAGACAGACGTGCTGGACGAACAGATGGGGGAGAGGGCCTTGGGCTCTCAACCTAATATGGCCGTAATAGGATATGCTATTTCATTAAACTTCATTAAAGCTCCTTCTCCTTGACATGTGGCAGGAAATCTCGGACCAAACAACAAACGTTCCCTTAGCAACTGTGCCACTAGCAATGAACTGTTGTCAGCAAATAAAGGAAAAATCCATTTGTTTCATTGCTTTAAGATGCTGTCAGGATTTCGGTGATTCTGTTGTCACTCTGCAAAGAAGGAGAAAGGCTTGCATTTCTACAGCACGTTTCATGACTTCAGGATGTCCCAAATCGCTTTACAACCAATAAAGTACTTCTGAAGAGTAGTCGCTGTTGAAATGTGGAAAACGCGATAGCCAATTTGTGCACAGCAAGACCCCACAAACAACAATGAAACAATGACCAGATAAACTGTTTTAGTGATGTGGGCAGAAGGATAAATAATGGCCAGGACACCCGGGAAAGTCCACTGCTGTGGAATCTTTTACATCCTCCTGAGAGGGCAGACAGAGCCTTGGTTTAACTTCTCATCCAAATGACAGCGCCATCTGACGGTGCAGCGCTTCCTCAGCACTGCACTGGAGTGTCAGCCTTGATTATATGCTCAAGTCTCTGGAGTGTGACTTGAACCCACAACCTTCATAGAAAATCATAGATTTATTGAAATTTACAACACGGAAAGAGGCCATTTAGGCCCATCGTGTCTGCTCCGGCCGACCAAGAGCTATCCAGCCTAATCCCACTTTCCAGCTCTTGGTCCGTAGCCCTGTAGGGTACTGCACTGTAAGTGCACATCCAAGTATTTTTTAAATGTGGTGAGGCTTTCTGCCTCTACCACCCTTTCTGCCTCTGCCACCCTCTGAGTGAAGAAATTCCCCCTCATATCTCCTCTGAACTTCCCCCATTTACTTTAAATCTATGCCCCCTGGTTTTTGAGCCCTCCACCAAGGGAAATAGATCCTTCCTATCCACTCTATCCAGGCCCCTCATCATTTTATACACCTCAAACAGATCTTCCTTCAGCCTCCTCTGTTCTAAAGAAAACAGACCCAGCATCTCCAAACTTTCCTCAGCCAAAATTTTCCAGCTCAGGCAACATTCTTGTCAATCTCCTCTTCACCCTTTCCAGTGCAACCACATCTTTCCTGTAAGGGGGTGGTCCCGGGGGTCAGGTTCACCCTTGACCAACGTGAACGGTTTGAATCGCTCCCACTCCCTTGGGTTCTAGACTCTGGATTTATTTGGGGGGTATGATAAAGTGCAAAGGACAACTGGTTTGGTGCAAAAGAACTTTGACTTTATTACAGACAAGAAAATACAATGTCAAACTTATAATCACTCTAATAAAGAACAATATATTACACATTCAAAGAGGGGGGGGGGTACAGTAAAATTACACCTCCCACCTCCCAATACCTAATTCTAGCTAGGTTAGTCTCCAGGGAAGACACGGACTATGCTCACCAATCCTTTCTGGTCAGTTAGTGGTAGTTTGCGATTTTGGGGTTCGTTGAATTCTGTCGGTTCTGCCTGCCACACCCCGAACGTCGAAGAAGACTTCTCACTGTGCAATCTTCAGTTGGGTTGAGTCCGCTAATGCGGTAAGGCATGTTTTGGAGCTATGGGGCAAGTACTCGGTTTTCTTCATTAGAAATAGGTTCAAAGTCTCTTTAGGTAATGTTTTCACCTGTTGGTAGTCAGGCCTTAGATTGTAGAGTGGAAACTTTCGATTCTTCGGTTTCTTTCTGTTGGAGTTTTGTTTCGAGTTTGGTCGATCGCGGTGGTTTTTTGTTGGTACCACGTTGGATGTGGTCGGTTGCTGCCGTGATGGTGATGTTCTTCCTTCCTTCAGGACTTCAGGACTTCGAGGCTGGAGAAGTTAATTTTCAACTGTTGCATTGGTTTCTCTCCCTTCTTGATGGCATAAGCGTAGTATGGTACTAGGCGTAGTATGGCATAGTGTGTCATTCCCTCTGTTAAAACAGGGGGCTCGTTATATGGTTTGAATTGTTCTAATCTTTGTGTCAAATCAATTCAGAATTCTTTGTTTAAATTTGGCAGGCTTGACTTTTTTTGTAATATTTTGGGGGGGTCGTTAAAAGTTAATACGTCTACGGTGGGTTGCATTTCTAAAACTGTTTCCTGATGGAAATATTAGCTTGGTAATCACAATGTCGTTTTGTGCTTGGTTTTTTGCATACAGGCTGTAGTGGGCCCTTTGTTTTTATTCATGTTGAAGATGGCTTTTCTTAGTTTGGTCTGATGGCTGGCCATCTCTGAATTATTGTTGTAATGTGAATGTCTCTTGTGGAGAAGGGTTTTTGGATGTCCATTCCTCCAGGCAATTTAACTTAGTCTCAACACCCAGACAGTTCCAATAATCAAGTGGGCTTCTTTAGTTCCTTAGACCTGCCCACAGGCTTGAACTTGTCTTGTATAAATCCAAAATTCGATTAAAGTTCGTAGTTTCTTCCATAAGCACTTTAGGATTTCAAACTTTCCGGTAGATAGTCCCAAAAAAATGTCCTTTCGAATGAGCCCAAACAATGGGGAGGTTCTCGTGAATTTTGCACCCTGCATTCCTGCAATGTGGTGACCAGAACTGCACACAGTACTCCAGCTGCGGCCTAACCAGTGTTTTATACAGTTCAAGCATAACCTCCCTGCTCTTGTATTCCATGCCTCGACTAATAAAGGCAAGTATTCCATATGCCTTCTTAACCATCTTATCTATCTGGCCTGCTACCTTCAGGGATCTGTGGACCTGCATGCCAAGGTCCCTTTATTCCTCTACACTTTTCAGTGTCATACCATTTAATGTGTATTCCCTTGCCTTGTTAGAAATCGCCAAATGCATTACCTCACACTTATCTGGATTGAATTCCATTTGCCACTGTTCTGCCCACCTGACCAGTACATTGATATCTTCCTGCAGTCCTCAGCTTTCTTCTTCATTATCAACCACACAGCCTATTTTAGTGTCATCTGCAAACTTCTTAATCATACTCCCAACATTTAAGTCCAAGTCATTGACATATACCAGCAAAAGCAAGGGACCCAACACGGAGCCCTGTGGAACCCCACTGGATACAGCCTTCCAGTCACAAAAACACCCATCAACCATTACCCTTTGCTTCCTGCCTCTGAGCCAATGTTTTATCCAACTTGCCACTTTGCCCTGGATCCTAGATGGGCTTTTACTTTTGTGACCAGTCTACCATGTGGGACCTTAGCAAAAGCTTTGCTAAAATCCATATACACTACATAATACGCCCTTCCCTCATTGACCCTCCTGGTTACCTCCTCGAAAAACTCAATCAAGTTAGTCAGACACGAGCTTCCCTTAACAAATCCCTGTTGACTGTGCTTGATCAATCCATGTCTTTACAAATGAAGATTTATCCTGTCCCTCAGGAATTTTTCCAATAATTTTCCCAACACAGGTTAGGCTGACTGGCCTGTAATTACTCAGTCTCTCCCTTTCTCTCTTTTTAAACACAGATACATTAGCAGTCCTCCAGTCCTCTGGTGCCATACCTGTAGCCAGAGAGGATTGGAAAATGATGGTCAGAGCCTCTGCTATTTCCTCCTTTGCTTCTCTTAACTGCCTGGGACACATTTCATCCGGGCCTGGGGATTTATCCACTTTCAAAGCTGCTAAGCCCCTTAATACTTCCTCTCTCACTATGTTTATCTCATCTAATGTTTCACAATCCTCCCTCATTGTAAAGTCTGCATCGACCCTCTCTTTTGTGAAAACAGATGCAAAGTATTTGAGAATCATACCCTCATTTTCTGCCTCCACACACAGATTTCCTTTATGGTCTCTAATAGACCCCACTTTTTCTCTAGTTATCCTCTTGCTCTTAATGTATTTGTAGAACATCTTTGGGTTTTCCCTGATTTTATTTGCCAATATTTTCTCATACTCTCTCTTTGCTTTCCTGATATCCTTTTTAATTGCACCCCTGCACTTCTTATACTCCTCTAGAGTTTCTGCAGTGTTGAGATCTTGGTATCTGTCATAAGCTTCCCTTTTTTTATTTATCTTACCCTGTATTTCCCTTGAGATCCAGGGGACTCTAGATTTGTTAGCTCCACTTTATTCTTTAAGGGAACATACTTGCTCTGTACCCTCAGGAGCTCCTCCTTGAATGCCTCCCACTGCTCTGACACTGATTTACCATCAAGTAGCCGTTTCCAGTTCACTTTGGCCAAATCGCATCTCAGGTCAGCAAGATTGGCTTTACCCCAATCTTTTTTTCTAGTCCACCTTTGTCCTTTTCCATAACTACCCTAAATCTTACTGAAAATTGTTTCTTCTATCTCCCTCTGATTGTTTGGGAGTCTATAGTACACTCCCAGTAGTGTGATCGCCTCTATTTTGTTCTTCTATTCAACCCATATGGCCTCGTTTGATGACCCCTCTAACATATCTTCACTTCCCACAGCTGTAATTGTTTCTTTAAGCAATTCTGCGAACCCCCGTCCTTTTTTACCCCCCTCTCTATCCCGTCTGAAAACCCTGTAACCAGGAATGTTGAGCTGCCATACCTGCCCTTCTTTCAGCCATGTCTCAGTAATATCTATAATATCATACTCCCACGTGTCAATCTGTGTTCTCAGCTCATCTGTCTTATTCCCTACTCCTTGCATTGAAGTATATACCATTTAGTGGTGCCAAACTCCCTTGTTGTCTATTTTCCAGCCCCTGTTTCCTCTGTCTTCCAAATTCAGTTTCCACTTTTCTGTTTCCCAACTCTAGCTTTGCTTCTGTCCCCACTGTATCTATTCTCCGGTTCCCATTCCACTGCCAAGCTAGTTTAAACCCACCGCAACAGCATGAGCAAAACTTCCCGCGAGGATACTGGTCTAGACTCCATTGAGGTGCAACCCGTCCGGCTTGTACAAGTCCCATCTCTCCCAGAAACGGTCCCAATGCCTCCAGAATCTAAAGCGCTCCTGTGTTCACCATCTCTCCAGCCACACATTCATCTTCTCAATCCTCCCATTTCTGAACTTACTAGCACGTGGCACCGGCAATAACCCGGAGATTACTACCTTTGAGGTCCTGCTTTTTAATCTCTCTCCTAGCTCCCTAAACTCTACCTGCAGGACCTCATCCCTTTTTCTACCGATGTCATTGGTACCAATATGGACCATGATCTCTGGTTGTTCACCCTCTTCCCCCAGAATACCTTGCAGCCGCTTGGTGACATCCTTGACCCTGGCGCCAGGGAGGCAACATACCATCCTGGAGTCACGTCTGTGGACGCAGAAACTCCTGTCTGCTCCCTTGATTATCAAATCTCCTACCACTATTGCTCTTCCATTCCTCTTCCTCCCTTCTGATTCCAGAAGCGAGAGTGCTACCATCTGAGCCACAGCTAACATTGTGGCATACATATGGTATGATGCCACTTTTGCCAACTCCAAAATCAAACAGGAGGGAGGGGTAGAGCAGAAAATGAGACCAGGTTCATATTCAAAGCTGTTCGTGCACTTGCTGTGCCTTAGTTCCGTGCCCTTCTCCAACTTGCATCCTGCATTCTTCTGACATTGGATTATTGCTCACTTTTTTGGGAAGTCTGCTCTACTTTTCTTCTTATTTATCGATTTTTTTAAGGTTTAAAATATGATGAGTGCATAACCTGGGCTGACACTCCAGGGCAGTGCTGAGGGCATTGGAGGTGCCGTCTTTCAGATGAGACATTAAAGCAAGGCCTTCTCAGGTGGATGTTAAAGTATCCAAGGCACTATTTCGAAGAAGAGCAGGGGAGATCTCCCCGGTGTCCTCGAAATATTTATCCCTCAATCAACACCTAAAACAGATTATCTGGTCATTATCACAGTGCTGATTGTGCAACATTGCTGTGCGCAAATTAACTGCTGTTTGTCCTATTTTGTATCTTAGGCAGTCCCTCGAAGTTGAGGATGACCTGCTTCCACACTAAAGAAAATGAGTTCTTATGTGTTTCCATGAGGGTCCTGACATTCCAGGTCCCGAACTTCATTTTAAAGGGTGTTAATTCTTTTAACGTGGTGTGGCCGTTGCACACCAGCTACCACTGTGCTTAGTAGAGAAAGGTCTTGGTCAAGTGGCAAGGAATCCAAGACGACTGAAGACTAGGCTCTGCTGCACGGGCCTAGCACACAGAAACACAGACACACACTCCGACTGTCCTCCCTTCCTCCCCAACAGGTTCTCTCTCCCTGGGGCACAGTATGAGCCTCACGGCCAACAGCAAAACATTATCTGCCTCGCTGTTGGCCCACTCTGCACCTTCCCTTTGCCCAGACCCCGCTGCTGGTCCATGCTGCGTCACTCTAGGGCCTCGACCTTGCTCCTGGGCCCCGACCTCACTGCTCCTGGGCCCCGATCTCACCGCTCCTGGGCTCCGACCTTGTCGCTCCTGGGCCCCGACCTCACCGCTCCTGGGCCCCGACCTCACCGCTCCTGGGCCCCGACCTCACCGCTCCTGGGCCCCGACCTCGCCGCTCCTGGGCCCCGACCTCACTGCTCCTGGGCCCCGACCTTGTTGCTCCTGGGCCCCGACCTCACTGCTCCTGGGCCCCGACCTTGTCGCTCCTGGGCACCGACCTTGTCGCTCCTGGGCCCTGACCTCACTGCTCTTGGGCCCCGACCTCACTGCTCCTGGGCCCCGACCTCACTGCTCCTGGGCACCGACCTCACTGCTCCTGGGCCCCGACCTCACTGCTCCTGGGCCCCGACCTCACTGCTCCTGGGCCTCGAACTTGTCGCTCCTGGGCCCCGACCTCACTGCTCCTGGGCCCCGACCTTGTCGCTCCTGGGCACCGACCTTGTCGCTCCTGGGCCCTGACCTCACTGCTCTTGGGCCCCGACCTCACTGCTCCTGGGCCCCGACCTCACTGCTCCTGGGCACCGACCTCACTGCTCCTGGGCCCCGACCTCACTGCTCCTGGGCCCCGACCTCACTGCTCCTGGGCCTCGAACTTGTCGCTCCTGGGCCCCGACCTCACTGCTCCTGGGCCTCGAACTTGTCGTTCCTGGGCCCCGACCTCACTGCTCCTGGGCTCCGACCTTGTCGCTCCTGGGCCCCGACCTCACCGCTCCTGGGCTCCGACCTCACTGCTCCTGGGCCCCGACCTTGTCGCTCCTGGGCCCCGACCTCACCGCTCCTGGGCCCCGACCTCACCGCTCCTGGGCCCCGACCTCACTGCTCCTGGGCCCCGACCTTGTCGCTCCTGGGCCCCGACCTCACCGCTCCTGGGCCCCGACCTCACCGCTCCTGGGCTCCGACCTCACTGCTCCTGGGCCCCGACCTCACCGCTCCTGGGCCCCGACCTCGCCGCTCCTGGGCCCCGACCTCACTGCTCCTGGGCCCCGACCTCACTGCTCCTGGGCCCCGACCTCACTGCTCCTGGGCCCCGACCTCACCGCTCCTGGGCCCCGACCTCACCGCTCCTGGGCCCCGACCTCACCGCTCCTGGGCCCCGACCTCGCCGCTCCTGGGCCCCGACCTCACTGCTCCTGGGCCCCGACCTTGTTGCTCCTGGGCCCCGACCTCACTGCTCCTGGGCCCCGACCTCACCGCTCCTGGGCCCCGACCTCACCGCTCCTGGGCCCCGACCTCACCGCTCCTGGGCCCCGACCTCACCGCTCCTGGGACCCGACCTCGCCGCTCCTGGGCCCCGACCTCACTGCTCCTGGGCCCCGACCTTGTTGCTCCTGGGCCCCGACCTCACTGCTCCTGGGCCCCGACCTTGTCGCTCCTGGGTACCGACCTTGTCGCTCCTGGGCCCTGACCTCACTGCTCTTGGGCCCCGACCTCACTGCTCCTGGGCCCCGACCTCACTGCTCCTGGGCCCCGACCTCACTGCTCCTGGGCCTCGAACTTGTCGCTCCTGGGCCCCGACCTCACTGCTCCTGGGCCCCGACCTTGTTGCTCCTGGGCCCCGACCTCACTGCTCCTGGGCCCCGACCTTGTCGCTCCTGGGCACCGACCTTGTCGCTCCTGGGCCCTGACCTCACTGCTCCTGGGCCCCGACCTCACTGCTCCTGGGCCTCGAACTTGTCGCTCCTGGGCCCCGACCTCACTGCTCCAGGGCCCCGACCTCACCGTTCCTGGGCCCCGACCTCACTGCTCTTGGGCCCCGACCTTGTCGCTCCCGGGCCCCAACCTTGTCGATCCTGGGCCCCGACCTCACTGCTCCTGGGCCCCGACCTCACTGCTCCTGGGCCCTGATCTCATCATTCCTCCGTTCCTCGCTGCTTCCGATCACCGCTCCCCGCCGGTCTTTACCTCTGCTCCACGATGCTTCCGATCGTCGTTCCCTGCCAATCCTGATCTCCTCTCCTCGCCGATTCTGATCGCCGCTCCCCTCCAGTCTTGATCTGTGGGGCTTGCTGCTCCTTCCTCTCCTGTCTCCCGACCCCACCGCTGGGCTCATTCTTGCTCCAATCCGCTACCTCGATTCCAATGAGGTTGATTTTGTCACCCTCATCAACATTGTCACCCTCTTCGTAGAGCTCGCGCTGTCACCTGCAATGGCTCGCTGCTGCTTTTATCCCCGGAGTAGTAGGGCTATATTATCCCCAGTGCAGTGGGGGTGTATTACTCTCAGTGTAGGGGGGTGTATTACTCCCGGTGTAGTGGGGGTGTATTACTCCCGGTGCAGTGGGGGTGTATTACTCCCGGTGCAGTGGGGGTGTATTACTCTCGATGTAGTGGGGGTGTATTACTCTCGGTGTAGTGTGGGTGTATTACTCTCGGTGTAGTGCGGGTGTATTACTCCCGGTGTAGTGGGGGTGTATTACTCTCGGTGTAGTGGAGGTGTATTACAGCCGGTGTAGTGGGTGTATATTAACCCCGGTGTAGTGGGGGTGTATTACTCTCGCTGTAGTGGGGGTGTATTACTCTTGGTGTAGTGCGGGTGTATTAATCTCGGTGTAGTAGGGGTGTATTACTCCCGGTGTAGTGGGGGTGTATTACTCTCGGTGTAGTGGGGGTGTATTAATCTCGGTGTAGTAGGGGTGTATTACTCCCGGTGTAGTGGGGGTGTATTACTCTTGGTGTAGTGGGGGTGTATTACTTCTGGTGTAGTGCGGGTGTATTAATCTCGGTGTAGTGGGGGTGTATTACTCGCGGTGTAGTGGGGGTGTATTACTCTCGGTGTAGTGGGGGTGTATTACTCTTGGTGTAGTGGGGGTGTATTACTCTCAGTGTAGTGGGGGTGTATTACTCCCGGTGTAGTGGGGGTGTATTACTCTCGGTGTAGTGGGGGTGTATTACAGCCGGTGTAGTGTGGGTGTATTACTTCTGGTGTAGTGGGTGTATATTACCCCTGGTGTAGTGGGTGTATATTACCCCCGGTGTAGTGGGGATGTATTACTCCCGGTGTAGTGGGTGTGCATTACAGCCGGTGTAGTGGGTGTATATTACTCCCGGTGTAGTGGGGGTGTATTACTCCCGTTGTAGTGGGGGTGTAATACTCCTGGTGTAGTGGGGGTGTATTACTCCCGGTGTAGTGGGGGTGTATTACTACCGGTGTAGAAGGGGTGTATTACCCCCGGTATAGTGGGGGTGTATTACTCTCGGTGTAGTGCGGGTGTATTACTCTCGGTGTAGTGGGGGTGTATTACTCCAGGTG
The DNA here is from genome assembly GCF_044704955.1 of Pristiophorus japonicus. Taxonomy (NCBI): domain Eukaryota; kingdom Metazoa; phylum Chordata; class Chondrichthyes; family Pristiophoridae; genus Pristiophorus; species Pristiophorus japonicus. The sequence goes on along the minus strand of NC_091983.1, from coordinate 202,590,329 downwards.
TAGTGGGGATGCATTACAGCCAGTGTAGTGGGTGTATATTACCCCGGTGTAGTGGGAGTGTATTACTCTCGGTGTAGTGGGGGTGTATTACTCCTGGTGTAGTGGGGGTTTGTATTACTCCCGGTGTAGTGGGGGTGTATTACTCCCGGTGTAGTGGGGGTGTATTACCCCCGGTGTAGTGGGGTTATATCACTCTTGGTGTAGTGCGGGTGTATTTCTCTCGGTGTAGTGGGGGTGTATTACTCCCGGTGTAATGGGGGTGTATTACTCCCGGTGAAGTGGGGGTGTATTACTCCCGGTGCAGTGGGGGTGTAATACTCTCGGTGTAGTGGGGTTGAATTACTCTCGGTGTAGTGGGGGTGAATTACTCTCGGTGTAGTGTGGTGTATTATTCTCGGTGTAGTGGGGGTGTATTACTCCGGGTGTAGTGGGGGTGTATTACTCTCGGTGTAGTGGGGGTGTATTACTCCCGGTGTAGTGGGGATGCATTACAGCCAGTGTAGTGGGTGTATATTACTCCCGGTGTAGTGGGGGTGTATTACTCCCGGTGTAGTAGGGGTGTATTACTCCTGGTGTAGTGGGGGTGAATTACTCTCGGTGTAGTGTGGTGTATTATTCTCAGTGTAGTGGGGGTGTATTACTCCCGGTGTAGTGGGGGTGTATTACTCTCGGTGTAGTGGGGGTATATTACTCTTGGTATAGTGGGGGTGTATTATTCTCGGTGTAGTGGGGGTGTATTACTCTCGGTGTAGTGGGGATGTATTACTCCCGGTGTAGTGTGGGTGTATTACTCTCGATGTAGTGGGGGTGTATTACTCTCGGTGTAGTGGGGATGTAATACTCCCGGTGTAGTGGGGGTGTATTACTCTCGGTGTAGTGGGGGTGTATTACTCTCGGTGTAGTGGGGGTGTATTACTCTCGATGTAGTGGGGGTGTATTACTCTCGGTGTAGTGGGGGTGTATTACTCTCGGTGTAGTGGGGATGTATTACTCCCGGTGTCGTGGGGGTGCATTACTCTCGATGTAGTGGGGGTGTATTACTCTCGGTGTAGTGGGGATGTAATACTCCCGGTGTAGTGGGGGTGTATTACTCTCGGTGTAGTGGGGGTGTATTACTCTCGGTGTAGTGGGGGTGTATTACTCTCGATGTAGTGGGGGTGTATTACTCCCGGTGTAGTGGGGGTGTATTACTCTCGGTGTAGTGGGGATGTATTACTCCCGGTGTAGTGTGGGTGTATTACTCTCGATGTAGTGGGGGTGTATTACGCCCGGTGTAGTGGAGATGTAATACTCCCGGTGTAGTGGGGGTGTATTACTCTCGGTGTAGTGGGGGTGTATTACTCCCGGTGTAGTGGGAGTGTATTACTCTCGGTGTAGTGGGGTTGTATTACTCCCGGTGTAGTGGGGGTGTATTACTCCCGGTGAAGTGGGGGTGTATTACTCTCGGTGTAGTGGGGGTGTATTACTCCCGGTGTAGTGGGGGTGTATTACTCTCGCTGTAGTGTGGGTGTATTAATCTCGGTGTAGTAGGGGTGTATTACTCCCGGTGTAGTGGGGGTGTATTACTCTTGGTGTAGTGGGGGTGTATTACTTCTGGTGTAGTGCGGGTGTATTAATCTCGGTGTAGTGGGGGTGTATTACTCGCGGTGTAGTGGGGGTGTATTACTCTCGGTGTAGTGGGGGTGTATTACTCTTGGTGTAGTGGGGGTGTATTACTCTCAGTGTAGTGGGGGTGTATTACTCCCGGTGTAGTGGGGGTGTATTACTCTCGGTGTAGTGGGGGTGTATTACAGCCGGTGTAGTGTGGGTGTATTACTTCTGGTGTAGTGGGTGTATATTACCCCTGGTGTAGTGGGTGTATATTACCCCCGGTGTAGTGGGGATGTATTACTCCCGGTGTAGTGGGTGTGCATTACAGCCGGTGTAGTGGGTGTATATTACTCCCGGTGTAGTGGGGGTGTATTACTCCCGTTGTAGTGGGGGTGTAATACTCCTGGTGTAGTGGGGGTGTATTACTCCCGGTGTAGTGGGGGTGTATTACTACCGGTGTAGAAGGGGTGTATTACCCCCGGTATAGTGGGGGTGTATTACTCTCGGTGTAGTGCGGGTGTATTACTCTCGGTGTAGTGGGGGTGTATTACTCCAGGTGTAGTGGGGATGCATTACAGCCAGTGTAGTGGGTGTATATTACCCCCGGTGTAGTGGGGGTGTATTACTCTCGGTGTAGTGGGGGTGTATTACTCCTGGTGTAGTGGGGGTTTGTATTACTCCCGGTGTAGTGGGGGTGTATTACTCCCGGTGTAGTGGGGGAGTATTACCCCCGGTGTAGTGGGGTTATATCACTCTTGGTGTAGTGCGGGTGTATTTCTCTCGGTGTAGTGGGGGTGTATTACTCCCGGTGTAATGGGGGTGTATTACTCCCGGTGAAGTGGGGGTGTATTACTCCCGGTGCAGTGGGGGTGTAATACTCTCGGTGTAGTGGGGTTGAATTACTCTCGGTGTAGTGGGGGTGAATTACTCTCGGTGTAGTGTGGTGTATTATTCTCGGTGTAGTGGGGGTGTATTACTCCCGGTGTAGTGGGGGTGTATTACTCTCGGTGTAGTGGGGGTGTATTACTCCCGGTGTAGTGGGGATGCATTACAGCCAGTGTAGTGGGTGTATATTACTCCCGGTGTAGTGGGGGTGTATTACTCCCGGTGTAGTGGGGGTGTATTACTCCTGGTGTAGTGGGGGTATATAACTCCCGGTGTTGTGGGGGTGTATTACTCCCGGTGTAGTGGGGGTGTATTACCCCCAGTGTAGTGGGGTTGTATCACTCTCGGTGTAGTGCGGGTCTATTTCTCTCGGTGTAGTGGGGGCGTATTACTCCCGGTGTAGTGGGGGTGTATTACTCCCGGTGAAGTGAGGGTGTATTACTCCCGGTGTAGTGGGGGTGTAATACTCTCGGTGTAGTGGGGGTGAATTACTCTCGGTGTAGTGTGGTGTATTATTCTCAGTGTAGTGGGGGTGTATTACTCCCGGTGTAGTGGGGGTGTATTACTCTCGGTGTAGTGGGGGTATATTACTCTTGGTATAGTGGGGGTGTATTATTCTCGGTGTAGTGGGGGTGTACTACTCTCGGTGTAGTGGGGATGTATTACTCCCGGTGTAGTGTGGGTGTATTACTCTCGATGTAGTGGGGGTGTATTACTCTCGGTGTAGTGGGGATGTAATACTCCCGGTGTAGTGGGGGTGTATTACTCTCGGTGTAGTGGGGGTGTATTACTCTCGGTGTAGTGGGGGTGTATTACTCTCGATGTAGTGGGGGTGTATTACTCTCGGTGTAGTGGGGGTGTATTACTCTCGGTGTAGTGGGGATGTATTACTCCCGGTGTCGTGGGGGTGCATTACTCTCGATGTAGTGGGGGTGTATTACTCTCGGTGTAGTGGGGATGTAATACTCCCGGTGTAGTGGGGGTGTATTACTCTCGGTGTAGTGGGGGTGTATTACTCTCGGTGTAGTGGGGGTGTATTACTCTCGATGTAGTGGGGGTGTATTACTCTCGGTGTAGTGGGGATGTATTACTCCCGGTGTCGTGGGGGTGCATTACCTTCGGTGTCGTGGGAATGTATAACTCTCGGTGTAGTGGGGGTGTATTACCCTCGGTGTAGTGGGGGTGTATTACTCTTGGTATAGTGGGGGTGACCATAAGATCATAAGAACATAACAATTAGGAACAGGAGTAGGCCATCTAGCCCGTCGAGCCTGCTCTGCCATTCAACAAGATTATGGCTGATCTGGCCGTGGACTCAGCTCCACTTATCCGCCCGCTCCCCATAACCCTTAATTCCCTTATTGGTTAAGAATCTATCTATCTGTGACTTGAATACATTCAATGAGCTAGCCTCAACTGCTTCCTTGGGCAGAGAATTCCACAGATTCACAACCCTCTGGGAGAAGAAATTCCTTCTCAACTCGGTTTTAAATTGGCTCACCCGTATTTTGAGGCTGTGCCCCCTAGTTCTAGTCTCCCCGACCAGTGGAAACAACCTCTCTGCCTCTATCTTGTCTATCCCTTTCATTATTTTAAATGTTTCTATAAGATCACCCCTCATCCTTCTGAACTCCAACGAGTAAAAACCCAGTCTACTCAATCTATCATCATAAGGTAACCCCCTCATCTCCGGAATCAGCCTAGTGAATCGTCTCTGTACCCCCTCCAAAGCTAGTATATCTTTCCTGAAGTAAGGTGACCAAAACTGCACACAGTACTCCAGGTGCGGCCTCACCAATACCCTATACAGTTGCAGCAGGACCTCCCTGCTTTTGTGCTCCATCCCTCTCGCAATGAAGGTCAACATTGCATTCGCCTTCCTGATTACCTGCTGCACCTGCAAACTAACTTTTTGGGATTCATGCACAAGGACCCCCAGGTCCCTCTGCACTGCAGCATGTTGTAATTTCTCCCTATTCAAATACTATTCCCTTTTACTGTTTTTTTTTCCCAAGGTGGATGACCTCACACTTTCCGACATTGTATTCCATCTGCCGAACCTTAGCTCATTCGCTTAACCTATCGAAATCTCTTTGCAGCCTCTCTGTGTCCTCTACACAACCCGCTTTCCCACTAATCTTTGTGTCATCTGCAAATTTTGTTACACTACACTCTGTCCCCTCTTCCAGGTCATCTATGTATATTGTAGACAGTTGTGGTCCCAGCACCGATCCCTGTGGCACACCACTAACCACCGATTTCCAACCCGAAAAGGACCCATTTATCCCGACTCTCTGCTTTCTGTTAGCCAGCCAATTCTCGATCCATGCTAATACATTTCCTCTGACTCCACGTACCTTTAACTTCTGCAGTAACCTTTTGTGTGGCACCTTATCGAATGCCTTTTGGAAATCTAAATACACCACATCCATCGGTACACCTCTATCCACCATGCTCGTTATATCCTCAAAGAATTCCAGTAAATTAGTTAAACATGATTTCCCCTTCATGAATCCATGTTGCGTCTGCTTGATTGCACTATTCCTATCTAGATGTCCCGCTATTTATTCCTTCATGATAGTTTCAAGCATTTTCCCCACTACAGATGTTAAACTAACCAGCCTTTAGTTACCTGCCTTTTGTCTGCCCCCTTTTTTAAACAGAGGCCTTACATTAGCTGCTTTCCAATCTGCTGGTACCTCCCCAGAGTCCAGAGAATGTTGGTAGATTATAACGAATGCATCTTCTATAACTTCCGCCATCTCTTTTAATACCCTGGGATGTATTTCATCAGGACCAGGGGACTTGTCTACCTTGAGTCCCATTAGCCTGTCCAGCACTACCCCCCTAGTGATAGTGATTGTCTCAAGGTCCTCCCTTCCCACATTCCTGTGACCAGCAATTTTTGGCATGGTTTTTGTGTTTTTCACTGTGAAGACCGAAGCAAAATAATTGTTTAAGGTCTCAGCCATTTCCACATTTCCCATTATTAAATCCCCTTTCTCATCTTCTAAGGGACCAACATTTACTTTCGTCACTCTTTTCCTTTTTATATATCTGTAAAAGCTTTTACTATCTGTTTTTATGTTTTGCGCAAGTTTATCTTCGTAATCTATCTTTCCTTTCTTTCTTGCTTTCTTAGTCATTCTTTGCTGTTGTTTAAAATTTTCCCAATCTTTTAGTTTTCCACTAACCTTGGCCACCTTTTCGCATTACTCTCGGTGTATTGGGGGTGGATTATTCCCGGTTTAGTGGGGGTGTATTACTCTCGATGTAGTGGGGGTGTATTACACCCGGTGTATTGGGGGTGTATTACTCTCGGTGTAGTGGGGGTGTATTACGCCCGGTGTAGTGGGTGTGTATTACTCCCGGTGTAGTGGGGGTGTATTACCCTCGGTGTAGTGGGGGTGTTTTGGTGTAGTGGGGGTGTATTACTTTCTGTGTAGTGAGGGTGTATTACCCCCGGTGAAGTGGGGTGTATTACCCTCGGTGTAGTGGGGGTGTATTACTCTCGGTGTCGTGGGGGTGTATTACTCTCGGTGTAGTGGGGGTGTATTACTCCCGGTGTAGTGGGGGTGTATTATCCCTCGTATAGTGGGGCTGTATTTCGCCCGGTGTAGTGAGTGTATATTACTCCCGCTGTAGTTGGTCTGTATTACCACCGTTGTAGTGGTGGTGTATTTCCCTCGATGTAGTGGGGGTGTATTACCCTCAATGTAGTGGGGGTGTGTTACTCTCGGTGTCGTGGGGGTGTATTACCCCCGGTGTAGTGGGCATGCATCACTCTCGGTGTAGTGGGGGTGTATTACTCCCGGTGTAGTGGGGGTGTATTATCCCTCGTATAGTGGGGCTGTATTTCGCCCGGTGTAGTGAGTGTATATTACCCCCGCTGTAGTTGGTCTGTATTACCACCGGTGTAGTGGGGGTGTATTACACCCAGTGTAGTCGGCGTGTATTACACCCGGTGTAGTGGGGGTGTATTACTCTCGGTGTATTACTCTCGTTGTAGTGGGGGTGTATTAACACCCGGTGTAGAGGGGAGAGTGGGTGTATTACGCTCGGTGTAGTTTGGGTGTATTACCCCGGGTGTAGTGGGGATGTATTACTCTCGGTGTAGTTGGTCTGTATTACCACCGGTGCAGTGGGGGTGTATTACCCGCGGTGTAGTTGGGGTATATTACTCTCGGTGTAGTTGGTCTATATTACCCCCGGTGTAGTGGGGATGTATTACTTTCAGTGAAGTGGGGGTGTATTACTCTTGATGTAGTGGGGGTGTATTACTCCCGGTGTAGTGGGGGTTTATTACTCTCGGTGTAGTGGGGGTGCATTACTCTCGGTGTAGTGGGTGTGTATTACTCTTGGTGTAGCGGGGATTAATTACTCTTGGTGTAGTGGGGGTGTATTACTCTCGGTGTAGTGGGGGTGTATTATTCGGTGTAGTGGGGGTGTATTATTCTCGGTGTAGTGGGTGTGTATTACTCTCGGTGTAGTGGGGGTGTATTACTCGGTGCAGTGGGGGTGTATTATTCTCGGTGTAGTGGTGGTGTATTACTCTTGGTGTAGTGGATGTGTATTACTCTCGGTGTAGTGGAGGTGTATACCCCCAGGTGTAGTGGGGGTGTATTACTCTTGGTGTAGTGGGGGTTTAATTCCCCTGGTGTAGTGGGGGTGTATTACTCTCGGTGTAGTGGGTGTGTATTACCCCAGGTGTAGTGGGGGTGTGTTACTCTCGGTGTAGTGGGGGTGTATTACTCTCGGTGTAGTGGGGGTGTATTACTCTCGCTATAGTGGGGGTTTATTACTCTCGGTGTAGTGGGGTGTATTCCCCCTGGTGTAGTGGGGGTGTATTACTCTCGGTGTAGTGGGTGTGTATTAATCTCGGTATAGTGGGGGTGTATTACTCTCGGTGTAATGGGGGTGTAATACTCTCGGTGTAATGGTGTATATTACCCCCGGTCTTGTGGGGGTTTATTACCCCTGGTGTAGTGCGAGTGTATTAACCCCATTGTAGTTGGGGCGTATTACTCTCGGTGTAGTAGGGGTGTATTACTCTCGGTGTAGTGGGCGTGTATTACCCCCGGTCTTGTGGGGGTTTATTACCCCTGGTGTAGTGGGGGTGAATTAACCCCGTTGCAGTTGGGGTGTATTACTCTCGGTGTAGTGGGGGTGTGTTACTCTCGGTGCAGTGGGGGTATATTACTCTCGGTGTAGTGGGGGTGTATTAATCTCGGTGTAGTGGTGGTGCATTACTCTCGGTGCAGTGGTGGTGTATTACTCTCGGTGTAGTGGCGGTGTGTTACTCTCGGTGTAGTGGGGGTATATTACTCTCGGTGTAGTGGGGGTGTATTACTCTCGGTGTAGTAGGGGTGTATTACTCTCGGTGTAGTGGGCGTGTATTAACCCCGGTCTTGTGGGGGTTTATTACTCTCGGTATAGTGGGGGTGTATTAATCTCGGTATAGTGGGGGTGTATTACTCTCGGTGTAGTGGGGGTATATTACTCTCGGTGTAGTGGGGGTGTATTACTCTCGGTGTAGTAGGGGTGTATTACTCTCGGTGTAGTGGGCGTGTATTAACCCCGGTCTTGTGGGGGTTTATTACCCCTGTTGTAGTGGGGGTTTATTAACCCCGTTGCAGTTGGGGTGTATTACTCTCGGTGTAGTGGGGGTATATTACTCTCGGTGTAGTGGGGGTATATTACTCTCGGTGTAGTGGGGGTGTATTACTCTCGGTGTAGTGGGGATGTATTAATCTTGGTGTAGTGGGGGTGTATTACTCTCGGTGTAGTGGGGGTGTATTACTCTCGGTGTAGTGGGTGTGTATTAATCTTGGTATAGTGTGGGTGTATTACTCTCGGTGTAGTGGGGGTGTATTACTCTCGGTGTAATGGGGTGTATTACCCCCGGTCTTGTGGGGGTTTATTGCTCCTGGTGTAGTGGGGGTGTATTAACCCCGTTGCAGTTGGGGTGTATAACTCTCGGTGTAGTGGGGTTGTATTAACCCCGTTGTAGTTGGGTTGTATTACTCTCGGTGTAGTGGGGATGTATTACTCTCGGTGTAGTGGTGGTGTATTACTCTCGGTGTAGTGGCGGTGTGTTACTCTCGGTGTAGTGGGGGTGTATTACTCTCGGTGTAGTGGGGGTGTATTACTCTCGGTGTAGTAGGGGTGTATTACTCTCGGTGTAGTGGGCGAGTATTACCCCCGGTCTTGTGGGGGTTTATTACCCCTGGTGTAGTGGGGGTGTATTAACCCCGTTGCAGTTGGGGTGTATTACTCTCGGTGTAGTGGGGGTGTATTACTCTCGGTGTAGTGGTGGTGTATTACTCTCGATGTAGTGGTGGTGTATTACTCTCGGTGTAGTGGCGGTGTGTTGCTCTCAGTGTAGTGGGGGTGTATTACTCTCGGTACAGTTGGGGTGTATTACTCTCGGTGTAGTAGGGGTGTATTACTCTCGGTGTAGTGGCCGTGTATTACCCCCGGTCTTGTGGGTGTTTATTACCCCTGGTGTAGTGGGGTGTATTAACCCCGTTGCAGTTGGGGTTTATTACTCTCGGTGTAGTGGTGGTATATTACTCTCAGTGTAGTGGGGGTGTATTACTCTCGGTGTAGTGGGGATGTATTAATCTTGGTGTAGTGGGGGTGTATTACTTTCGGTGTAGTGGGGGTGTATTACTCTCGGTGTAGTGGGGGTGTATTAATCTCGGTGTAGTGGGGGTGTATTACCCGCGGTGCAGTGGGGGTGTATTACTCTCGGTGCAGTTGGGATGTATTACTCTCGGTTTAGTGGGTGTGTATTACTCTCGGTGTAGTCGGGGTGTATTACCACCGGTCTTGTGGGGATTTATTACCCTTGGTGTAGTGGGGATGTATTAACCCCGTTGTAGTTGGGGTGTATTTCCCCCGGTGTAGTGGGGGTGTATTACTCTTGGTTTAATGGGGGTGTATTACTCTCGGTGTAGTAGGGGTGTATTACTCTCGGTGTAATGGGCGTGTATTAACCCCGGTTTTGTGGGGGTTTATTACCCCTGTTGTAGTGGGGGTTTATTAACCCCGTTGCAGTTGGGGTGTATTAATCTCGGTGTAGTGGGGGTGTATTACTCTCGGTGTAGTGGGGATGTATTAATCTTGGTGTAGTGGGGGTGTATTACTCTCGGTGTAGTGGGGGTGTATTACTCTCGGTGTAGTGGGTGTGTATTAATCTCGGTATAGTGGGGGTGTATTACTCTCGGTGTAGTGGGGGTGTATTACTCTCGGTGTAATGGGGTGTATTACCCCCGGTCTTGTGGGGGTTTATTACCCCTGGTGTAGTGGGGGTGTATTAACCCCGTTGTAGTTGGGGTGTATTAATCTCGGAGTGGTGGGGTTGTATTACTCTCGGTGTAGTGGAGTGTATTACTCTCGGTGTAGTAGGGGTGTATTACTCTTGGTGTAGTGGGCGAGTATTACCCCCGGTCTTGTGGGGGTTTATTACCCCTGGTGTAGTGGGGGTGTATTAACCCCGTTGTAGTTGGGGTGTATTAATCTCGGAGTGGTGGGGTTGTATTACTCTCGGTGTAGTGGAGTGTATTACTCTCGGTGTAGTAGGGGTGTATTACTCTTGGTGTAGTGGCCGTGTATTACCCCCGGTCTTGTATGTGTTTATTACCCCTGGTGTAGTGGGGATGTATTAACCCCGTTGTAGTTGGGGTGTATTTCCCCCGGTGTAGTGGGGGTGTATTACTCTTGGTTTAATGGGGGTGTATTACTCTCGGTGTAGTAGGGGTGTATTACTCTCGGTGTAGTGGGCGTGTATTAACCCCGGTCTTGTGGGGGTTTATTACCCCTGGTGTAGTGGGGGTGTATTAACCCCATTGTAGTTGGGGTGTATTACTCTCGGTGTAGTGGGGGTGTATTACTCTCGGTGTAGTGGCGGTGTGTTACTCTCGGTGTAGTGGGGGTGTATTACTCTCGGTGTAGTGGGGGTGTATTACTCTCGGTGTAGTAGGGGTGTATTACTCTTGGTGTAGTGGGCGAGTATTACCCCCGGTCTTGTGGGGGTTTATTACCCCTGGTGTAGTGGGGGTGTATTAACCCCGTTGCAGTTGGGGTGTATTACTCTCGGTGTAGGGGGGTGCATTACTCTCGGTGTAGTGGTGGTGTATTACTCTCGGTGTAGTTGGGGTGTATTACTCTCGGTGTAGTAGGGGTGTATTACTCTCGGTGTAGTGGCCGTGTATTACCCCCGGTCTTGTATGTGTTTATTACCCCTGGTGTAGTGGGGTGTATTAACCCCGTTGCAGTTGGGGTTTATTACTCTCGGTGTAGTGGTGGTATATTACTCTCGGTGTAGTGGGGATGTATTACTCTTGGTTTAATGGGGGTGTATTACTCTCGGTGTATTGGGGGTGTATTAGTCTCGGTGAAGTGGGGGTGTATTACTCTCGGTGTAGTGGGGATGTATTACTCTCGGTGTCGTGGGGGTGTATTACTGTCGGTGTAGTGGGGGTGTATTACTCTCGGTGTAATGGGGGTGTATTACTCTCGGTGTAGTGGGGATGTATTACTCTCGGTGTAGTGGAGGTGTATTACTCTCGGTGTAGTGGGGGTATATTACTCTCGGTGTAGTGAGGGTATATTACTCTCGGTGTAGTGGGTGTGTATTACCCGCGGTGTAGTGGGGATGTATTAACCCCGTTGTAGTTGGGGTGTATTTCCCCCGGTGTAGTGGGGGTGTATTACTCTTGGTTTAATGGGGGTGTATTAATCTCGGTGTATTGGGGGTGTATTAGTCTCGGTGAAGTGGGGCTGTATTACTCTCGGTGTATTGGGGGTGAATTACTCTCGGTGTAGTGGTAGTGTATTACTCTGGGTGTAGTGGGGGTGTATTACTCTCGGTGTAGTGGGGATGTATTAATCTCGGTGTAGTGGGGATGTATTACTCTCGGTGTAGTGGGGGTGTATTACTCTCGGTGTAGTGGCCATGTATTAACCCCGGTCTTGTGGGGGTTTATTACCCCTGGTGTAGTGGGGGTGTATTAACCCCGTTGCAGTTGGGGTGTATTACTCTCGGTGTAGTGGGGGTGAATTACTCTCGGTGTAGTGGTGGTGTATTACTCTCGGTGTAGTGGGGGTGTATTACTCTCGGTGAAGTGGGTGTGTATTAATCTCGGTATAGTGGGGGTGTATTACTCTCGGTGTAGTGGGGTGTATTACTCTCGGTGTAGTGGGGGTGTATTACTCTCGGTGTAATGGGGTGTATTACCCCCGGTCTTGTGGCGGTTTATTACCCCTGGTGTAGTGGGGGTGTATTAACCCCGTTGTAGTTGGGGTGTATTACTCTCGGTGTAGTGGGGGTGTATTACTCTCGGTGTAGTGGCGGTGTGTTACTCTCGGTGTAGTGGGGGTGTATTACTCTCGGTGTAGTGGGGGTGTATTACTCTCGGTGTAGTAGGGGTGTATTACTCTTGGTGTAGTGGGCGAGTATTACCCCCGGTCTTGTGGGGGTCTATTACCCCTGGTGTAGTGGGGGTGTATTAACCCCGTTGCAGTTAGGGTGTATTACTCTCGGTGTAGTGGGGGTGCATTACTCTCGGTGTAGTGGTGGTGTATTACTCTCGATGTAGTGGTGGTGTATTACTCTCGGTGTAGTTGCGGTGTGTTACTCTCAGTGTAGTGGGGGTGTATTACTCTCGGTGTAGTTGGGGTGTATTACTCTCGGTGTAGTAGGGGTGTATTACTCTCGGTGTAGTGGCCGTGTATTACCACCGGTCTTGTATGTGTTTATTACCCCTGGTGTAGTGGGGTGTATTAACCCCGTTGCAGTTGGGGTTTATTTCTCTCGGTGTAGTGGTGGTATATTACTCTCAGTGTAGTGAGGGTGTATTACTCTCGGTGTAGTGGGGATGTATTAATCTTGGTGTAGTGGGGGTGTATTATTCTCGGTGTAGTGGTGGTATATTACTCTCAGTGTAGTGAGGGTGTATTACCCGCGATGCAGTGGGGGTGTATTACTCTCGGTGCAGTGGGGATGTATTACTCTCGGTTTAGTGGGTGTGTATTACTCTCGGTGTAGTCGGGGTGTATTACCCCCGGTCTTGTGGGGATTTATTACCCGTGGTGTAGTGGGAATGTATTAACCCCGTTGTAGTCGGGGTGTATTTCCCCCGGTGTAGTGGGGGTGTATTACTCTTGGTTTAATGGGGGTGTATTACTCTCGGTGTATTGGGGGTGTATTAGTCTCAGTGAAGTGGGGGGTGTATTACTCTCGGTGTAGTGAGGATGTATTACTCTCGGTGTCGTGGGGTTGTATTACTGTCGGTGTAGTGGGGGTGTATTACTCTCGGTGTAGTGGGGGTGTATTACTCTCGGTGTAGTGGGGATGTATTACTCTCGGTGTAGTGGGGGTGTATTACTCTCGGTGTAGTGGGGGTGTATTACTCTCGGTGTAGTGGGGGTATATTACTCTCGGTGTAGTGGGTGTGTATTACCCGCGGTGTAGTGGGGATGTATTAACCCCGTTGTAGTTGTGGTGTATTTCCCCCGGTGTAGTGGGGGTGTATTACTCTTGGTTTAATGGGGGTGTATTACTCTCGGTGTATTGGGGGTGTATTAGTCTTGGTGAAGTGGGGGTGTATTACTCTCGGTGTATTGGGGGTGAATTACTCTCGGTGTATTAGGGGTGTATTACTCTCGGTGTGGTGGCCGTGTATTACCCCCGGTCTTGTGGGGGTTTATTACCCCTGGTGTAGTGGGGGTGTATTAACCCCGTTGCAGTTGGGGTGTATTAATCTCGGTGTAGTGGTGGTGTATTACTCTCGGTGTAGTGGTGGTGTATTACTCTCGGTGTAGTGGTGGTGTATTACTCTCGGTGTAATGGCGGTGTATTACTCTCGGTGTAGTGGCGGTGTGTTACTGTCAGTGTAGTGGAGGTGTATTACTCTCGGCGTAGTGTTGGTGTATTACTCTCGGTGTAGTAGGGGTGTATTACTCTCGGTGTAGTGGGCGTGTATTTCCCCTGGTCTTGTGGGTGTTTATTACCCCTGGTGTAGTGGGGTGTATTAACCCCGTTGCAGTTGGGGTGTATAACTCTCGGTGTAGTGGGGGTGAATTACTCTCGGTGTAGTGGTGGTGTATTACTCTCGGTGTAGTGGGGGTGTATTACTCTCGGTGTAGTGGGGATGTATTAATCTTGGTGTAGTGGGGGTGTATTACTCTCGGTGTAGTGGGGGTGTATTACTCTCGGTGTAGTGGGGGTGTATTAGTCTCGGTGTAGTGGGGGTGTATTACTCTCGGTGTAGTTGCGATGTATTACTCTTGTTGTAGTGGCGGTGCATTACCCGCGGTGTATTGGTCTCGGTGTAGTGGGGGTGTATTACTCTCGGTGAATTGGTGGTGTATTACTCTCGGTGTAGTGGCGGTGTGTTACTCTCGGTGTAGTGGGGGTGTATTACTCTCGGTGTAGTGGGGGTGTATTACTCTCGGTGTAGTAGGGGTGTATTACTCTCGGTGTAGTGGGCGTGTATTACCCCCGGTCTTGTGGGTGTTTATTACCCCTGGTGTAGTGGGGTGTATTAACCCCGTTGCAGTTGGGGTGTATTACTCTCGGTGTAGTGGGGGTGAATTACTCTCGGTGTAGTGGGGATGTATTACTCCCGGTGTCGTGGGGGTGCATTACCTTCGGTGTCGTGGGAATGTATAACTCTCGGTGTAGTGGGGGTGTATTACCCTCGGTGTAGTGGGGGTGTATTACTCTTGGTATAGTGGGGGTGACCATAAGATCATAAGAACATAACAATTAGGAACAGGAGTAGGCCATCTAGCCTGTCGAGCCTGCTCCGCCATTCAACAAGATTATGGCTGATCTGGCCGTGGACTCAGCTCCACTTATCCGCCCGCTCCCCATAACCCTTAATTCCCTTATTGGTTAAGAATCTATCTATCTGTGACTTGAATACATTCAATGAGCTAGCCTCAACTGCTTCCTTGGGCAGAGAATTCCACAGATTCACAACCCTCTGGGAGAAGAAATTCCTTCTCAACTCGGTTTTAAATTGGCTCACCCGTATTTTGAGGCTGTGCCCCCTAGTTCTAGTCTCCCCGACCAGTGGAAACAACCTCTCTGCCTCTATCTTGTCTATCCCTTTCATTATTTTAAATGTTTCTATAAGATCACCCCTCATCCTTCTGAACTCCAACGAGTAAAAACCCAGTCTACTCAATCTATCATCATAAGGTAACCCCCTCATCTCCGGAATCAGCCTAGTGAATCGTCTCTGTACCCCCTCCAAAGCTAGTATATCTTTCCTGAAGTAAGGTGACCAAAACTGCACACAGTACTCCAGGTGCGGCCTCACCAATACCCTATACAGTTGCAGCAGGACCTCCCTGCTTTTGTGCTCCATCCCTCTCGCAATGAAGGTCAACATTGCATTCGCCTTCCTGATTACCTGCTGCACCTGCAAACTAACTTTTTGGGATTCATGCACAAGGACCCCCAGGTCCCTCTGCACTGCAGCATGTTGTAATTTCTCCCTATTCAAATACTATTCCCTTTTACTGTTTTTTTTTCCCAAGGTGGATGACCTCACACTTTCCGACATTGTATTCCATCTGCCGAACCTTAGCCCATTCGCTTAACCTATCGAAATCTCTTTGCAGCCTCTCTGTGTCCTCTACACAACCCGCTTTCCCACTAATCTTTGTGTCATCTGCAAATTTTGTTACACTACACTCTGTCCCCTCTTCCAGGTCATCTATGTATATTGTAGACAGTTGTGGTCCCAGCACCGATCCCTGTGGCACACCACTAACCACCGATTTCCAACCCGAAAAGGACCCATTTATCCCGACTCTCTGCTTTCTGTTAGCCAGCCAATTCTCGATCCATGCTAATACATTTCCTCTGACTCCACGTACCTTTAACTTCTGCAGTAACCTTTTGTGTGGCACCTTATCGAATGCCTTTTGGAAATCTAAATACACCACATCCATCGGTACACCTCTATCCACCATGCTCGTTATATCCTCAAAGAATTCCAGTAAATTAGTTAAACATGATTTCCCCTTCATGAATCCATGTTGCGTCTGCTTGATTGCACTATTCCTATCTAGATGTCCCGCTATTTATTCCTTCATGATAGTTTCAAGCATTTTCCCCACTACAGATGTTAAACTAACCAGCCTTTAGTTACCTGCCTTTTGTCTGCCCCCTTTTTTAAACAGAGGCCTTACATTAGCTGCTTTCCAATCTGCTGGTACCTCCCCAGAGTCCAGAGAATGTTGGTAGATTATAACGAATGCATCTTCTATAACTTCCGCCATCTCTTTTAATACCCTGGGATGTATTTCATCAGGACCAGGGGACTTGTCTACCTTGAGTCCCATTAGCCTGTCCAGCACTACCCCCCTAGTGATAGTGATTGTCTCAAGGTCCTCCCTTCCCACATTCCTGTGACCAGCAATTTTTGGCATGGTTTTTGTGTTTTTCACTGTGAAGACCGAAGCAAAATAATTGTTTAAGGTCTCAGCCATTTCCACATTTCCCATTATTAAATCCCCTTTCTCATCTTCTAAGGGACCAACATTTACTTTCGTCACTCTTTTCCTTTTTATATATCTGTAAAAGCTTTTACTATCTGTTTTTATGTTTTGCGCAAGTTTATCTTCGTAATCTATCTTTCCTTTCTTTCTTGCTTTCTTAGTCATTCTTTGCTGTTGTTTAAAATTTTCCCAATCTTTTAGTTTTCCACTAACCTTGGCCACCTTTTCGCATTACTCTCGGTGTATTGGGGGTGGATTATTCCCGGTTTAGTGGGGGTGTATTACTCTCGATGTAGTGGGGGTGTATTACACCCGGTGTATTGGGGGTGTATTACTCTCGGTGTAGTGGGGGTGTATTACGCCCGGTGTAGTGGGTGTGTATTACTCCCGGTGTAGTGGGGGTGTATTACCCTCGGTGTAGTGGGGGTGTTTTGGTGTAGTGGGGGTGTATTACTTTCTGTGTAGTGAGGGTGTATTACCCCCGGTGAAGTGGGGTGTATTACCCTCGGTGTAGTGGGGGTGTATTACTCTCGGTGTCGTGGGGGTGTATTACTCTCGGTGTAGTGGGGGTGTATTACTCCCGGTGTAGTGGGGGTGTATTATCCCTCGTATAGTGGGGCTGTATTTCGCCCGGTGTAGTGAGTGTATATTACTCCCGCTGTAGTTGGTCTGTATTACCACCGTTGTAGTGGTGGTGTATTTCCCTCGATGTAGTGGGGGTGTATTACCCTCAATGTAGTGGGGGTGTGTTACTCTCGGTGTCGTGGGGGTGTATTACCCCCGGTGTAGTGGGCATGCATCACTCTCGGTGTAGTGGGGGTGTATTACTCCCGGTGTAGTGGGGGTGTATTATCCCTCGTATAGTGGGGCTGTATTTCGCCCGGTGTAGTGAGTGTATATTACCCCCGCTGTAGTTGGTCTGTATTACCACCGGTGTAGTGGGGGTGTATTACACCCAGTGTAGTCGGCGTGTATTACACCCGGTGTAGTGGGGGTGTATTACTCTCGGTGTATTACTCTCGTTGTAGTGGGGGTGTATTAACACCCGGTGTAGAGGGGAGAGTGGGTGTATTACGCTCGGTGTAGTTTGGGTGTATTACCCCGGGTGTAGTGGGGATGTATTACTCTCGGTGTAGTTGGTCTGTATTACCACCGGTGCAGTGGGGGTGTATTACCCGCGGTGTAGTTGGGGTATATTACGCTCGGTGTCGTTGGTCTATATTACCCCCGGTGTAGTGGGGATGTATTACTTTCAGTGAAGTGGGGGTGTATTACTCTTGATGTAGTGGGGGTGTATTACTCCCGGTGTAGTGGGGGTTTATTACTCTCGGTGTAGTGGGGGTGCATTACTCTCGGTGTAGTGGGTGTGTATTACTCTTGGTGTAGCGGGGATTAATTACTCTTGGTGTAGTGGGGGTGTATTACTCTCGGTGTAGTGGGGGTGTATTACTCGGCGCAGTGGGGGTGTATTATTCTCGGTGTAGTGGTGGTGTATTACTCTTGGTGTAGTGGATGTGTATTACTCTCGGTGTAGTGGAGGTGTATACCCCCAGGTGCAGTGGGGGTGTATTACTCTTGGTGTAGTGGGGGTTTAATTCCCCTGGTGTAGTGGGGGTGTATTACTCTCGGTGTAGTGGGTGTGTATTACCCCAGGTGTAGTGGGGGTGTGTTACTCTCGGTGTAGTGGGGGTGTATTACTCTCGGTGTAGTGGGGGTGTATTACTCTCGCTATAGTGGGGGTTTATTACTCTCGGTGTAGTGGGGTGTATTCCCCCTGGTGTAGTGGGGGTGTATTACTCTCGGTGTAGTGGGTGTGTATTAATCTCGGTATAGTGGGGGTGTATTACTCTCGGTGTAATGGGGGTGTATTACTCTCGGTGTAATGGTGTATATTACCCCCGGTCTTGTGGGGGTTTATTACCCCTGGTGTAGTGCGAGTGTATTAACCCCATTGTAGTTGGGGCGTATTACTCTCGGTGTAGTAGGGGTGTATTACTCTCGGTGTAGTGGGCGTGTATTACCCCCGGTCTTGTGGGGGTTTATTACCCCTGGTGTAGTGGGGGTGAATTAACCCCGTTGCAGTTGGGGTGTATTACTCTCGGTGTAGTGGGGGTGTGTTACTCTCGGTGTAGTGGGGGTATATTACTCTCGGTGTAGTGGGGGTGTATTAATCTCGGTGTAGTGGTGGTGCATTACTCTCGGTGCAGTGGTGGTGTATTACTCTCGGTGTAGTGGCGGTGTGTTACTCTCGGTGTAGTGGGGGTATATTACTCTCGGTGTAGTGGGGGTGTATTACTCTCGGTGTAGTAGGGGTGTATTACTCTCGGTGTAGTGGGCGTGTATTAACCCCGGTCTTGTGGGGGTTTATTACTCTCGGTATAGTGGGGGTGTATTAATCTCGGTATAGTGGGGGTGTATTACTCTCGGTGTAGTGGGGGTATATTACTCTCGGTGTAGTGGGGGTGTATTACTCTCGGTGTAGTAGGGGTGTATTACTCTCAGTGTAGTGGGCGTGTATTAACCCCGGTCTTGTGGGGGTTTATTACCCCTGTTGTAGTGGGGGTTTATTAACCCCGTTGCAGTTGGGGTGTATTACTCTCGGTGTAGTGGGAGTATATTACTCTCGGTGTAGTGGGGGTATATTACTCTCGGTGTAGTGGGGGTGTATTACTCTCGGTGTAGTGGGGATGTATTAATCTTGGTGTAGTGGGGGTGTATTACTCTCGGTGTAGTGGGGGTGTATTACTCTCGGTGTAGTGGGTGTGTATTAATCTTGGTATAGTGTGGGTGTATTACTCTCGGTGTAGTGGGGGTGTATTACTCTCGGTGTAATGGGGTGTATTACCCCCGGTCTTGTGGGGGTTTATTACTCCTGGTGTAGTGGGGGTGTATTAACCCCGTTGCAGTTGGGGTGTATAACTCTCGGTGTAGTGGGGGTGTATTAACCCCGTTGTAGTTGGGTTGTATTACTCTCGGTGTAGTGGGGGTGTATTACTCTCGGTGTAGTGGTGGTGTATTACTCTCGGTGTAGTGGCGGTGTGTTACTCTCGGTGTAGTGGGGGTGTATTACTCTCGGTGTAGTGGGGGTGTATTACTCTCGGTGTAGTAGGGGTGTATTACTCCCGGTGTAGTGGGCGAGTATTACCCCCGGTCTTGTGGGGGTTTATTACCCCCGGTGTAGTGGGGGTGTATTAACCCCGTTGCAGTTGGGGTGTATTACTCTCGGTGTAGTGGGGGTGTATTACTCTCGGTGTAGTGGTGGTGTATTACTCTCGATGTAGTGGTGGTGTATTACTCTCGGTGTAGTGGCGGTGTGTTGCTCTCAGTGTAGTGGGGGTGTATTACTCTCGGTACAGTTGGGGTGTATTACTCTCGGTGTAGTAGGGGTGTATTACTCTCGGTGTAGTGGCCGTGTATTACCCCCGGTCTTGTGGGTGTTTATTACCCCTGGTGTAGTGGGGTGTATTAACCCCGTTGCAGTTGGGGTTTATTACTCTCGGTGTAGTGGTGGTATATTACTCTCAGTGTAGTGGGGGTGTATTACTCTCGGTGTAGTGGGGATGTATTAATCTTGGTGTAGTGGGGGTGTATTACTCTCGGTGTAGTGGGGGTGTATTACTCTCGGTGTAGTGGGGGTGTATTAATCTCGGTGTAGTGGGGGTGTATTACCCGCGGTGCAGTGGGGGTGTATTACTCTCGGTGCAGTTGGGATGTATTACTCTCGGTTTAGTGGGTGTGTATTACTCTCGGTGTAGTCGGGGTGTATTACCACCGGTCTTGTGGGGATTTATTACCCTTGGTGTAGTGGGGATGTATTAACCCCGTTGTAGTTGGGGTGTATTTCCCCCGGTGTAGTGGGGGTGTATTACTCTTGGTTTAATGGGGGTGTATTACTCTCGGTGTAGTAGGGGTGTATTACTCTCGGTGTAATGGGCGTGTATTAACCCCGGTTTTGTGGGGGTTTATTACCCCTGTTGTAGTGGGGGTTTATTAACCCCGTTGCAGTTGGGGTGTATTACTCTCGGTGTAGTGGGGGTGTATTACTCTCGGTGTAGTGGGGATGTATTAATCTTGGTGTAGTGGGGGTGTATTACTCTCGGTGTAGTGGGGGTGTATTACTCTCGGTGTAGTGGGTGTGTAATAATCTCGGTATAGTGGGGGTGTATTACTCTCGGTGTAGTGGGGGTGTATTACTCTCGGTGTAATGGGGTGTATTACCCCCGGTCTTGTGGGGGTTTATTACCCCTGGTGTAGTGGGGGTGTATTAACCCCGTTGTAGTTGGGGTGTATTAATCTCGGAGTGGTGGGGTTGTATTACTCTCGGTGTAGTGGCGGTGTGTTACTCTCGGTGTAGTGGGGGTGTATTACTCTCGGTGTAGTGGGGTGTATTACTCTCGGTGTAGTAGGGGTGTAATACTCTTGGTGTAGTGGGCGAGTATTACCCCCGGTCTTGTGGGGGTTTATTACCCCTGGTGTAGTGGGGGTGTATTAACCCCGTTGCAGTTGGGGTGTATTACTCTAGGTGTAGGGGGGTGCATTACTCTCGGTGTAGTGGTGGTGTATTACTCTCGGTGTAGTTGGGGTGTATTACTCTCGGTGTAGTAGGGGTGTATTACTCTCGGTGTAGTGGCCGTGTATTACCCCCGGTCTTGTATGTGTTTATTACCCCTGGTGTAGTGGGGATGTATTAACCCCGTTGTAGTTGGGGTGTATTTCCCCCGGTGTAGTGGGGGTGTATTACTCTTGGTTTAATGGGGGTGTATTACTCTCGGTGTAGTAGGGGTGTATTACTCTCGGTGTAATGGGCGTGTATTAACCCCGGTTTTGTGGGGGTTTATTACCCCTGTTGTAGTGGGGGTTTATTAACCCCGTTGCAGTTGGGGTGTATTACTCTCGGTGTAGTGGGGGTGTATTACTCTCGGTGTAGTGGGGATGTATTAATCTTGGTGTAGTGGGGGTGTATTACTCTCGGTGTAGTGGGGGTGTATTACTCTCGGTGTAGTGGGTGTGTAATAATCTCGGTATAGTGGGGGTGTATTACTCTCGGTGTAGTGGGGGTGTATTACTCTCGGTGTAATGGGGTGTATTACCCCCGGTCTTGTGGGGGTTTATTACCCCTGGTGTAGTGGGGGTGTATTAACCCCGTTGTAGTTGGGGTGTATTAATCTCGGAGTGGTGGGGTTGTATTACTCTCGGTGTAGTGGCGGTGTGTTACTCTCGGTGTAGTGGGGGTGTATTACTCTCGGTGTAGTGGGGTGTATTACTCTCGGTGTAGTAGGGGTGTAATACTCTTGGTGTAGTGGGCGAGTATTACCCCCGGTCTTGTGGGGGTTTATTACCCCTGGTGTAGTGGGGGTGTATTAACCCCGTTGCAGTTGGGGTGTATTACTCTAGGTGTAGGGGGGTGCATTACTCTCGGTGTAGTGGTGGTGTATTACTCTCGGTGTAGTTGGGGTGTATTACTCTCGGTGTAGTAGGGGTGTATTACTCTCGGTGTAGTGGCCGTGTATTACCCCCGGTCTTGTATGTGTTTATTACCCCTGGTGTAGTGGGGATGTATTAACCCCGTTGTAGTTGGGGTGTATTTCCCCCGGTGTAGTGGGGGTGTATTACTCTTGGTTTAATGGGGGTGTATTACTCTCGGTGTAGTAGGGGTGTATTACTCTCGGTGTAGTGGGCGTGTATTAACCCCCGTCTTGTGGGGGTTTATTACCCCTGGTGTAGTGGGGGTGTATTACCCCATTGTAGTTGGGGTGTATTACTCTCGGTGTAGTGGGGGTGTATTACTCTCGGTGTAGTGGCGGTGTGTTACTCTCGGTGTAGTGGGGGTGTATTACTCTCGGTGTAGTGGGGGTGTATTACTCTCGGTGTAGTAGGGGTGTATTACTCTTGGTGTAGTGGGCGAGTATTACCCCCGGTCTTGTGGGGGTTTATTACCGCTGGTGTAGTGGGGGTGTATTAACCCCGTTGCAGTTGGGGTGTATTACTCTCGGTGTAGGGGGGTGCATTACTCTCGGTGTAGTGGTGGTGTATTACTCTCGGTGTAGTTGGGGTGTATTACTCTCGGTGTAGTATGGGTGTATTACTCTCGGTGTAGTGGCCGTGTATTACCCCCGGTCTTGTATGTGTTTATTACCCCTGGTGTAGTGGGGTGTATTAACCCCGTTGCAGTTGGGGTTTATTACTCTCGGTGTAGTGGTGGTATATTACTCTCGGTGTAGTGGGGATGTATTACTCTTGGTTTAATGGGGGTGTATTACTCTCGGTGTATTGGGGGTGTATTAGTCTCGGTGAAGTGGGGGTGTATTACTCTCGGTGTAGTGGGGATGTATTACTCTCGGTGTCGTGGGGGTGTATTACTGTCGGTGTAGTGGGGGTGTATTACTCTCGGTGTAATGGGGGTGTATTACTCTCGGTGTAGTGGGGATGTATTACTCTCGGTGTAGTGGAGGTGTATTACTCTCGGTGTAGTGGGGGTATATTACTCTCGGTGTAGTGGGGGTATATTACTCTCGGTGTAGTGGGTGTGTATTACCCGCGGTGTAGTGGGGATGTATTAACCCCGTTGTAGTTGGGGTGTATTTCCCCCGGTGTAGTGGGGGTGTATTACTCTTGGTTTAATGGGGGTGTATTAATCTCGGTGTATTGGGGGTGTATTAGTCTCGGTGAAGTGGGGCTGTATTACTCTCGGTGTATTGGGGGTGAATTACTCTCGGTGTAGTGGTAGTGTATTACTCTGGGTGTAGTGGGGGTGTATTACTCTCGGTGTAGTGGGGATGTATTAATCTCGGTGTAGTGGGGATGTATTACTCTCGGTGTAGTGGGGGTGTATTACTCTCGGTGTAGTGGCCATGTATTAACCCCGGTCTTGTGGGGGTTTATTACCCCTGGTGTAGTGGGGGTGTATTAACCCCGTTGCAGTTGGGGTGTATTACTCTCGGTGTAGTGGGGGTGAATTACTCTCGGTGTAGTGGTGGTGTATTACTCTCGGTGTAGTGGGGGTGTATTACTCTCGGTGAAGTGGGTGTGTATTAATCTCGGTATAGTGGGGGTGTATTACTCTCGGTGTAGTGGGGGTGTATTACTCTCGGTGTAATGGGGTGTATTACCCCCGGTCTTGTGGCGGTTTATTACCCCTGGTGTAGTGGGGGTGTATTAACCCCGTTGTAGTTGGGGTGTATTACTCTCGGTGTAGTGGGGGTGTATTACTCTCGGTGTAGTGGCGGTGTGTTACTCTCGGTGTAGTGGGGGTGTATTACTCTCGGTGTAGTGGGGGTGTATTACTCTCGGTGTAGTAGGGGTGTATTACTCTTGCTATAGTGGGCGAGTATTACCCCCGGTCTTGTGGGGGTTTATTACCCCTGGTGTAGTGGGGGTGTATTAACCCCGTTGCAGTTAGGGTGTATTACTCTCGGTGTAGTGGGGGTGCATTACTCTCGGTGTAGTGGTGGTGTATTACTCTCGATGTAGTGGTGGTGTATTACTCTCGGTGTAGTTGCGGTGTGTTACTCTCAGTGTAGTGGGGGTGTATTACTCTCGGTGTAGTTGGGGTGTATTACTCTCGGTGTAGTAGGGGTGTATTACTCTCGGTGTAGTGGCCGTGTATTACCCCCGGTCTTGTATGTGTTTATTACCCCTGGTGTAGTGGGGTGTATTAACCCCGTTGCAGTTGGGGTTTATTTCTCTCGGTGTAGTGGTGGTATATTACTCTCAGTGTAGTGAGGGTGTATTACTCTCGGTGTAGTGGGGATGTATTAATCTTGGTGTAGTGGGGGTGTATTATTCTCGGTGTAGTGGTGGTATATTACTCTCAGTGTAGTGAGGGTGTATTACCCGCGATGCAGTGGGGGTGTATTACTCTCGGTGCAGTGGGGATGTATTACTCTCGGTTTAGTGGGTGTGTATTACTCTCGGTGTAGTCGGGGTCTATTACCCCCGGTCTTGTGGGGATTTATTACCCGTGGTGTAGTGGGAATGTATTAACCCCGTTGTAGTCGGGGTGTATTTCCCCCGGTGTAGTGGGGGTGTATTACTCTTGGTTTAATGGGGGTGTATTACTCTCGGTGTATTGGGGGTGTATTAGTCTCAGTGAAGTGGGGGGTGTATTACTCTCGGTGTAGTGAGGATGTATTACTCTCGGTGTCGTGGGGGTGTATTACTGTCGGTGTAGTGGGGGTGTATTACTCTCGGTGTAGTGGGGGTGTATTACTCTCGGTGTAGTGGGGATGTATTACTCTCGGTGTAGTGGGGGTGTATTACTCTCGGTGTAGTGGGGGTGTATTACTCTCGGTGTAGTGGGGGTATATTACTCTCGGTGTAGTGGGTGTGTATTACCCGCGGTGTAGTGGGGATGTATTAACCCCGTTGTAGTTGTGGTGTATTTCCCCCGGTGTAGTGGGGGTGTATTACTCTTGGTTTAATGGGGGTGTATTACTCTCGGTGTATTGGGGGTGTATTAGTCTTGGTGAAGTGGGGGTGTATTACTCTCGGTGTATTGGGGGTGAATTACTCTCGGTGTATTAGGGGTGTATTACTCTCGGTGTGGTGGCCGTGTATTACCCCCGGTCTTGTGGGGGTTTATTACCCCTGGTGTAGTGGGGGTGTATTAACCCCGTTGCAGTTGGGGTGTATTAATCTCGGTGTAGTGGTGGTGTATTACTCTCGGTGTAGTGGTGGTGTATTACTCTCGGTGTAGTGGTGGTGTATTACTCTCGGTGTAGTGGCGGTGTATTACTCTCGGTGTAGTGGCGGTGTGTTACTGTCAGTGTAGTGGAGGTGTATTACTCTCGGCGTAGTGTTGGTGTATTACTCTCGGTGTAGGAGGGGTGTATTACTCTCGGTGTAGTGGGCGTGTATTTCCCCTGGTCTTGTGGGTGTTTATTACCCCTGGTGTAGTGGGGTGTATTAACCCCGTTGCAGTTGGGGTGTATAACTCTCGGTGTAGTGGGGGTGAATTACTCTCGGTGTAGTGGTGGTGTATTACTCTCGGTGTAGTGGGGGTGTATTACTCTCGGTGTAGTGGGGATGTATTAATCTTGGTGTAGTGGGGGTGTATTACTCTCGGTGTAGTGGGGGTGTATTACTCTCGGTGTAGTGGGGGTGTATTAGTCTCGGTGTAGTGGGGGTGTATTACTCTCGGTGTAGTTGCGATGTATTACTCTTGCTGTAGTGGCGGTGCATTACCCGCGGTGTATTGGTCTCGGTGTAGTGGGGGTGTATTACTCTCGGTGAATTGGTGGTGTATTACTCTCGGTGTAGTGGCGGTGTGTTACTCTCGGTGTAGTGGGGATGTATTACTCTCGGTGTAGTGGGGGTGTATTACTCTCGGTGTAGTAGGGGTGTATTACTCTCGGTGTAGTGGGCGTGTATTACCCCCGGTCTTGTGGGTGTTTATTACCCCTGGTGTAGTGGGGTGTATTAACCCCGTTGCAGTTGGGGTGTATTACTCTCGGTGTAGTGGGGGTGAATTACTCTCGGTGTAGTGGTGGTGTATTACTCTCGGTGTAGTGGGGGTGTATTACTCTCGATGTACTGGGGATGTATTAATCTTGGTGTAGTGGGGGTGTATTACTCTTGGTGTAGTGGGGGTGTATTACTCTCGGTTTAGTGGGGGTGTATTACTCCTGATGTAGTGGGGTTTATTACTCTCGGTGTAGTGGGGGTGTATTACTCTCGGTGTAGTGGGGATGTATTACTTCGGTGTAGTGGGGGTGTATTACTCTCGGTGTAGTGGGGGTGTATTAGTCTCGGTGTAGTAGGGGTGTATTAGTCTCGGTGTAGTAGGGGTGTATTACTTCCGGTGTAGTGGGGGTGTATTACTCTCGGTGCAGTGGGGATGTATTACTCTCGGTTTAGTGTGTGTGTATTACTCTCGGTGTAGTCGGGGTGTATTACCCCCGGTCTTGTGGGGATTTATTACCCGTGGTGTAGTGGGAATGTATTAACCCCGTTGTAGTCGGGGTGTATTTCCCCCGGTGTAGTGGGGGTTTATTACTCTTGGTTTAATGGGGGTGTATTACTCTCGGTGTATTGGGGGTGTATTAGTCTCAGTGAAGTGGGGGTGTATTACTCTCGGTGTAGTGAGGATGTATTACTCTCGGTGTCGTGGGGGTGTATTACTGTCGGTGTAGTGGGGGTGTATTACTCTCGGTGTAGTGGGGGTGTATTACTCTCGGTGTAGTGGGGATGTATTACTCTCGGTGTAGTGGGGGTGTATTACTCTCGGTGTAGTGGGGGTGTATTACTCTCGGTGTAGTGGGGGTATATTACTCTCGGTGTAGTGGGTGTGTATTACCCACGGTGTAGTGCGGATGTATTAACCCCGTTGTAGTTGTGGTGTATTTCCCCCGGTGTAGTGGGGGTGTGTTACTCTTGGTTTAATGGGGGTGTATTACTCTCGGTGTATTGGGGGTGTATTAGTCTTGGTGAAGTGGGGGTGTATTACTCTCGGTGTATTGGGGGTGAATTACTCTCGGTGTAGTAGGGGTGTATTACTCTCGGTGTGGTGGCCGTGTATTACCCCCGGTCTTGTGGGGGTTTATTACCCCTGGTGTAGTGGGGGTGTATTAACCCCGTTGCAGTTGGGGTGTATTAATCTCGGTGTAGTGGTGGTGTATTACTCTCGGTGTAGTGGTGGTGTATTACTCTCGCTGTAGTGGTGGTGTATTACTCTCGGTGTAGTGGCGGTGTATTACTCTCGGTGTAGTGGCGGTGTGTTACTGTCAGTGTAGTGGAGGTGTATTACTCTCGGCGTAGTGTTGGTGTATTACTCTCGGTGTAGTAGGGGTGTATTACTCTCGGTGTAGTGGGCGTGTATTTCCCCTGGTCTTGTGGGTGTTTATTACCCCTGGTGTAGTGGGGTGTATTAACCCCGTTGCAGTTGGGGTGTATAACTCTCGGTGTAGTGGGGGTGAATTACTCTCGGTGTAGTGGTGGTGTATTACTCTCGGTGTAGTGGGGGTGTATTACTCTCGGTGTAGTGGGGATGTATTAATCTTGGTGTAGTGGGGGTGTATTACTCTCGGTGTAGTGGGGGTGTATTACTCTCGGTGTAGTGGGGGTGTATTAGTCTCGGTGTAGTGGGGGTGTATTACTCTCGGTGTAGTGGCGATGTATTACTCTTGCTGTAGTGGCGGTGCATTACCCGCGGTGTATTGGTCTCGGTGTAGTGGTGGTGTATTACTCTCGGTGAATTGGTGGTGTATTACTCTCGGTGCAGTGGCGGTGTGTTACTCTCGGTGTAGTGGGGGTGTATTACTCTCGGTGTAGTGGGGGTGTATTACTCTCGGTGTAGTAGGGGTGTATTACTCTCGGTGTAGTGGGCGTGTATTACCCCCGGTCTTGTGGGTGTTTATTACCCCTGGTGTAGTGGGGTGTATTAACCCCGTTGCAGTTGGGGTGTATTACTCTCGGTGTAGTGGGGGTGAATTACTCTCGGTGTAGTGGTGGTGTATTACTCTCGGTGCAGTGGGGGTGTATTACTCTCGATGTACTGGGGATGTATTAATCTTGGTGTAGTGGGGGTGTATTACTCTTGGTGTAGTGGGGGTGTATTACTCTCGGTTTAGTGGGGGTGTATTACTCCTGATGAAGTGGGGTTTATTACTCTCGGTGTAGTGGGGGTGTATTACTCTCGGTGTAGTGGGGATGTATTACTTCGGTGTAGTGGGGGTGTATTACTCTCGGTGTAGTGGGGATGTATTAGTCTCGGTGTAGTAGGGGTGTATTAGTCTCGGTGTAGTAGGGGTGTATTACTCCCGGTGTAGTGGGTTGTATTACTCTCGGTGCAGTGGGGATGTATTACTCTTGTTGTAGTGGGGGTGTATTACCCCACCGGTGTAGTGGGGGTGTATCACTCTCGGTGTAGTGGTGGTGTATTACTCTCGGTGTAGTGGGAATGTATTACTCTCGGTGTCGTGGGGATGTGTTACTCTCGGTGAAGATGGGGTGTGTTACTCTCGGTGTAGTGGGGGTGTATTACTCTCGGTGTAGTGGGGATGTATTACTCTCGTTGTAGTGTGGGTGTATTACCCGCGGTGTAGTGAGGGTGTATTACTCTCGGTGTAGTGGGGGTGTATTACTCTTGGTGTAGTGGGGGTGTATTACTCAGTGCAGTGGGGGTGTATTATTCTCGGTGTCGTGGTGGTGTATTACTCTTGGTGTAGTGGACGTGTATTACTCTCGGTGTAGTGGAGGTGTATACCCCCAGGTGTAGTGGGGGTGTATTACTCTCGGTGTAGTGGGGGTTTAATCCCCCTGGTGTAGTGGGGGTGTATTGCTCTCGGTGTAGTGGGTGTGTATTACCCCGGGTGTAGTGGGGGTGTGTTACTCTCGGTGTAGTGTGGGTGTATTACTCTCGGTGTAGTGGGGGTGTATTACTCTCGCTATAGTGGGGGTGTATTACTCTCGGTGTAGTGGGGTGTATTCCGCCTGGTGTAGTGGGGGTGTATTACTCTCGGTGTAGTGGGTGTGTATTAATCTCGGTATAGTGGGGGTGTATTACTCTCGGTGTAATGGGGTGTATTACCCCCGGTCTTGTGGGGGTTTATTACCCCTGGTGTAGTGGGAGTGTATTAACCCCGTTGTAGTTGGGGTGTATTACTCTCGGTGTAGTGGGGGTGTATTACTCTCGGTGTAGTAGGGTTGTATTACTCTCGGTGTAGTGGGCGTGTATTACCCCCGGTCTTGTGGGGGTTTATTACCCCTGGTGTAGTGGGGGTGAATTAACCCCGTTGCAGTTGGGGTGTATTACTCTCGGTGTAGTGGGGGTGTGTTACTCTCGGTGTAGTGGGGGTATATTACTCTCGGTGTAGTGGGGGTGTATTAATCTCGGTGTAGTGGTGGTGCATTACTCTCGGTGTAGTGGTGGTGTATAACTCTCGGTGTCGTGGCGGTGTGTTACTCTCGGTGTAGTGGGGGTATATTACTCTCGGTGTAGTGGGGGTGTATTACTCTCGGTGTAGTCGGGGTGTATTACTCTCGGTGTAGTGGGCGTGTATTAACCCCGGTCTTGTGGGGGTTTATTACTCTCGGTGTAGTGGGGGTGTATTAATCTCAGTATAGTGGGGGTGTATTACTCTCGGTGTAGTGGGGGTATATTACTCTCGGTGTAGTGGGGGTGTATTACTCTCGGTGTAGTAGGGGTGTATTACTCTCGGTGTAGTGGGCGTGTATTAACCCCGGTCTTGTGGGGGTTTATTACCCCTGTTGTAGTGGGGGTTTATTAACCCCGTTGCAGTTGGGGTGTATTACTCTCGGTGTAGTGGGGGTATATTACTCTCGGTGTAGTGGGGGTGTATTACTCTCGGTGTAGTGGGGGTGTATTACTCTCGGTGTAGTGGGTGTGTATTAATGTTGGTATAGTGGAGGTGTATTACTCTCGGTGTAGTGGGGGTGTATTACTCTCGGTGTAATGTGGTGTATTACCCCCGGTCTTGTGGGGGTTTATTACCCCTGGTGTAGTGGGGGTGTATTAACCCCGTTGCAGTTGGGGTGTATAACTCTCGTCTCGGTGTAGTGGGGGTGTATTAACCCCGTTGTAGTTGGGTTGTATTACTCTCGGTGTAGTGGGGGTGTATTACTCTCGGTGTAGTGGTGGTGTATTACTCTCGGTGTAGTGGCGGTGTGTTACTCTCGGTGTAGTGGGGGTGTATTACTCTCGGTGTAGTAGGGGTGTATTACTCTCGGTGTAGTGGGCGAGTATTACCCCCGGTCTTGTGGGGGTTTATTACCCCTGGTGTAGTGGGGGTGTATTAACCCCGTTGCAGTTGGTGTGTATTACTCTCGGTGTAGTGGGGGTGTATTAATCTCGGTGTAGTGGGGGTGCATTACTCTCGGTGTAGTGGTGGTGTATTACTCTCGATGTAGTGGTGGTGTATTACTCTCAGTGTAGTCGCGGTGTGTTACTCTCAGTGTAGTGGGGGTGTATTACTCTCGGTATAGTTGGGGTTTATTACTCTCGGTGTAGTGGTGGTATATTACTCTCAGTGTAGTGGGGGTGTATTACTCTCGGTGTAGTGGGGATGTATTAATCTTGGTGTAGTGTGGGTGTATTACTCTCGGTGTAGTGGGGGTGTATTAATCTCGGTGTAGTGGGGGTGTATTACCTGCGGTGCAGTGGGGGTGTATTACCCGCGGTGCAGTGGGGGTGTATTACTCTCGGTGCAGTGGGGATGTATTACTCTCGGTTTAGTGGATGTGTATTACTCTTGGTGTAGTGGGCGTGTATTAACCCCCGTCTTGTGGGGGTTTATTACCCCTGTTGTAGTGGGGGTTTATTAACCCCGTTGCAGTTGGGGTGTATTACTCTCGGTGTAGTGGGGGTGAATTACTCTCGGTGTAGTGGGGGTATATTACTCTCGGTGTAGTGGGGGTATATTACTCTCGGTGTAGTGGGGGTGTATTACTCTCGGTGTAGTGGGGATGTATTAATCTTGGTGTAGTGGGGGTGTATTACTCTCGGTGTAGTGGGGGTGTATTACTCTCGGTGTAGTGGGTGTGTATTAATCTCGGTATAGTGGGGGTGTATTACTCTCAGTGTAGTGGGGGTGTATTACTCTCGGTGTAATGGGGTGTATTACCCCCGGTCTTGTGGGGGTTTATTACCCCTGGTGTAGTGGGGGTGTATTAACCCCGTTGTAGTTGGGGTGTATTACTCTCGGTGTAGTGGGGGTGTATTACTCTCGGTGTAGTGGCGGTGTGTTACTCTCGGTGTAGTGGGGCTTATTACTCTCGGTGTAGTAGGGGTGTATTACTCTTGGTGTAGTGGGCGAGTATTACCCCCGGTCTTGTGGGGGTTTATTACCCCTGGTGTAGTGGGGGTGTATTAACCCCGTTGCAGTTGGGGTGTATTACTCTCGGTGTAGTGGGGGTGCATTACTCTCGGTGTAGTGGTGGTGTATTACTCTCGATGTCATGGTGGTGTATTACTCTCGGTGTAGTGGCGGTGTGTTACTCTCAGTGTAGTGGGGGTGTATTACTCTCGGTGTAGTTGGGGTGTATTACTCTCGGTGTAGTAGGGGTGTATTACTCTCGGTGTAGTGGCCGTGTATTACCCCCGGTCTTGTATGTGTTTATTACCCCTGGTGTAGTGGGGTGTATTAACCCCGTTGCAGTTGGGGTTTATTACTCTCGGTGTAGTGGGGTTTATTACTCTCGGTGTAGTGGGGGTGTATTACTCTCGGTGTAGTGGGGCTGTATTACTTCGGTGTAGTGGGGGTGTATTACTCTCGGTGTAGTGGGGGTGTATTAGTCTCGGTGTAGTAGGGGTGTATTAGTCTCGGTGTAGTAGGGGTGTATTACTCCTGGTGTAGTGGGGGTGTATTACTCTCGGTGCAGTGGGGATGTATAACTCTTGGTGTAGTGGGGGTGTATTACCCCCCCGGTGTAGTGGGGGTGTATCACTCTCGGTGTAGTGGTGGTGTATTACTCTCGGTGTAGTGGGAATCTATTACTCTCGGTGTCGTGGGGATGTGTTACTCTCGGTGAAGTTGGGGTGTGTTACTCTCGGTGTAGTGGGGGTGTATTACTCTCGGTGTAGTGGGGATGTATTACTCTCGTTGTAGTGTGGGTGTATTACCCGCGGTGTAGTGAGGGTGTATTACTCTCGGTGTAGTGGGTGTGTATTACTCTTGGTGTAATGGGGGTGTATTACTCGGTGCAGTGGGGGTGTATTATTCTCGGTGTCGTGGTGGTGTATTACTCTTGGTGTAGTGGACGTGTATTACTCTCGGTGTAGTGGAGGTGTATACCCCCAGGTGTAGTGGGGGTGTATTACTCTCGGTGTAGTGGGGGTTTAATCCCCCTGGTGTAGTGGAGGTGTATTACTCTCGGTGTAGTGGGTGTGTATTACCCCGGGTGTAGTGGGCGTGTGTTACTCTCGGTGTAGTGGGGGTGTATTACTCTCGGTGTAGTGGGGTGTATTCCCCCTGGTGTAGTGGGGGTGTATTACTCTCGGTGTAGTGGGTGTGTATTAATCTCGGTATAGTGGGGGTGTATTACTCTCGGTGTAATGGGGTGTATTAACCCCGGTCTTGTGGGGGTTTATTACCCCTGGTGTAGTGGGAGTGTATTAACCCCGTTGTAGTTGGGGTGTATTACTCTCGGTGTAGTGGGGGTGTATTACTCTCGGTGTAGTAGGGTTGTATTACTCTCGGTGTAGTGGGCGTGTATTACCCCCGGTCTTGTGGGGGTTTATTACCCCTGGTGTAGTGGGGGTGAATTAACCCCGTTGCAGTTGGGGTGTATTACTCTCGGTGTAGTGGGGGTGTATTACTCTCGGTGTAGTGGGGGTATATTACTCTCGGTGTAGTGGGGGTGTATTACTCTCGGTGTAGTGGGGGTGTATTACTCTCGGTGTAGTGGGTGTGTATTAATGTTGGTATAGTGGGGGTGTATTACTCTCGGTGTAGTGGGGGTGTATTACTCTCGGTGTAATGGGGTGTATTACCCCCGGTCTTGTGGGGGTTTATTACCCCTGGTGTAGTGGGGGTGTATTAACCCCGTTGCAGTTGGGGTGTATAACTCTCGTCTCGGTGTAGTGGGGGTGTATTAACCCCGTTGTAGTTGGGTTGTATTACTCTCGGTGTAGTGGGGGTGTATTACTCTCGGTGTAGTGGTGGTGTATTACTCTCGGTGTAGTAGGGGTGTATTACTCTCGGTGTAGTGGGCGAGTATTACCCCCGGTCTTGTGGGGGTTTATTACCCCTGGTGTAGTGGGGGTGTATTAACCCCGTTGCAGTTGGTGTGTATTACTCTCGGTGTAGTGGGGGTGTATTAATCTCGGTGTAGTGGGGGTGCATTACTCTCGGTGTAGTGGTGGTGTATTACTCTCGATGTAGTGGTGGTGTATTACTCTCAGTGTAGTCGCGGTGTGTTACTCTCAGTGTAGTGGGGGTGTATTACTCTCGGTATAGTTGGGGTTTATTACTCTCGGTGTAGTGGGGATGTATTAATCTTGGTGTAGTGTGGGTGTATTACTCTCGGTGTAGTGGGGGTGTATTACTCTCGGTGTAGTGGGGGTGTATTAATCTCGGTGTAGTGGGGGTGTATTACACGCGGTGCAGTGGGGGTGTATTACTCTCGGTGCAGTGGGGATGTATTACTCTTGGTTTAGTGGGTGTGTATTACTCTTGGTGTAGTCGGGGTGTATTACCCCCGGTCTTGTGGGGATTTATTGCCCTTGGTGTAGTGGGGATGTATTAACCCCGTTGTAGTTGGGGTGTATTTCCCCCGGTGTAGTGGGGGTGTATTACTCTTGGTTTAATGGGGGTGTATTACTCTCGGTGTAGTAAGGGTTTATTACTCTCGGTGTAGTGGGCGTGTATTAACCCCGGTCTTGTGGGGGTTTATTACCCCTGTTGTAGTGGGGGTTTATTAACCCCGTTGCAGTTGAGGTGTATTACTCTCGGTGTAGTGGCCGTGTATTACCCCCGGTCTTGTGGGGGTTTATTACCCCTGGTGTAGTGGGGGTGTATTAACCCCATTGCAGTTGGGGTGTATTAATCTCGGTGTAGTGGTGGTGTATTACTCTCGGTGTAGTGGTGGTGTATTACTCTCGGTGTAGTGGTGGTGTATTACTCTCGGTGTAGTGGCGGTGTATTACTCTCGGTGTAGTGGCGGTGTGTTACTGTCAGTGTAGTGGAGGTGTATTACTCTCGGCGTAGTGGTGGTGTATTACTCTCGGTGTAGTAGGGGTGTATTACTCTCGGTGTAGTGGGCGTGTATTACCCCCGGTCTTGTGGGTGTTTATTACCCCTGGTGTAGTGGGGTGTATTAACCCCGTTGCAGTTGGGGTGTATTACTCTCGGTGTAGTGGGGATGAATTACTCTCGGTGTAGTGGTGGTGTATTACTCTCGGTGTAGTGGGGGTGTATTACTCTCGGTGTAGTGGGGATGTATTAATCATGATGTAGTGGGGGTGTATTACTCTCGGTGTAGTGGGGGTGTATTACTCTCGGTGTAGTGGGGGTGAATTACTCTCGGTGTAGTGGCGGTGTGTTACTCTCGGTGTAGTGGGGGTGTATTACTCTCGGTGTAGTGGGGATGTATTAATCTTGGTGTAGTGGGGGTGTATTACTCTCGGTGTAGTGGGTGTGTATTAATCTCGGTATAGTGGGGGTGTATTACTCTCGGTGTAGTGGGGGTGTATTACTCTCGGTGTAATGGGGTGTATTACCCCCGGTCTTGTGGGGGTTTATTACCCCTGGTGTAGTGGGGGTGTATTAACCCCGTTGTAGTTGGGGTGTATTACTCTCGGTGTAGTGGGGGTGTATTACTCTCGGTGTAGTGGCGGTGTGTTACTCTCGGTGTAGTGGGGGTGTATTACTCTCGGTGTAGTGGGGGTGTATTACTCTCGGTGTAGTAGGGGTGTATTACTCTTGGTGTAGTGGGCGAGTATTACCCCCGGTCTTGTGGGGGTTTATTACCCCTGGTGTAGTGGGGGTGTATTAACCCCGTTGCAGTTGGGGTGTATTACTCTCGGTGTAGTGGGGGTGCATTACTCTCGGTGTAGTGGTGGTGTATTACTCTCGATGTCGTGGTGGTGTATTACTCTCGGTGTAGTGGCGGTGTGTTACTCTCAGTGTAGTGGGGGTGTATTACTCTCGGTGTAGTTGGGGTGTATTACTCTCGGTGTAGTAGGGGTGTATTACTCTCGGTGTAGTGGCCGTGTATTACCCCCGGTCTTGTATGTGTTTATTACCCCTGGTGTAGTGGGGTGTATTAACCCCGTTGCAGTTGGGGTTTATTACTCTCGGTGTAGTGGTGGTATATTACTCTCAGTGTAGTGGGGGTGTATTACTCTCGGTGTAGTGGGGATGTATTAATCTTGGTGTAGTGGGGGTGTATTACTCTCGGTGTAGTGGGGGTGTATTACTCTCGGTGTAGTGGGGGTGTATTACTCTCGGTGTAGTGGGGGTGTATTACTCTCGGTGCAGTGGGGGTGTATTAATCTCGGTGTAGTGGGGGTGTATTACCCGCGGTACAGTGGGGGTGTATTACTCTCGGTGCAGTGGGGATGTATTACTCTCGGTTTAGTAGGTGTGTATTACTCTCGGTGTAGTCGGGGTGTATTACCCCCGGTCTTGTGGGGATTTATTACCCGTGGTGTAGTGGGAATGTATTAACCCCGTTGTAGTTGGGGTGTATTTCACCCGGTGTAGTGGGGGTGTATTACTCTTGGTTTAATGGGGGTGTATTACTCTCGGTGTATTGGGGGTGTATTAGTCTCGGTGAAGTAGGGGTGTATTACTCTCGGTGTAGTGGGGATGTATTACTCTCGGTGTCATGGGGGTGTATTACTGTCGGTGTAGTGGGGGTGTATTACTCTCGGTGTAGTGGGGGTGTATTACTCTCGGTGTAGTGGGGATGTATTACTCTCGGTGTAGTGGGGGTGTATTACTCTCGGTGTAGTGGGGGTGTATTACTCTCGGTGTAGTGGGGGTATATTACTCTCGGTGTAGTGGGTGTGTATTACCCGCGGTGTAGTGGGGATGTATTAACCCCGTTGTAGTTGGGGTGTATTTCCCCCGGTGTAGTGGGGGTGTATTACTCTTGGTTTAATGGGGGTGTATTACTCTCGGTGTATTGGGGGTGTATTAGTCTCGGTGAAGTGGGGGTGTATTACTCTCGGTGTATTGGGGGTGAATTACTCTCGGTGTTTTGGTGGTGTATTACTCTGGGTGTAGTGGGGGTGTATTACTCTCGGTGTAGTGGGGATGTATTAATCTTGGTGTAGTGGGGGTGTATTACTCTCGGTGTAGTGGGGGTGTATTACTCTCGGTGTAGTGGTTTGTATTAATCTCGGTATAGTGGGGATGTATTACTCTCGGTGTAGTGGGGGTGTATAACTCTCGGTGTAGTGGGGGTGTATTACGCTCGGTGTAGTAGGGGTGTATTACTCTCGGTGTAGTGGCCATGTATTAACCCCTGTCTTGTGGGGGTTTATTACCACTGGTGTAGTGGGGGTGTATAACCCCGTTGCAGTTGGGGTGTATTACTCTCGGTGTAGTGGGCGTGAATTACTCTCGGTGTAGTGGTGGTGTATTACTCTCGGTGTAGTGGGGGTGTATTACTCTCGGTGTAGTGGGGATGGAAAATCTTGGTGTAGTGGGGGTGTATTACTCTCAGTGTAGTGGGGGTGTATTACTCTCGGTGTAGTGGGTGTGTATTAATCTCGGTATAGTGGGTGTGTATTACTCTCGGTGTAGTGGGGGTGTATTACTCATGGTGTAATGGGGTGTATTATCCCCAGCCTTGTGGGGGTTTATTACCCCTGGTGTAGCGGGGGTGTATTAACGCCGTTGTAGTTGGGGTTTATTACTCTCGGTGAATTGGTGGTGTATTACTCGCGGTGTAGTGGCGGTGTGTTACTCTCGGTGTAGTGGGGGTGTATTACTCTCGGTGTAGTGGGAGTGTATTACTCTCGGTGTAGTAGGGGTGTATTACTCTCGGTGTAGTGGCCGTGTATTACCCCCGGTCTTGTGGGGGTTTATTACCCCTGGTGTAGTGGGGGTGTATTAACCCCATTGCAGTTGGGGTGTATTAATCTCGGTGTAGTGGTGGTGTATTACTCTCGGTGTAGTGGTGGTGTATTACTCTCGGTGTAGTGGTGGTGTATTACTCTCGGTGTAGTGGCGGTGTATTACACTCGGTGTAGTGGCGGTGTGTTACTGTCAGTGTAGTGGAGGTGTATTACTCTCGGCGTAGTGGTGGTGTATTACTCTCGGTGTAGTAGGGGTGTATTACTCTCGGTGTAGTGGGCGTGTATTACCCCCGGTCTTGTGGGTGTTTATTACCCCTGGTGTAGTGGGGTGTATTAACCCCGTTGCAGTTGGGGTGTATTACTCTCGGTGTAGTGGGGATGAATTACTCTCGGTGTAGTGGTGGTGTATTACTCTCGGTGTAGTGGGGGTGTATTACTCTCGGTGTAGTGGGGATGTATTAATCTTGGTGTAGTGGGGGTGTATTACTCTCGGTGTAGTGGGGTGTATTCCCCCTGGTGTAGTGGGGGTGTATTACTCTCGGTGTAGTGGGTGTGTATTAACCCGGGTGTAGTGGGGGTGTGTTACTCTCGGTGTAGTGTGGGTGTATTACTCTCGGTGTAGTGGGGGTGTATTACTCTCGCTATAGTGGGGGTGTATTACTCTCGGTGTAGTGGGGTGTATTCCCCCTGGTGTAGTGGGGGTGTATTACTCTCGGTGTAGTGGGTGTGTATTAATCTCGGTATAGTGGGGGTGTATTACTCTCGGTGTAATGGGGTGTATTACCCCCGGTCTTGTGGGGGTTTATTACCCCTGGTGTAGTGGGAGTGTATTAACCCCGTTGTAGTTGGGGTGTATTACTCTCGGTGTAGTGGGGGTGTATTACTCTCGGTGTAGTAGGGTTGTATTACTCTCGGTGTAGTGGGCGTGTATTACCCCCGGTCTTGTGGGGGTTTATTACCCCTGGTGTAGTGGGGGTGAATTAACCCCGTTGCAGTTGGGGTGTATTACTCTCGGTGTAGTGGGGGTGTGTTACTCTCGGTGTAGTGGGGGTATATTACTCTCGGTGTAGTGGGGGTGTATTAATCTCGGTGTAGTGGTGGTGCATTACTCTCGGTGTAGTGGTGGTGTATAACTCTCGGTGTCGTGGCGGTGTGTTACTCTCGGTGTAGTGGGGGTATATTACTCTCGGTGTAGTGGGGGTGTATTACTCTCGGTGTAGTCGGGGTGTATTACTCTCGGTGTAGTGGGCGTGTATTAACCCCGGTCTTGTGGGGGTTTATTACTCTCGGTGTAGTGGGGGTGTATTAATCTCAGTATAGTGGGGGTGTATTACTCTCGGTGTAGTGGGGGTATATTACTCTCGGTGTAGTGGGGGTGTATTACTCTCGGTGTAGTAGGGGTGTATTACTCTCGGTGTAGTGGGCGTGTATTAACCCCGGTCTTGTGGGGGTTTATTACCCCTGTTGTAGTGGGGGTTTATTAACCCCGTTGCAGTTGGGGTGTATTACTCTCGGTGTAGTGGGGGTATATTACTCTCGGTGTAGTGGGGGTGTATTACTCTCGGTGTAGTGGGGGTGTATTACTCTCGGTGTAGTGGGTGTGTATTAATGTTGGTATAGTGGAGGTGTATTACTCTCGGTGTAGTGGGGGTGTATTACTCTCGGTGTAATGTGGTGTATTACCCCCGGTCTTGTGGGGGTTTATTACCCCTGGTGTAGTGGGGGTGTATTAACCCCGTTGCAGTTGGGGTGTATAACTCTCGTCTCGGTGTAGTGGGGGTGTATTAACCCCGTTGTAGTTGGGTTGTATTACTCTCGGTGTAGTGGGGGTGTATTACTCTCGGTGTAGTGGTGGTGTATTACTCTCGGTGTAGTGGCGGTGTGTTACTCTCGGTGTAGTGGGGGTGTATTACTCTCGGTGTAGTAGGGGTGTATTACTCTCGGTGTAGTGGGCGAGTATTACCCCCGGTCTTGTGGGGGTTTATTACCCCTGGTGTAGTGGGGGTGTATTAACCCCGTTGCAGTTGGTGTGTATTACTCTCGGTGTAGTGGGGGTGTATTAATCTCGGTGTAGTGGGGGTGCATTACTCTCGGTGTAGTGGTGGTGTATTACTCTCGATGTAGTGGTGGTGTATTACTCTCAGTGTAGTCGCGGTGTGTTACTCTCAGTGTAGTGGGGGTGTATTACTCTCGGTATAGTTGGGGTTTATTACTCTCGGTGTAGTGGTGGTATATTACTCTCAGTGTAGTGGGGGTGTATTACTCTCGGTGTAGTGGGGATGTATTAATCTTGGTGTAGTGTGGGTGTATTACTCTCGGTGTAGTGGGGGTGTATTAATCTCGGTGTAGTGGGGGTGTATTACCTGCGGTGCAGTGGGGGTGTATTACCCGCGGTGCAGTGGGGGTGTATTACTCTCGGTGCAGTGGGGATGTATTACTCTCGGTTTAGTGGATGTGTATTACTCTTGGTGTAGTGGGCGTGTATTAACCCCCGTCTTGTGGGGGTTTATTACCCCTGTTGTAGTGGGGGTTTATTAACCCCGTTGCAGTTGGGGTGTATTACTCTCGGTGTAGTGGGGGTGAATTACTCTCGGTGTAGTGGGGGTATATTACTCTCGGTGTAGTGGGGGTATATTACTCTCGGTGTAGTGGGGGTGTATTACTCTCGGTGTAGTGGGGATGTATTAATCTTGGTGTAGTGGGGGTGTATTACTCTCGGTGTAGTGGGGGTGTATTACTCTCGGTGTAGTGGGTGTGTATTAATCTCGGTATAGTGGGGGTGTATTACTCTCGGTGTAGTGGGGGTGTATTACTCTCGGTGTAATGGGGTGTATTACCCCCGGTCTTGTGGGGGTTTATTACCCCTGGTGTAGTGGGGGTGTATTAACCCCGTTGTAGTTGGGGTGTATTACTCTCGGTGTAGTGGGGGTGTATTACTCTCGGTGTAGTGGCGGTGTGTTACTCTCGGTGTAGTGGGGCTTATTACTCTCGGTGTAGTAGGGGTGTATTACTCTTGGTGTAGTGGGCGAGTATTACCCCCGGTCTTGTGGGGGTTTATTACCCCTGGTGTAGTGGGGGTGTATTAACCCCGTTGCAGTTGGGGTGTATTACTCTCGGTGTAGTGGGGGTGCATTACTCTCGGTGTAGTGGTGGTGTATTACTCTCGATGTCATGGTGGTGTATTACTCTCGGTGTAGTGGCGGTGTGTTACTCTCAGTGTAGTGGGGGTGTATTACTCTCGGTGTAGTTGGGGTGTATTACTCTCGGTGTAGTAGGGGTGTATTACTCTCGGTGTAGTGGCCGTGTATTACCCCCGGTCTTGTATGTGTTTATTACCCCTGGTGTAGTGGGGTGTATTAACCCCGTTGCAGTTGGGGTTTATTACTCTCGGTGTAGTGGGGTTTATTACTCTCGGTGTAGTGGGGGTGTATTACTCTCGGTGTAGTGGGGCTGTATTACTTCGGTGTAGTGGGGGTGTATTACTCTCGGTGTAGTGGGGGTGTATTAGTCTCGGTGTAGTAGGGGTGTATTAGTCTCGGTGTAGTAGGGGTGTATTACTCCTGGTGTAGTGGGGGTGTATTACTCTCGGTGCAGTGGGGATGTATAACTCTTGGTGTAGTGGGGGTGTATTACCCCCCCGGTGTAGTGGGGGTGTATCACTCTCGGTGTAGTGGTGGTGTATTACTCTCGGTGTAGTGGGAATCTATTACTCTCGGTGTCGTGGGGATGTGTTACTCTCGGTGAAGTTGGGGTGTGTTACTCTCGGTGTAGTGGGGGTGTATTACTCTCGGTGTAGTGGGGATGTATTACTCTCGTTGTAGTGTGGGTGTATTACCCGCGGTGTAGTGAGGGTGTATTACTCTCGGTGTAGTGGGTGTGTATTACTCTTGGTGTAATGGGGGTGTATTACTCGGTGCAGTGGGGGTGTATTATTCTCGGTGTCGTGGTGGTGTATTACTCTTGGTGTAGTGGACGTGTATTACTCTCGGTGTAGTGGAGGTGTATACCCCCAGGTGTAGTGGGGGTGTATTACTCTCGGTGTAGTGGGGGTTTAATCCCCCTGGTGTAGTGGAGGTGTATTACTCTCGGTGTAGTGGGTGTGTATTACCCCGGGTGTAGTGGGCGTGTGTTACTCCCGGTGTAGTGGGGGTGTATTACTCTCGGTGTAGTGGGGTGTATTCCCCCTGGTGTAGTGGGGGTGTATTACTCTCGGTGTAGTGGGTGTGTATTAATCTCGGTATAGTGGGGGTGTATTACTCTCGGTGTAATGGGGTGTATTAACCCCGGTCTTGTGGGGGTTTATTACCCCTGGTGTAGTGGGAGTGTATTAACCCCGTTGTAGTTGGGGTGTATTACTCTCGGTGTAGTGGGGGTGTATTACTCTCGGTGTAGTAGGGTTGTATTACTCTCGGTGTAGTGGGCGTGTATTACCCCCGGTCTTGTGGGGGTTTATTACCCCTGGTGTAGTGGGGGTGAATTAACCCCGTTGCAGTTGGGGTGTATTACTCTCGGTGTAGTGGGGGTGTATTACTCTCGGTGTAGTGGGGGTATATTACTCTCGGTGTAGTGGGGGTGTATTACTCTCGGTGTAGTGGGGGTGTATTACTCTCGGTGTAGTGGGTGTGTATTAATGTTGGTATAGTGGGGGTGTATTACTCTCGGTGTAGTGGGGGTGTATTACTCTCGGTGTAATGGGGTGTATTACCCCCGGTCTTGTGGGGGTTTATTACCCCTGGTGTAGTGGGGGTGTATTAACCCCGTTGCAGTTGGGGTGTATAACTCTCGTCTCGGTGTAGTGGGGGTGTATTAACCCCGTTGTAGTTGGGTTGTATTACTCTCGGTGTAGTGGGGGTGTATTACTCTCGGTGTAGTGGTGGTGTATTACTCTCGGTGTAGTAGGGGTGTATTACTCTCGGTGTAGTGGGCGAGTATTACCCCCGGTCTTGTGGGGGTTTATTACCCCTGGTGTAGTGGGGGTGTATTAACCCCGTTGCAGTTGGTGTGTATTACTCTCGGTGTAGTGGGGGTGTATTAATCTCGGTGTAGTGGGGGTGCATTACTCTCGGTGTAGTGGTGGTGTATTACTCTCGATGTAGTGGTGGTGTATTACTCTCAGTGTAGTCGCGGTGTGTTACTCTCAGTGTAGTGGGGGTGTATTACTCTCGGTATAGTTGGGGTTTATTACTCTCGGTGTAGTGGGGATGTATTAATCTTGGTGTAGTGTGGGTGTATTACTCTCGGTGTAGTGGGGGTGTATTACTCTCGGTGTAGTGGGGGTGTATTAATCTCGGTGTAGTGGGGGTGTATTACACGCGGTGCAGTGGGGGTGTATTACTCTCGGTGCAGTGGGGATGTATTACTCTTGGTTTAGTGGGTGTGTATTACTCTTGGTGTAGTCGGGGTGTATTACCCCCGGTCTTGTGGGGATTTATTGCCCTTGGTGTAGTGGGGATGTATTAACCCCGTTGTAGTTGGGGTGTATTTCCCCCGGTGTAGTGGGGGTGTATTACTCTTGGTTTAATGGGGGTGTATTACTCTCGGTGTAGTAAGGGTTTATTACTCTCGGTGTAGTGGGCGTGTATTAACCCCGGTCTTGTGGGGGTTTATTACCCCTGTTGTAGTGGGGGTTTATTAACCCCGTTGCAGTTGAGGTGTATTACTCTCGGTGTAGTGGCCGTGTATTACCCCCGGTCTTGTGGGGGTTTATTACCCCTGGTGTAGTGGGGGTGTATTAACCCCATTGCAGTTGGGGTGTATTAATCTCGGTGTAGTGGTGGTGTATTACTCTCGGTGTAGTGGTGGTGTA
This sequence comes from Pristiophorus japonicus, assembly GCF_044704955.1. NCBI lineage: Eukaryota > Metazoa > Chordata > Chondrichthyes > Pristiophoridae > Pristiophorus > Pristiophorus japonicus. Next base: position 202,548,048 of record NC_091983.1, on the reverse strand, counting down.
TTACTCTCGGTGTAGTGGTGGTGTATTACTCTCGGTGTAGTGGCGGTGTATTACTCTCGGTGTAGTGGCGGTGTGTTACTGTCAGTGTAGTGGAGGTGTATTACTCTCGGCGTAGTGGTGGTGTATTACTCTCGGTGTAGTAGGGGTGTATTACTCTCGGTGTAGTGGGCGTGTATTACCCCCGGTCTTGTGGGTGTTTATTACCCCTGGTGTAGTGGGGTGTATTAACCCCGTTGCAGTTGGGGTGTATTACTCTCGGTGTAGTGGGGATGAATTACTCTCGGTGTAGTGGTGGTGTATTACTCTCGGTGTAGTGGGGGTGTATTACTCTCGGTGTAGTGGGGATGTATTAATCATGATGTAGTGGGGGTGTATTACTCTCGGTGTAGTGGGGGTGTATTACTCTCGGTGTAGTGGGGGTGAATTACTCTCGGTGTAGTGGCGGTGTGTTACTCTCGGTGTAGTGGGGGTGTATTACTCTCGGTGTAGTGGGGATGTATTAATCTTGGTGTAGTGGGGGTGTATTACTCTCGGTGTAGTGGGTGTGTATTAATCTCGGTATAGTGGGGGTGTATTACTCTCGGTGTAGTGGGGGTGTATTACTCTCGGTGTAATGGGGTGTATTACCCCCGGTCTTGTGGGGGTTTATTACCCCTGGTGTAGTGGGGGTGTATTAACCCCGTTGTAGTTGGGGTGTATTACTCTCGGTGTAGTGGGGGTGTATTACTCTCGGTGTAGTGGCGGTGTGTTACTCTCGGTGTAGTGGGGGTGTATTACTCTCGGTGTAGTGGGGGTGTATTACTCTCGGTGTAGTAGGGGTGTATTACTCTTGGTGTAGTGGGCGAGTATTACCCCCGGTCTTGTGGGGGTTTATTACCCCTGGTGTAGTGGGGGTGTATTAACCCCGTTGCAGTTGGGGTGTATTACTCTCGGTGTAGTGGGGGTGCATTACTCTCGGTGTAGTGGTGGTGTATTACTCTCGATGTCGTGGTGGTGTATTACTCTCGGTGTAGTGGCGGTGTGTTACTCTCAGTGTAGTGGGGGTGTATTACTCTCGGTGTAGTTGGGGTGTATTACTCTCGGTGTAGTAGGGGTGTATTACTCTCGGTGTAGTGGCCGTGTATTACCCCCGGTCTTGTATGTGTTTATTACCCCTGGTGTAGTGGGGTGTATTAACCCCGTTGCAGTTGGGGTTTATTACTCTCGGTGTAGTGGTGGTATATTACTCTCAGTGTAGTGGGGGTGTATTACTCTCGGTGTAGTGGGGATGTATTAATCTTGGTGTAGTGGGGGTGTATTACTCTCGGTGTAGTGGGGGTGTATTACTCTCGGTGTAGTGGGGGTGTATTACTCTCGGTGTAGTGGGGGTGTATTACTCTCGGTGCAGTGGGGGTGTATTAATCTCGGTGTAGTGGGGGTGTATTACCCGCGGTGCAGTGGGGGTGTATTACTCTCGGTGCAGTGGGGATGTATTACTCTCGGTTTAGTGGGTGTGTATTACTCTCGGTGTAGTCGGGGTGTATTACCCCCGGTCTTGTGGGGATTTATTACCCGTGGTGTAGTGGGAATGTATTAACCCCGTTGTAGTTGGGGTGTATTTCACCCGGTGTAGTGGGGGTGTATTACTCTTGGTTTAATGGGGGTGTATTACTCTCGGTGTATTGGGGGTGTATTAGTCTCGGTGAAGTAGGGGTGTATTACTCTCGGTGTAGTGGGGATGTATTACTCTCGGTGTCATGGGGGTGTATTACTGTCGGTGTAGTGGGGGTGTATTACTCTCGGTGTAGTGGGGGTGTATTACTCTCGGTGTAGTGGGGATGTATTACTCTCGGTGTAGTGGGGGTGTATTACTCTCGGTGTAGTGGGGGTGTATTACTCTCGGTGTAGTGGGGGTATATTACTCTCGGTGTAGTGGGTGTGTATTACCCGCGGTGTAGTGGGGATGTATTAACCCCGTTGTAGTTGGGGTGTATTTCCCCCGGTGTAGTGGGGGTGTATTACTCTTGGTTTAATGGGGGTGTATTACTCTCGGTGTATTGGGGGTGTATTAGTCTCGGTGAAGTGGGGGTGTATTACTCTCGGTGTATTGGGGGTGAATTACTCTCGGTGTTTTGGTGGTGTATTACTCTGGGTGTAGTGGGGGTGTATTACTCTCGGTGTAGTGGGGATGTATTAATCTTGGTGTAGTGGGGGTGTATTACTCTCGGTGTAGTGGGGGTGTATTACTCTCGGTGTAGTGGTTTGTATTAATCTCGGTATAGTGGGGATGTATTACTCTCGGTGTAGTGGGGGTGTATAACTCTCGGTGTAGTGGGGGTGTATTACGCTCGGTGTAGTAGGGGTGTATTACTCTCGGTGTAGTGGCCATGTATTAACCCCTGTCTTGTGGGGGTTTATTACCACTGGTGTAGTGGGGGTGTATAACCCCGTTGCAGTTGGGGTGTATTACTCTCGGTGTAGTGGGCGTGAATTACTCTCGGTGTAGTGGTGGTGTATTACTCTCGGTGTAGTGGGGGTGTATTACTCTCGGTGTAGTGGGGATGGAAAATCTTGGTGTAGTGGGGGTGTATTACTCTCAGTGTAGTGGGGGTGTATTACTCTCGGTGTAGTGGGTGTGTATTAATCTCGGTATAGTGGGTGTGTATTACTCTCGGTGTAGTGGGGGTGTATTACTCATGGTGTAATGGGGTGTATTATCCCCAGCCTTGTGGGGGTTTATTACCCCTGGTGTAGCGGGGGTGTATTAACGCCGTTGTAGTTGGGGTTTATTACTCTCGGTGAATTGGTGGTGTATTACTCGCGGTGTAGTGGCGGTGTGTTACTCTCGGTGTAGTGGGGGTGTATTACTCTCGGTGTAGTGGGAGTGTATTACTCTCGGTGTAGTAGGGGTGTATTACTCTCGGTGTAGTGGCCGTGTATTACCCCCGGTCTTGTGGGGGTTTATTACCCCTGGTGTAGTGGGGGTGTATTAACCCCATTGCAGTTGGGGTGTATTAATCTCGGTGTAGTGGTGGTGTATTACTCTCGGTGTAGTGGTGGTGTATTACTCTCGGTGTAGTGGTGGTGTATTACTCTCGGTGTAGTGGCGGTGTATTACACTCGGTGTAGTGGCGGTGTGTTACTGTCAGTGTAGTGGAGGTGTATTACTCTCGGCGTAGTGGTGGTGTATTACTCTCGGTGTAGTAGGGGTGTATTACTCTCGGTGTAGTGGCCGTGTATTACCCCCGGTCTTGTGGGTGTTTATTACCCCTGGTGTAGTGGGGTGTATTAACCCCGTTGCAGTTGGGGTGTATTACTCTCGGTGTAGTGGGGATGAATTACTCTCGGTGTAGTGGTGGTGTATTACTCTCGGTGTAGTGGGGGTGTATTACTCTCGGTGTAGTGGGGATGTATTAATCTTGATGTACTGGGGGTGTATTACTCTCGGTGTAGTGGGGGTGTATTACTCTCGGTGTAGTGGGGGTGAATTACTCTCTGTGTAGTGGCGGTGTGTTACTCTCGGTGTAGTGGGGGTGTATTACTCTCGGTGTAGTGGGGGTGTATTACTCTCGGTGTAGTAGGGGTGTATTACTCTCGGTGTAGTGGGCGTGTATTACCCCCGGTCTTGTGGGGGTTTATTACCCCTGGTGTAGTGGGGGTGTATTAACCCCGTTGCAGTTGGGGTTTATTAATCTCGGTGTAGTTGGTGTGTATTACTCTCGGTGTAGTGGTGGTGTATTACTCTCGGTGTAGTGGTGGTGTATTACTCTCGGTGTAGTGGCGGTGTGTTACTCTCAGTGTAGTGGAGGTGTATTACTCTCGGTGTAGTTGGGGTGTATTACTCTCGGTGTAGTGGGCGTGTATTACTCCCGGTCTTGTGGGTGTTTATTACCCCTGGTGTAGTGGTGTGTATTAACCCCGTTGCAGTTGGGGTGTATTACTCGCGGTGTAGTGGGGGTGAATTACTCTCGGTGTAGTGGTGGTGTATTACTCTCGGTGTAGTGGGGGTGTATTACTCTCGGTGTACTGGGGATGTATTAATCTTGGTGTAGTGGGGGTGTATTACTCTCGGTGTAGTGGGGGTGTATTACTCCCGGTGTATTGGGGGTATATTACTCCCGGTGTAGTGGGGTGTATTACACTTGGTGTAGTGGGGATGTATTACTCTTGGTGTAGTGGGGATGTATTACATCGGTGTAGTGGGGTGTATTACTCTCGGTGTAGTGGGGTTTTATTACTCTCGGTGTAGTGGAGGTGTATTACTCTCGGTGTAGTGGGGGTGTATTACTCTCGGTGTGGTGGAGGTGTATTACTCTCGGTGTAGTGGGGTGTATTACTCTTGGTGTAGTGGGGGTGTATTACTCTCGGTTTAGTGGGGGTGTATTACTCATGATGTAGTGGGGTTTATTACTCTCGGTGTAGTGGGGGTGTATTACTCTCGGTGTAGTGGGGATGTATTACTCTCGGTGTAGTGGGGGTGTATTACTCTCGGTGTAGTGGGGGTGTATTAGTCTCGGTGTAGTGGGGGTGTATTAGTCTCGGTGTAGTGGGGGTGTATTACTCTCGGTGTAGTGGGGGTGTATTACTCTCGGTGTATTGGGGGTGTATTAGACTCGGTGTAGTGGAGGTGTATTACCCGCGGTGTAGTGGGGGTGTATCACTCTCGGTGTAGTGGTGGTGTATTACTCTCGGTGTAGTGGGAATGTATTACTCTCGGTGTCGTGGGGATGTGTTACTCTCGGTGAAGTTGGGGTGTGTTACTCTCGGTGTAGTGGGGGTGTATTACTCTCAGTGTAGTGGGGATTATTACTCTCGTTGTAGTGTGGGTGTATTACCCGCGGTGTAGTGAGGGTGTATTACTCTCGGTGTAGTGGAGGTGTATTACTCTCGGTGTAGTGGGGGTATATTACTCTCGGTGTAGTGGGGATGTATTAATCTCGGTGTAGTGGAGGTGTATTACTCTCGGTGTAGTGGGGATGTATTACTCTCGGTGTAGTGGGGGTGTATTACTCTCGGTGCAGTGGCGATGTATTACTCTCGGTGCAGTGGGGATGTATTACTCTCGGTGCAGTGGGGATGTATTACTCTCGGTGTAGTGGGGGTGTATTACTCTCGGTGTAGTCGGGGTGTATAATCCCCGGTCTTGTGGGGGTTTATTACCCCTGGTGTAGTGGGGGTGTATTACTCTTGGTTTAATGGGGGTGTATTACCATCGGTATATTGGTGGTATATTAGTCTCGGTGAAGAGGGGGTGTATTACTCTCGGTGTATTGGGGGTGTATTACTCTCGGTGTAGTGGTGATGTATTACTCTCGTTGTAGTGTGGGTTTATTACCCGCAATGTAGTGAGGGTATATTACTCTTGGTGTAGTGGGGATGCATTACCCGCGGTGTAGTGGGGTGTATTACTCCCGGTGTAGTGGGGGTATATTACTCCCGGTGTAGTTGGGTGTATTACTCTCGGTGTAGTGGGGATGAATTACTCTCGGTGTAGTGGGGATGTATTAATCTTGGTGTAGTGTGGGTGTATTACTCTCGGTGTAGTGGGGGTGTATTAATCTCGGTGTAGTGGGGGTGTATTACCCGCGGTGCAGTGGGGGTGTATTACCCGCGGTGCAGTGGGGGTGTATTACTCTCGGTGCAGTGGGGATGTATTACTCTCGGTTTAGTGGATGTGTATTACTCTTGGTGTAGTGGGCGTGTATTAACCCCGGTCTTGTGGGGGTTTATTACCCCTGTTGTAGTGGGGGTTTATTAACCCCGTTGCAGTTGGGGTGTATTACTCTCGGTGTAGTGGGGGTGAATTACTCTCGGTGTAGTGGGGGTATATTACTCTCGGTGTAGTGGGGGTATATTACTCTCGGTGTAGTGGGGGTGTATTACTCTCGGTGTAGTGGGGATGTATTAATCTTGGTGTAGTGGGGGTGTATTACTCTCGGTGTAGTGAGGGTGTATTACTCTCGGTGTAGTGGGTGTGTATTAATCTCGGTATAGTGGGGGTGTATTACTCTCGGTGTAGTGGGGTGTATTACTCTCGGTGTAATGGGGTGTATTACCCCCGGTCTTGTGGGGGTTTATTACCCCTGGTGTAGTGGGGGTGTATTAACCCCGTTGTAGTTGGGGTGTATTACTCTCGGTGTAGTGGGGGTGTATTACTCTCGGTGAAGTGGCGGTGTGTTACTCTCGGTGTAGTGGGGCTTATTACTCTCGGTGTAGTAGGGGTGTATTACTCTTGGTGTAGTGGGCGAGTATTACCCCCGGTCTTGTGGGGGTTTATTACCCCTGGTGTAGTGGGGGTGTATTAACCCCGTTGCAGTTGGGGTGTATTACTCTCGGTGTAGTGGGGGTGCATTACTCTCGGTGTAGTGGTGGTGTATTACTCTCGATGTCATGGTGGTGTATTACTCTCGGTGTAGTGGCGGTGTGTTACTCTCAGTGTAGTGGGGGTGTATTACTCTCGGTGTAGTTGGGGTGTATTACTCTCGGTGTAGTAGGGGTGTATTACTCTCGGTGTAGTGGCCGTGTATTACCCCCGGTCTTGTATGTGTTTATTACCCCTGGTGTAGTGGGGTGTATTAACCCCGTTGCAGTTGGGGTTTATTACTCTCGGTGTAGTGGGGTTTATTACTCTCGGTGTAGTGGGGGTGTATTACTCTCGGTGTAGTGGGGATGTATTACTTCGGTGTAGTGGGGGTGTATTACTCTCGGTGTAGTGGGGGTGTATTAGTCTCGGTGTAGTAGGGGTGTATTAGTCTCGGTGTAGTAGGGGTGTATTACTCCCGGTGTAGTGGGGGTGTATTACTCTCGGTGCAGTGGGGATGTATAACTCTTGGTGTAGTGGGGGTGTATTACCCCCCCGGTGTAGTGGGGGTGTATCACTCTCGGTGTAGTGGTGGTGTATTACTCTCGGTGTAGTGGGAATGTATTACTCTCGGTGTCGTGGGGATGTGTTACTCTCGGTGAAGTTGGGGTGTGTTACTCTCGGTGTAGTGGGGGTGTATTACTCTCGGTGTAGTGGGGATGTATTACTCTCGTTGTAGTGTGGGTGTATTACCCGCGGTGTAGTGAGGGTGTATTACTCTCGGTGTAGTGTGTGTGTATTACTCTTGGTGTAATGGGGGTGTATTACTCGGTGCAGTGGGGGTGTATTATTCTCGGTGTCGTGGTGGTGTATTACTCTTGGTGTAGTGGACGTGTATTACTCTCGGTGTAGTGGAGGTGTATACCCCCAGGTGTAGTGGGGGTGTATTACTCTCGGTGTAGTGGGGGTTTAATCCCCCTGGTGTAGTGGAGGTGTATTACTCTCGGTGTAGTGGGTGTGTATTACCCCGGGTGTAGTGGGCGTGTGTTACTCTCGGTGTAGTGGGGGTGTATTACTCTCGGTGTAGTGGGGTGTATTCCCCCTGGTGTAGTGGGGGTGTATTACTCTCTGTGTAGTGGGTGTGTATTAATCTCGGTATAGTGGGGGTGTATTACTCTCGGTGTAATGGGGTGTATTACCCCCGGTCTTGTGGGGGTTTATTACCCCTGGTGTAGTGGGAGTGTATTAACCCCGTTGTAGTTGGAGTGTATTACTCTCGGTGTAGTGGGGGTGTATTACTCTCGGTGTAGTAGGGTTGTATTACTCTCGGTGTAGTGGGCGTGTATTACCCCCGGTCTTGTGGGGGTTTATTACCCCTGGTGTAGTGGGGGTGAATTAACCCCGTTGCAGTTGGGGTGTATTACTCTCGGTGTAGTGGGGGTGTGTTACTCTCGGTGTAGTGGGGGTATATTACTCTCGGTGTAGTGGTGGTGTATTAATCTCGGTGTCGTGGTGGTGCATTACTCTCGGTGTAGTGGTGGTGTATAACTCTCGGTGTAGTGGCGGTGTGTTACTCTCGGTGTAGTGGGGGTATATTACTCTCGGTGTAGTGGGGGTGTATTACTCTCGGTGTAGTCGGGGTGTATTACTCTCGGTGTAGTGGGCGTGTATTAACCCCGGTCTTGTGGGGGTTTATTACTCTCGGTCTAGTGGGGGTGTATTAATCTCGGTGTAGTGGGGGTATATTACTCTCGGTGTAGTGGGGGTGTATTACTCTTGGTGTAGTAGGGGTGTATTACTCTCGGTGTAGTGGGCGTGTATTAACCCCGGTCTTGTGGGGGTTTATTACCCCTGTTGTAGTGGGGGTTTATTAACCCCGTTGCAGTTGGGGTGTATTACTCTCGGTGTAGTGGGGGTGTATTACTCTCGGTGTAGTGGGGGTATATTACTCTCGGTGTAGTGGGGGTGTATTACTCTCGGTGTAGTGGGGGTGTATTACTCTCGGTGTAGTGGGTGTGTATTAATGTTGGTATAGTGGGGGTGTATTACTCTCGGTGTAGTGGGGGTGTATTACTCTCGGTGTAATGGGGTGTATTACCCCCGGTCTTGTGGGGGTTTATTACCCCTGGTGTAGTGGGGGTGTATTAACCCCGTTGCAGTTGGGGTGTATAACTCTCGTCTCGGTGTAGTGGGGGTGTATTAACCCCGTTGTAGTTGGGTTGTATTACTCTCGGTGTAGTGGGGGTGTATTACTCTCGGTGTAGTGGTGGTGTATTACTCTCGGTGTAGTAGGGGTGTATTACTCTCGGTGTAGTGGGCGAGTATTACCCCCGGTCTTGTGGGGGTTTATTACCCCTGGTGTAGTGGGGGTGTATTAACCCCGTTGCAGTTGGTGTGTATTACTCTCGGTGTAGTGGGGGTGTATTAATCTCGGTGTAGTGGGGGTGCATTACTCTCGGTGTAGTGGTGGTGTATTACTCTCGATGTAGTGGTGGTGTATTACTCTCAGTGTAGTCGCGGTGTGTTACTCTCAGTGTAGTAGGGGTGTATTACTCTCGGTATAGTTGGGGTTTATTACTCTCGGTGTAGTGGGGATGTATTAATCTTGGTGTAGTGTGGGTGTATTACTCTCGGTGTAGTGGGGGTGTATTACTCTCGGTGTAGTGGGGGTGTATTAATCTCGGTGTAGTGGGGGTGTATTACACGCGGTGCAGTGGGGGTGTATTACTCTCGGTGCAGTGGGGATGTATTACTCTTGGTTTAGTGGGTGTGTATTACTCTTGGTGTAGTCGGGGTGTATTACCCCCGGTCTTGTGGGGATTTATTGCCCTTGGTGTAGTGGGGATGTATTAACCCCGTTGTAGTTAGGGTGTATTTCCCCCGGTGTAGTGGGGGTGTATTACTCTTGGTTTAATGGGGGTGTATTACTCTCGGTGTAGTAAGGGTTTATTACTCTCGGTGTAGTGGGCGTGTATTAACCCCGGTCTTGTGGGGGTTTATTACCCCTGTTGTAGTGGGGGTTTATTAACCCCGTTGCAGTTGAGGTGTATTACTCTCGGTGTAGTGGCCGTGTATTACCCCCGGTCTTGTGGGGGTTTATTACCCCTGGTGTAGTGGGGGTGTATTAACCCCATTGCAGTTGGGGTGTATTAATCTCGGTGTAGTGGTGGTGTATTAATCTCGGTGTAGTGGGGGTGCATTACTCTCGGTGTAGTGGTGGTGTATTACTCTCGATGTAGTGGTGGTGTATTACTCTCAGTGTAGTCGCGGTGTGTTACTCTCAGTGTAGTGGGGGTGTATTACTCTCGGTATAGTTGGGGTTTATTACTCTCGGTGTAGTGGGGATGTATTAATCTTGGTGTAGTGTGGGTGTATTACTCTCGGTGTAGTGGGGGTGTATTACTCTCGGTGTAGTGGGGGTGTATTAATCTCGGTGTAGTGGGGGTGTATTACACGCGGTGCAGTGGGGGTGTATTACTCTCGGTGCAGTGGGGATGTATTACTCTTGGTTTAGTGGGTGTGTATTACTCTTGGTGTAGTCGGGGTGTATTACCCCCGGTCTTGTGGGGATTTATTGCCCTTGGTGTAGTGGGGATGTATTAACCCCGTTGTAGTTAGGGTGTATTTCCCCCGGTGTAGTGGGGGTGTATTACTCTTGGTTTAATGGGGGTGTATTACTCTCGGTGTAGTAAGGGTTTATTACTCTCGGTGTAGTGGGCGTGTATTAACCCCGGTCTTGTGGGGGTTTATTACCCCTGTTGTAGTGGGGGTTTATTAACCCCGTTGCAGTTGAGGTGTATTACTCTCGGTGTAGTGGCCGTGTATTACCCCCGGTCTTGTGGGGGTTTATTACCCCTGGTGTAGTGGGGGTGTATTAACCCCATTGCAGTTGGGGTGTATTAATCTCGGTGTAGTGGTGGTGTATTACTCTCGGTGTAGTGGTGGTGTATTACTCTCGGTGTAGTGGTGGTGTATTACTCTCGGTGTAGTGGCGGTGTATTACTCTCGGTGTAGTGGCGGTGTGTTACTGTCAGTGTAGTGGAGGTGTATTACTCTCGGCGTAGTGGTGGTGTATTACTCTCGGTGTAGTAGGGGTGTATTACTCTCGGTGTAGTGGGCGTGTATTACCCCCGGTCTTGTGGGTGTTTATTACCCCTGGTGTAGTGGGGTGTATTAACCCCGTTGCAGTTGGGGTGTATTACTCTCGGTGTAGTGGGGATGAATTACTCTCGGTGTAGTGGTGGTGTATTACTCTCGGTGTAGTGGGGGTGTATTACTCTCGGTGTAGTGGGGATGTATTAATCATGATGTAGTGGGGGTGTATTACTCTCGGTGTAGTGGGGGTGTATTACTCTCGGTGTAGTGGGGGTGAATTACTCTCGGTGTAGTGGCGGTGTGTTACTCTCGGTGTAGTGGGGGTGTATTACTCTCGGTGTAGTGGGGATGTATTAATCTTGGTGTAGTGGGGGTGTATTACTCTCGGTGTAGTGGGTGTGTATTAATCTCGGTATAGTGGGGGTGTATTACTCTCGGTGTAGTGGGGGTGTATTACTCTCGGTGTAATGGGGTGTATTACCCCCGGTCTTGTGGGGGTTTATTACCCCTGGTGTAGTGGGGGTGTATTAACCCCGTTGTAGTTGGGGTGTATTACTCTCGGTGTAGTGGGGGTGTATTACTCTCGGTGTAGTGGCGGTGTGTTACTCTCGGTGTAGTGGGGGTGTATTACTCACGGTGTAGTGGGGGTGTATTACTCTCGGTGTAGTAGGGGTGTATTACTCTTGGTGTAGTGGGCGAGTATTACCCCCGGTCTTGTGGGGGTTTATTACCCCTGGTGTAGTGGGGGTGTATTAACCCCGTTGCAGTTGGGGTGTATTACTCTCGGTGTAGTGGGGGTGCATTACTCTCGGTGTAGTGGTGGTGTATTACTCTCGATGTCGTGGTGGTGTATTACTCTCGGTGTAGTGGCGGTGTGTTACTCTCAGTGTAGTGGGGGTGTATTACTCTCGGTGTAGTTGGGGTGTATTACTCTCGGTGTAGTGGGGGTGTATTACTCTCGGTGTAGTGGCCGTGTATTACCCCCGGTCTTGTATGTGTTTATTACCCCTGGTGTAGTGGGGTGTATTAACCCCGTTGCAGTTGGGGTTTATTACTCTCGGTGTAGTGGTGGTATATTACTCTCAGTGTAGTGGGGGTGTATTACTCTCGGTGTAGTGGGGATGTATTAATCTTGGTGTAGTGGGGGTGTATTACTCTCGGTGTAGTGGGGGTGTATTACTCTCGGTGTAGTGGGGGTGTATTACTCTCGGTGTAGTGGGGGTGTATTACTCTCGGTGCAGTGGGGGTGTATTAATCTCGGTGTAGTGGGGGTGTATTACCCGCGGTGCAGTGGGGGTGTATTACTCTTGGTGCAGTGGGGATGTATTACTCTCGGTTTAGTGGGTGTGTATTACTCTCGGTGTAGTCGGGGTGTATTACCCCCGGTCTTGTGGGGATTTATTACCCGTGGTGTAGTGGGAATGTATTAACCCCGTTGTAGTTGGGGTGTATTTCACCCGGTGTAGTGGGGGTGTATTACTCTTGGTTTAATGGGGGTGTATTACTCTCGGTGTATTGGGGGTGTATTAGTCTCGGTGAAGTGGGGGTGTATTACTCTCGGTGTAGTGGGGATGTATTACTCTCGGTGTCATGGGGGTGTATTACTGTCGGTGTAGTGGGGGTGTATTACTCTCGGTGTAGTGGGGGTGTATTACTCTCGGTGTAGTGGCGGTGTGTTACTCTCGGTGTAGTGGGGGTGTATTACTCACGGTGTAGTGGGGGTGTATTACTCTCGGTGTAGTAGGGGTGTATTACTCTTGGTGTAGTGGGCGAGTATTACCCCCGGTCTTGTGGGGGTTTATTACCCCTGGTGTAGTGGGGGTGTATTAACCCCGTTGCAGTTGGGGTGTATTACTCTCGGTGTAGTGGGGGTGCATTACTCTCGGTGTAGTGGTGGTGTATTACTCTCGATGTCGTGGTGGTGTATTACTCTCGGTGTAGTGGCGGTGTGTTACTCTCAGTGTAGTGGGGGTGTATTACTCTCGGTGTAGTTGGGGTGTATTACTCTCGGTGTAGTAGGGGTGTATTACTCTCGGTGTAGTGGCCGTGTATTACCCCCGGTCTTGTATGTGTTTATTACCCCTGGTGTAGTGGGGTGTATTAACCCCGTTGCAGTTGGGGTTTATTACTCTCGGTGTAGTGGTGGTATATTACTCTCAGTGTAGTGGGGGTGTATTACTCTCGGTGTAGTGGGGATGTATTAATCTTGGTGTAGTGGGGGTGTATTACTCTCGGTGTAGTGGGGGTGTATTACTCTCGGTGTAGTGGGGGTGTATTACTCTCGGTGTAGTGGGGGTGTATTACTCTCGGTGCAGTGGGGGTGTATTAATCTCGGTGTAGTGGGGGTGTATTACCCGCGGTGCAGTGGGGGTGTATTACTCTCGGTGCAGTGGGGATGTATTACTCTCGGTTTAGTGGGTGTGTATTACTCTCGGTGTAGTCGGGGTGTATTACCCCCGGTCTTGTGGGGATTTATTACCCGTGGTGTAGTGGGAATGTATTAACCCCGTTGTAGTTGGGGTGTATTTCACCCGGTGTAGTGGGGGTGTATTACTCTTGGTTTAATGGGGGTGTATTACTCTCGGTGTATTGGGGGTGTATTAGTCTCGGTGAAGTGGGGGTGTATTACTCTCGGTGTAGTGGGGATGTATTACTCTCGGTGTCATGGGGGTGTATTACTGTCGGTGTAGTGGGGGTGTATTACTCTCGGTGTAGTGGGGGTGTATTACTCTCGGTGTAGTGGGGATGTATTACTCTCGGTGTAGTGGGGGTGTATTACTCTCGGTGTAGTGGGGGTGTATTATTCTCGGTGTAGTGGGGGTATATTACTCTCGGTGTAGTGGGTGTGTATTACCCGCGGTGTAGTGGGGATGTATTAACCCCGTTGTAGTTGGGGTGTATTTCCCCCGGTGTAGTGGGGGTGTATTACTCTTGGTTTAATGGGGGTGTATTACTCTCGGTGTATTGGGGGTGTATTAGTCTCGGTGAAGTGGGGGTGTATTACTCTCGGTGTATTGGGGGTGAATTACTCTCGGTGTTTTGGTGGTGTATTACTCTGGGTGTAGTGGGGGTGTATTACTCTCGGTGTAGTGGGGATGTATTAATCTTGGTGTAGTGGGGGTGTATTACTCTCGGTGTAGTGGGGGTGTATTACTCTCGGTGTAGTGGTTTGTATTAATCTCGGTATAGTGGGGATGTATTACTCTCGGTGTAGTGGGGGTGTATAACTCTCGGTGTAGTGGGGGTGTATTACGCTCGGTGTAGTAGGGGTGTATTACTCTCGGTGTAGTGGCCATGTATTAACCCCTGTCTTGTGGGGGTTTATTACCACTGGTGTAGTGGGGGTGTATAACCCCGTTGCAGTTGGGGTGTATTACTCTCGGTGTAGTGGGCGTGAATTACTCTCGGTGTAGTGGTGGTGTATTACTCTCGGTGTAGTGGGGGTGTATTACTCTCGGTGTAGTGGGGATGTATTAATCTTGGTGTAGTGGGGGTGTATTACTCTCAGTGTAGTGGGGGTGTATTACTCTCGGTGTAGTGGGTGTGTATTAATCTCGGTATAGTGGGTGTGTATTACTCTCGGTGTAGTGGGGGTGTATTACTCATGGTGTAATGGGGTGTATTATCCCCAGCCTTGTGGGGGTTTATTACCCCTGGTGTAGCGGGGGTGTATTAACGCCGTTGTAGTTGGGGTGTATTACTCTCGGTGAATTGGTGGTGTATTACTCGCGGTGTAGTGGCGGTGTGTTACTCTCGGTGTAGTGGGGGTGTATTACTCTCGGTGTAGTGGGAGTGTATTACTCTCGGTGTAGTAGGGGTGTATTACTCTCGGTGTAGTGGCCGTGTATTACCCCCGGTCTTGTGGGGGTTTATTACCCCTGGTGTAGTGGGGGTGTATTAACCCCATTGCAGTTGGGGTGTATTAATCTCGGTGTAGTGGTGGTGTATTACTCTTGGTGTAGTGGTGGTGTATTACTCTCGGTGTAGTGGTGGTGTATTACTCTCGGTGTAGTGGCGGTGTATTACTCTCGGTGTAGTGGCGGTGTGTTACTGTCAGTGTAGTGGAGGTGTATTACTCTCGGCGTAGTGGTGGTGTATTACTCTCGGTGTAGTAGGGGTGTATTACTCTCGGTGTAGTGGGCGTGTATTACCCCCGGTCTTGTGGGTGTTTATTACCCCTGGTGTAGTGGGGTGTATTAACCCCGTTGCAGTTGGGGTGTATTACTCTCGGTGTAGTGGGGATGAATTACTCTCGGTGTAGTGGTGGTGTATTACTCTCGGTGTAGTGGGGGTGTATTACTCTCGGTGTAGTGGGGGTATATTACTCTCGGTGTAGTGGGGGTGTATTACTCTCGGTGTAGTCGGGGTGTATTACTCTCGGTGTAGTGGGCGTGTATTAACCCCGGTCTTGTGGGGGTTTATTACTCTCGGTCTAGTGGGGGTGTATTAATCTCGGTGTAGTGGGGGTATATTACTCTCGGTGTAGTGGGGGTGTATTACTCTTGGTGTAGTAGGGGTGTATTACTCTCGGTGTAGTGGGCGTGTATTAACCCCGGTCTTGTGGGGGTTTATTACCCCTGTTGTAGTGGGGGTTTATTAACCCCGTTGCAGTTGGGGTGTATTACTCTCGGTGTAGTGGGGGTGTATTACTCTCGGTGTAGTGGGGGTATATTACTCTCGGTGTAGTGGGGGTGTATTACTCTCGGTGTAGTGGGGGTGTATTACTCTCGGTGTAGTGGGGGTGTATTACTCTCGGTGTAGTGGGGGTATATTACTCTCGGTGTAGTGGGGGTGTATTACTCTCGGTGTAGTGGGGGTGTATTACTCTCGGTGTAGTGGGTGTGTATTAATGTTGGTATAGTGGGGGTGTATTACTCTCGGTGTAGTGGGGGTGTATTACTCTCGGTGTAATGGGGTGTATTGCCCCCGGTCTTGTGGGGGTTTATTACCCCTGGTGTAGTGGGGGTGTATTAACCCCGTTGCAGTTGGGGTGTATAACTCTCGTCTCGGTGTAGTGGGGGTGTATTAACCCCGTTGTAGTTGGGTTGTATTACTCTCGGTGTAGTGGGGGTGTATTACTCTCGGTGTAGTGGTGGTGTATTACTCTCGGTGTAGTAGGGGTGTATTACTCTCGGTGTAGTGGGCGAGTATTACCCCCGGTCTTGTGGGGGTTTATTACCCCTGGTGTAGTGGGGGTGTATTAACCCCGTTGCAGTTGGTGTGTATTACTCTCGGTGTAGTGGGGGTGTATTAATCTCGGTGTAGTGGGGGTGCATTACTCTCGGTGTAGTGGTGGTGTATTACTCTCGATGTAGTGGTGGTGTATTACTCTCAGTGTAGTCGCGGTGTGTTACTCTCAGTGTAGTGGGGGTGTATTACTCTCGGTATAGTTGTGGTTTATTACTCTCGGTGTAGTGGGGATGTATTAATCTTGGTGTAGTGTGGGTGTATTACTCTCGGTGTAGTGGGGGTGTATTACTCTCGGTGTAGTGGGGGTGTATTAATCTCGGTGTAGTGGGGGTGTATTACACGCGGTGCAGTGGGGGTGTATTACTCTCGGTGCAGTGGGGATGTATTACTCTTGGTTTAGTGGGTGTGTATTACTCTTGGTGTAGTCGGGGTGTATTACCCCCGGTCTTGTGGGGATTTATTGCCCTTGGTGTAGTGGGGATGTATTAACCCCGTTGTAGTTGGGGTGTATTTCCCCCGGTGTAGTGGGGGTGTATTACTCTTGGTTTAATGGGGGTGTATTACTCTCGGTGTAGTAAGGGTTTATTACTCTCGGTGTAGTGGGCGTGTATTAACCCCGGTCTTGTGGGGGTTTATTACCCCTGTTGTAGTGGGGGTTTATTAACCCCGTTGCAGTTGAGGTGTATTACTCTCGGTGTAGTGGCCGTGTATTACCCCCGGTCTTGTGGGGGTTTATTACCCCTGGTGTAGTGGGGGTGTATTAACCCCATTGCAGTTGGGGTGTATTAATCTCGGTGTAGTGGTGGTGTATTACTCTCGGTGTAGTGGTGGTGTATTACTCTCGGTGTAGTGGTGGTGTATTACTCTCGGTGTAGTGGCGGTGTATTACTCTCGGTGTAGTGGCGGTGTGTTACTGTCAGTGTAGTGGAGGTGTATTACTCTCGGCGTAGTGGTGGTGTATTACTCTCGGTGTAGTAGGGGTGTATTACTCTCGGTGTAGTGGGCGTGTATTACCCCCGGTCTTGTGGGTGTTTATTACCCCTGGTGTAGTGGGGTGTATTAACCCCGTTGCAGTTGGGGTGTATTACTCTCGGTGTAGTGGGGATGAATTACTCTCGGTGTAGTGGTGGTGTATTACTCTCGGTGTAGTGGGGGTGTATTACTCTCGGTGTAGTGGGGATGTATTAATCATGATGTAGTGGGGGTGTATTACTCTCGGTGTAGTGGGGGTGTATTACTCTCGGTGTAGTGGGGGTGAATTACTCTCGGTGTAGTGGCGGTGTGTTACTCTCGGTGTAGTGGGGGTGTATTACTCTCGGTGTAGTGGGGATGTATTAATCTTGGTGTAGTGGGGGTGTATTACTCTCGGTGTAGTGGGTGTGTATTAATCTCGGTATAGTGGGGGTGTATTACTCTCGGTGTAGTGGGGGTGTATTACTCTCGGTGTAATGGGGTGTATTACCCCCGGTCTTGTGGGGGTTTATTACCCCTGGTGTAGTGGGGGTGTATTAACCCCGTTGTAGTTGGGGTGTATTACTCTCGGTGTAGTGGGGGTGTATTACTCTCGGTGTAGTGGCGGTGTGTTACTCTCGGTGTAGTGGGGGTGTATTACTCACGGTGTAGTGGGGGTGTATTACTCTCGGTGTAGTAGGGGTGTATTACTCTTGGTGTAGTGGGCGAGTATTACCCCCGGTCTTGTGGGGGTTTATTACCCCTGGTGTAGTGGGGGTGTATTAACCCCGTTGCAGTTGGGGTGTATTACTCTCGGTGTAGTGGGGGTGCATTACTCTCGGTGTAGTGGTGGTGTATTACTCTCGATGTCGTGGTGGTGTATTACTCTCGGTGTAGTGGCGGTGTGTTACTCTCAGTGTAGTGGGGGTGTATTACTCTCGGTGTAGTTGGGGTGTATTACTCTCGGTGTAGTGGGGGTGTATTACTCTCGGTGTAGTGGCCGTGTATTACCCCCGGTCTTGTATGTGTTTATTACCCCTGGTGTAGTGGGGTGTATTAACCCCGTTGCAGTTGGGGTTTATTACTCTCGGTGTAGTGGTGGTATATTACTCTCAGTGTAGTGGGGGTGTATTACTCTCGGTGTAGTGGGGATGTATTAATCTTGGTGTAGTGGGGGTGTATTACTCTCGGTGTAGTGGGGGTGTATTACTCTCGGTGTAGTGGGGGTGTATTACTCTCGGTGTAGTGGGGGTGTATTACTCTCGGTGCAGTGGGGGTGTATTAATCTCGGTGTAG
The DNA here is from genome assembly GCF_044704955.1 of Pristiophorus japonicus. Lineage (NCBI taxonomy): Eukaryota > Metazoa > Chordata > Chondrichthyes > Pristiophoridae > Pristiophorus > Pristiophorus japonicus. Next base: position 202,530,236 of record NC_091983.1, on the reverse strand, counting down.
TGGGGGTGTATTACCCGCGGTGCAGTGGGGGTGTATTACTCTCGGTGCAGTGGGGATGTATTACTCTCGGTTTAGTGGGTGTGTATTACTCTCGGTGTAGTCGGGGTGTATTACCCCCGGTCTTGTGGGGATTTATTACCCGTGGTGTAGTGGGAATGTATTAACCCCGTTGTAGTTGGGGTGTATTTCACCCGGTGTAGTGGGGGTGTATTACTCTTGGTTTAATGGGGGTGTATTACTCTCGGTGTATTGGGGGTGTATTAGTCTCGGTGAAGTGGGGGTGTATTACTCTCGGTGTAGTGGGGATGTATTACTCTCGGTGTAGTGGGGATGTATTACTCTCGGTGTAGTGGGGGTGTATTACTCTCGGTGTAGTGGGGGTGTATTACTCTCGGTGTAGTGGGGGTATATTACTCTCGGTGTAGTGGGTGTGTATTACCCGCGGTGTAGTGGGGATGTATTAACCCCGTTGTAGTTGGGGTGTATTTCCCCCGGTGTAGTGGGGGTGTATTACTCTTGGTTTAATGGGGGTGTATTACTCTCGGTGTATTGGGGGTGTATTAGTCTCGGTGAAGTGGGGGTGTATTACTCTCGGTGTATTGGGGGTGAATTACTCTCGGTGTTTTGGTGGTGTATTACTCTGGGTGTAGTGGGGGTGTATTACTCTCGGTGTAGTGGGGATGTATTAATCTTGGTGTAGTGGGGGTGTATTACTCTCGGTGTAGTGGGGGTGTATTACTCTCGGTGTAGTGGTTTGTATTAATCTCGGTATAGTGGGGATGTATTACTCTCGGTGTAGTGGGGGTGTATAACTCTCGGTGTAGTGGGGGTGTATTACGCTCGGTGTAGTAGGGGTGTATTACTCTCGGTGTAGTGGCCATGTATTAACCCCTGTCTTGTGGGGGTTTATTACCACTGGTGTAGTGGGGGTGTATAACCCCGTTGCAGTTGGGGTGTATTACTCTCGGTGTAGTGGGCGTGAATTACTCTCGGTGTAGTGGTGGTGTATTACTCTCGGTGTAGTGGGGGTGTATTACTCTCGGTGTAGTGGGGATGTATTAATCTTGGTGTAGTGGGGGTGTATTACTCTCAGTGTAGTGGGGGTGTATTACTCTCGGTGTAGTGGGTGTGTATTAATCTCGGTATAGTGGGTGTGTATTACTCTCGGTGTAGTGGGGGTGTATTACTCATGGTGTAATGGGGTGTATTATCCCCAGCCTTGTGGGGGTTTATTACCCCTGGTGTAGCGGGGGTGTATTAACGCCGTTGTAGTTGGGGTGTATTACTCTCGGTGAATTGGTGGTGTATTACTCGCGGTGTAGTGGCGGTGTGTTACTCTCGGTGTAGTGGGGGTGTATTACTCTCGGTGTAGTGGGAGTGTATTACTCTCGGTGTAGTAGGGGTGTATTACTCTCGGTGTAGTGGCCGTGTATTACCCCCGGTCTTGTGGGGGTTTATTACCCCTGGTGTAGTGGGGGTGTATTAACCCCATTGCAGTTGGGGTGTATTAATCTCGGTGTAGTGGTGGTGTATTACTCTTGGTGTAGTGGTGGTGTATTACTCTCGGTGTAGTGGTGGTGTATTACTCTCGGTGTAGTGGCGGTGTATTACTCTCGGTGTAGTGGCGGTGTGTTACTGTCAGTGTAGTGGAGGTGTATTACTCTCGGCGTAGTGGTGGTGTATTACTCTCGGTGTAGTAGGGGTGTATTACTCTCGGTGTAGTGGGCGTGTATTACCCCCGGTCTTGTGGGTGTTTATTACCCCTGGTGTAGTGGGGTGTATTAACCCCGTTGCAGTTGGGGTGTATTACTCTCGGTGTAGTGGGGATGAATTACTCTCGGTGTAGTGGTGGTGTATTACTCTCGGTGTAGTGGGGGTGTATTACTCTCGGTGTAGTGGGGATGTATTAATCTTGATGTACTGGGGGTGTATTACTCTCGGTGTAGTGGGGGTGTATTACTCTCGGTGTAGTGGGGGTGAATTACTCTCGGTGTAGTGGCGGTGTGTTACTCTCGGTGTAGTGGGGGTGTATTACTCTCGGTGTAGTGGGGGTGTATTACTCTCGGTGTAGTAGGGGTGTATTACTCTCGGTGTAGTGGGCGTGTATTACCCCCGGTCTTGTGGGGGTTTATTACCCCTGGTGTAGTGGGGGTGTATTAACCCCGTTGCAGTTGGGGTTTATTAATCTCGGTGTAGTTGGTGTGTATTACTCTCGGTGTAGTGGTGGTGTATTACTCTCGGTGTAGTGGTGGTGTATTACTCTCGGTGTAGTGGCGGTGTGTTACTCTCAGTGTAGTGGAGGTGTATTACTCTCGGTGTAGTTGGGGTGTATTACTCTCGGTGTAGTGGGGGTGTATTACTCCCGGTCTTGTGGGTGTTTATTACCCCTGGTGTAGTGGTGTGTATTAACCCCGTTGCAGTTGGGGTGTATTACTCTCGGTGTAGTGGGGGTGAATTACTCTCGGTGTAGTGGTGGTGTATTACTCTCGGTGTAGTGGGGGTGTATTACTCTCGGTGTACTGGGGATGTATTAATCTTGGTGTAGTGGGGGTGTATTACTCTCGGTGTAGTGGGGGTGTATTACTCCCGGTGTATTGGGGGTATATTACTCCCGGTGTAGTGGGGTGTATTACACTTGGTGTAGTGGGGATGTATTACTCTTGGTGTAGTGGGGATGTATTACATCGGTGTAGTGGGGTGTATTACTCTCGGTGTAGTGGGGGTTTATTACTCTCGGTGTAGTGGAGGTGTATTACTCTCGGTGTAGTGGGGGTGTATTACTCTCGGTGTGGTGGAGGTGTATTACTCTCGGTGTAGTGGGGTGTATTACTCTTGGTGTAGTGGGGGTGTATTACTCTCGGTTTAGTGGGGGTGTATTACTCATGATGTAGTGGGGTTTATTACTCTCGGTGTAGTGGGGGTGTATTACTCTCGGTGTAGTGGGGATGTATTACTCTCGGTGTAGTGGGGGTGTATTACTCTCGGTGTAGTGGGGGTGTATTAGTCTCGGTGTAGTGGGGGTGTATTAGTCTCGGTGTAGTGGGGGTGTATTACTCTCGGTGTAGTGGGGGTGTATTACTCTCGGTGTATTGGGGGTGTATTAGACTCGGTGTAGTGGAGGTGTATTACCCGCGGTGTAGTGGGGGTGTATCACTCTCGGTGTAGTGGTGGTGTATTACTCTCGGTGTAGTGGGAATGTATTACTCTCGGTGTCGTGGGGATGTGTTACTCTCGGTGAAGTTGGGGTGTGTTACTCTCGGTGTAGTGGGGGTGTATTACTCTCAGTGTAGTGGGGATTATTACTCTCGTTGTAGTGTGGGTGTATTACCCGCGGTGTAGTGAGGGTGTATTACTCTCGGTGTAGTGGAGGTGTATTACTCTCGGTGTAGTGGGGGTATATTACTCTCGGTGTAGTGGGGATGTATTAATCTCGGTGTAGTGGAGGTGTATTACTCTCGGTGTAGTGGGGATGTATTACTCTCGGTGTAGTGGGGGTGTAATACTCTCGGTGCAGTGGCGATGTATTACTCTCGGTGCAGTGGGGATGTATTACTCTCGGTGCAGTGGGGATGTATTACTCTCGGTGTAGTGGGGGTGTATTACTCTCGGTGTAGTCGGGGTGTATAATCCACGGTCTTGTGGGGGTTTATTACCCCTGGTGTAGTGGGGGTGTATTACTCTTGGTTTAATGGGGGTGTATTACCATCGGTATATTGGTGGTATATTAGTCTCGGTGAAGAGGGGGTGTATTACTCTCGGTGTATTGGGGGTGTATTACTCTCGGTGTAGTGGTGATGTATTACTCTCGTTGTAGTGTGGGTTTATTACCCGCAATGTAGTGAGGGTATATTACTCTTGGTATAGTGGGGATGCATTACCCGCGGTGTAGTGGGGTGTATTACTCCCGGTGTAGTGGGGGTATATTACTCCCGGTGTAGTTGGGTGTATTACTCTTGGTGTAGTGGGGATGTATTACTCTTGGTGTAGTGGGGTGTATTACTCTCGGTGTAGTGGGGGTGTATTACTCTCGGTGTAGTGGGGGTGTATTACTCTCGGTGTAGTGGAGGTGTATTACTCTCGGTGTAGTGGAGTGTATTACTCTTGGTGTAGTGGGGGTGTATTACTCTCGGTGTAGTGGGGGTGTATTACTCCCGGTGTAGTGTGGGTTTATTACCCCTGGTGTAGTGGGGGTGTATTAACCCCGTTGCAGTTGGGGTTTATTAATCTCGGTGTAGTGGGTGTGTATTACTCTCGGTGTAGTGGTGGTGTATTACTCTCGGTGTAGTGGTGGTGTATTACTCTCGGTGTAGTGGCGGTGTGTTACTCTCAGTGTAGTGGAGGTGTATTACTCTCGGTGTAGTTGGGGTGTATTACTCTCGGTGTAGTGGGCGTGTATTACTCCCGGTCTTGTGGGTGTTTATTACCCCTGGTGTAGTGGTGTGTATTAACCCCGTTGCAGTTGGGGTGTATTACTCTCGGTGTAGTGGGGGTGAATTACTCTCGGTGTAGTGGTGGTGTATTACTCTCGGTGTAGTGGGGGTGTATTACTCTCGGTGTACTGGGGATGTATTAATCTTGGTGTAGTGGGGGTGTATTACTCTCGGTGTAGTGGGGGTGTATTACTCCCGGTGTATTGGGGGTATATTACTCCCGGTGTAGTGGGGTTTATTACACTTGGTGTAGTGGGGATGTATTACTCTTGGTGTAGTGGGGATGTATTACATCGGTGTAGTGGGGTGTATTACTCTCGGTGTAGTGGGGGTTTATTACTCTCGGTGTAGTGGAGGTGTATTACTCTCGGTGTAGTGGGGGTGTATTACTCTCGGTGTGGTGGAGGTGTATTACTCTCGGTGTAGTGGGGTGTATTACTCTTGGTGTAGTGGGGGTGTATTACTCTCGGTTTAGTGGGGGTGTATTACTCCTGATGTAGTGGGGTTTATTACTCTCGGTGTAGTGGGGGTGTATTACTCTCGGTGTAGTGGGGATGTATTACTCTCGGTGTAGTGGGGGTGTATTACTCTCGGTGTAGTGGGGGTGTATTAGTCTCGGTGTAGTGGGGGTGTATTAGTCTCGGTGTAGTGGGGGTGTATTACTCTCGGTGTAGTGGGGGTGTATTACTCTCGGTGTATTGGGGGTGTATTAGACTCGGTGTAGTGGAGGTGTATTACCCGCGGTGTAGTGGGGGTGTATCACTCTCGGTGTAGTGGTGGTGTATTACTCTCGGTGTAGTGGGAATGTATTACTCTCGGTGTCGTGGGGATGTGTTACTCTCGGTGAAGTTGGGGTGTGTTACTCTCGGTGTAGTGGGGGTGTATTACTCTCAGTGTAGTGGGGATTATTACTCTCGTTGTAGTGTGGGTGTATTACCCGCGGTGTAGTGAGGGTGTATTACTCTCGGTGTAGTGGAGGTGTATTACTCTCGGTGTAGTGGGGGTATATTACTCTCGGTGTAGTGGGGATGTATTAATCTCGGTGTAGTGGAGGTGTATTACTCTCGGTGTAGTGGGGATGTATTACTCTCGGTGTAGTGGGGGTGTATTACACTCGGTGCAGTGGCGATGTATTACTCTCGGTGCAGTGGGGATGTATTACTCTCGGTGCAGTGGGGATGTATTACTCTCGGTGTAGTGGGGGTGTATTACTCTCGGTGTAGTCGGGGTGTATAATCCGCGGTCTTGTGGGGGTTTATTACCCCTGGTGTAGTGGGGGTGTATTACTCTTGGTTTAATGGGGGTGTATTACCATCGGTATATTGGTGGTATATTAGTCTCGGTGAAGAGGGGGTGTATTACTCTCGGTGTATTGGGGGTGTATTACTCTCGGTGTAGTGGTGATGTATTACTCTCGTTGTAGTGTGGGTTTATTACCCGCAATGTAGTGAGGGTATATTACTCTTGGTGTAGTGTGGATGCATTACCCGCGGTGTAGTGGGGTGTATTACTCCCGGTGTAGTGGGGGTATATTACTCCCGGTGTAGTTGGGTGTATTACTCTTGGTGTAGTGGGGATGTATTACTCTTGGTGTAGTGGGGTGTATTACTCTCGGTGTAGTGGGGGTGTATTACTCTCGGTGTAGTGGGGGTGTATTACTCTCGGTGTAGTGGAGGTGTATTACTCTCGGTGTAGTGGAGTGTATTACTCTTGGTGTAGTGGGGGTGTATTACTCTCGGTGTAGTGGGGGTGTATTACTCCCGGTGTAGTGTGGTGTATTATTCTTGGTGTAGTGGGGGTGTATTACTCTCGGTGTAGTGGGGATGTGTTACTCTCGGTGAAGTGGGGGTGTGTTACTCTCGGTGAAGTGGGGATATGTTACTCTCGGTGAAGTGGGGGTGTGTTAATCTCGGTGTAGTGGGGGTGTATTACTCTTGGTGTAGTGGTGGCGTATTACTCTCGGTGTAGTGGATGTGTATTACTCTCTGTGTAGTGTTGGTGTATTACTCTTGGTGTAGTGGGGGTGTATTACTCTCGGTGTAGTGGGGATGTATTACTCTCGGTGTAGTGTGGGTGTATTACTCTCGGTGTAGTGGGGATGTATTACTCTCGGTGTAGTGGGGGTGTATTAATCTCGGTGTAGTGGGGGTGTATTACTCTCGGTGCAATGGGGATGTCTTACTCTCGGTGTAGTGGGGGTGTATTATTCTCAGTGTAGTCGGGGTGTATTATCCCCGGTCTTGTGGGGGTTTATTACCTCTGGTGTAGTGGGGGTGTATTAACCCCGTTGTAGTTGGGGTTTATTTCCCCCGGTGTAGTGGGGGTGTATTACTCTTGGTTTAATGGGGTGTATTACTCTCGGTGTATTGGGGATGTATTACCCTCGCTGTAGTGAGGTGTATTACTCTCGGTGTAGTGGGGGTTTATTACTCTTGGTGTAGTGGGGATGTATTACCCTCGGTGTAGTGTGAGTGTATTACTCTCGCTGTAGTGGGGGTGTATTACTCTCGGTGTAGTGGGGGTGTATTACTCTCGGTGTAGTCGGGGTGTATTATCCCCGGTCTTGTGGGGGTTTATTACCTCTGGTGTAGTGGGGGTGTATTAACCCCGTTGTAGTTGGGGTTTATTTCCCCCGGTGTAGTGTGGGTGTATTACTCTTGGTTTAATGGGGTGTATTACTCTCGGTGTAGTGGGGATGTATTACTCTCGCTGTAGTGAGGTGTATTACTCTCGGTGTAGTGGGGATGTATTACCCTCGGTGTAGTGGGGGTGTATTACTCTTGGTGTAGTGGGGGTGTATTACTCCCGGTGTAGTGGGGATGTATTACTCTCGGTGTAGTGGGGGTGTATTACTCTCGGTGTATTGGGGATGTATTACTATCTGTGTAGTGAGGGTGTATTACTCCTGATGTAGTGGAGGTGTATTACTCCCGGTGTAGTGGGGTGTATTACTCTTGGTGTAGTGGGGATGTATTACTCTCGGTGTAGTGGGGTTTTTTTACTCTCGGTGTATTGGGGATGTATTACTCTCTGTGTAGTGAGGGTGTATTACTCCTGATGTAGTGGGGGTGTATTACTCCCGATGTAGTGGGGTGTATTACTCTTGGTGTAGTGGGGATGTATTACTCTCGCTGTAGTGGGGGTTTTTTACTCTCGGTGTATTGGGGATGTATTACTCTCTGTGTAGTGAGGGTGTATTACTCCTGATGTAGTGGGGGTGTATTACCCCGGTGTAGTTTGGGTTTATTTCCCCCGGTGTAGCGTTGATGTATTACACGCGGTGTCGTGGGGTGTATTACCCCCTGTGTAGTGGTGGTGACTTTATCAAAGGCCTTCTGAAAATCCAAATACACTACATCCACTGTTTCTACCTTATCTATTCTGTCGTTGCTTCCTCAAAAACCTCCAGTTGATTTGTTAAATATGATTTGTCTTTCATAAATCCCTGTTGACTTTTTTAATCTTGTTGATATTATCTAAGTGTGCCATTATTACATCCTTTATAATGGACTCTATCATTTTCTCTACTACTGATGTCAGGCTAACCGGTATGTAGTTCCCCGTTTTCTCTCTCCCTCCATTTTTAAATAGTGGGGTTATATCTGACATCTTCCAATCTGCAGGAATTGTTCCATAATCTATAGAATTTTGAAAGATGACAACCAATGCATCTACTAGTTCCATTGCTGCCTCTTTTAGTACTCTGTGATGCAGATCATCAGGCCCTGGGGATTTATCGGCCTTCAGTCCCATTAATTTCTCCAGCACTGTTTTCTTACTCATAATCATTTTCTTTAATTCCTGTTGCTCACTAGACCCTTGGTTTCCTCGCAGTTCTTGCATTTATACAACACCTTTCACATCCTCAAGACGTCTCAAAGTGCTTCACAGCTAATAAGTTGCCATTGACGTAGAGGTACTATTTTTTTGAAGTCCAGTCACCTGTTGTATTGTAGGAAACGTGGCAGACAATTTATAATAAAGTCACACGATGCGATAATGACCAGAAAATCTGTTTTTAGTGAAGTTAGTTTAGGGATAAATATTGACCAGGACACCAGGGAGTACTCCAATGCTCTTACTTCGAATAGCGCCATGGGATCTTTTGTGTCCACCGAAGAGAGCAGATGGGGCCCTGTTGATCTGGAGTGTCAGCCTGGATTATGTGTGTAAGTCTCCAGAGTTGGACTCGAACCCACAAATTTCTGACTCAGAGGCCAGAAATGCTACCACTTAAAAAAAATATATTAATATTTATTTAACATTAAGAACATTTACAACATCTTGATCATTCCATTGTATGATACAAATACATTTCGCCCTTCTGCACAGCCATTCCATCAACACATATTAATATCAAAACTTGACATTTAATGTGTCTCCTGTAACATATAATAATCTATTATACTTTACAAATTGATCATAAAATACTATCTTAAATTATTTTCTGAATAAAACATTCACGGAGCCTTATAATGATCTTTTAGTTTACATTTAAAATACTCTTTTAGGTTTATTCTCCTCCCCTTAAAAATCAGAGCATTCCTTCTTTGCATAATCACAAATCTAGCCAAACTAAACATTAAATTAATTGCCGCTCCGTTCGACTTGGGCACACTCTCCTGCAATCCCCATCTCAAAATTTAGTCCCACGGGATTCCCATTCTTGCTCTTCGGTCCTCACCCAACAAGAAAGCCTCACACAATTGTCGAATATAGTACTTAAAATCCTTTAACTGCGGACAGAACACCAGCGAATGGGACAGAGTCCCATCCTGCGTCCCACACACTGGGCAAGTTGCCACCTCTACTCGCCCAATCTTACATAAGACTATCATGGTAAAAGTCCAGTTATAAGCCAATTTGAAATCCAATTAAATCCACTCTGGACATTTAAAATTCGCCCACACTCCCTTCCAAATCCTGTTGAAGTCCAGCTGTGGGTATATATTCTGCCAAAACTCCTGACTAGCAGGTGTCTTAAATCTCCATTCTCTAAATACCCCACAGAAATCTCGAGTATTACAGTTGTCAACTTGGACCAACTCCCCTTTCTCCAGCAGAAAGCTTGGAAAAGCGGGACGCTTCCATCCAATCCTGTGGCATTGCCCTCACAATCTTCTCATTCATGATCTTAATTGCTTTTTCCTCTACCTCCAGATTCTCCTCCCAAACCATATCCCAAAATACCTCTCCTTCAATGTTGGTCCACCTGTTCAAAAATAAGGGCTGTTCTAAAAATTCCTCAGCACCTTTGGGCATAAACTGCACACTTTTAAAAAATTGGGCCCAAGTGTCTACAACCCCATTATATAACCTAGGGAGAGGTTTAATCGATTTTAAAAACACATTGGTGTATTCCATATAAAATATTCCCTGTCCATCTATCCCACTTAATTTAATAAAATGCTGGAAACAACTCTTCCAAAAACTTGTATTTGACTTCTGAAGAAATCTCTTCACCCATTTAAATCTAAACGATTTTTTCTTCAAATCAGTATCTGGGAAATTGAGTCCTCCCTGATTTTGCTGTCCAATGATGGTATTGTAAGCAACCAAGGTTGGTTTCCACTCCCATAAAAACTTTACACAAGCCTCTCGGATAGACTTTTCCACCCACTCAGGAATATCCTCCACCGTCAATAAGTACCATAGTTTAGATAGCAGGAGAGCTGACACCACTGTCGCTCTTCCATGCACTTTCAACCACCTTCTTTCCCATCTTCCCAAAACCTTTTTAATTTTCATAACCTTCAGTTCCCAATTTAGTCGATCTACTTCATTCCTATCCTTCTTGCACTCCATATGCACCCCCCGAAATTCGAAAACCTCCACCACCTTAAAAGGGCTTTCCTCCAACCACTCCCCCTACTCCCTCCCACAACCAGGCATTGGGACTTACTACCATTTACTCTGGCTCCTGAAGCTCTACAATTCTCCTCCACTACTCCCATAGCTTTCCTCACTGACTCCCCATCTCTCAACGTTAAGGTCGTGACCAATGTAATCATTGCTCCTAATAAAAGAAGTGTGCCTGATAATCCCCCCACCATCATTTAATCTCTGGCCCTTCCCTCCTCTCATGCTCCTTCCCAACCTTTTGGGCAACTGTTGCTTTCTCCTGCAGTCACCGGCTCTTTTTCACCATCTGTTTGAACTTTCCCTGCAGTTTCAACCTCTTCCTTACATTAAATTTAGGCCGTGGAACTGCCCCTTCTCCATCCTTCTGCCTCTCACTAACCTTTCCCTTTCCCCATGATGACCCCTCCACCCCCCAATTCCATGTCTCCATCCTCCTCTGACTCCTCACTCTCGAGCTCTTCTGTAATCTCCTGTCCCTGTTCCCCGTCAGATACAGAATCTCCCTTCGAGAGTCCTCCTGCTCACATGGTTTCTCCAACAGTGCCACCCCCTTCGACCTCACCTCCACCGCTGACCCTTGCTCCCCGTTTCTTCTCTCTCTGGGACAATGGCGTGTCTCCACCCATCTTGTTCCCTTTTGGCATCTTTGTCTCCCCGCTCCCGTCTGCTGCCCCTTTAAGGCTCCTGCCTCTTGCATCCTCTCCTGGTCTTGCCCCCTTCTGCTCCCCAAGACGTACAACTCCCCGTCTCTCTTTGGAGTACTTACACTTACCCCGCACCTGCCTCTGCTCCCCCCACGGACACCTAAGGGCGAGCCATATTATGGCTCGACTCTGTCCCTGACCCATGATGGCCTCCGCTGACTTTGTCCTTTTCCACCACACTTGGTGTGTTTTCCACCAGCTCCATCCTGTTTTCTGCTCCACAATTTTCTGCCTCTTCTTGCGCTCTTTCCTCATTCCGTCCGGCGGCTGTGTCCTCCGCCTGCTCTGCTCTTCTGGCCACTCCACTTACACCTCCTGCTCCTTCTCCCATCTCTTCGTCGCTCAAGGAGCTTACTTCTGCCTCACACTCACAGCAGGCGGGGTCTTTGTGACAAACCGCACAGCTCTCTGCCTTGCAGTTCCGAACGATGTGTCCAGACTTGCCACAGTTATAACAATGTAGGTCTGGACAGCTTCTTACTAAATGGTCG